>NC_083839.1:1245856-1480232 GCF_015708825.2 Lethenteron reissneri
CCCCACCCCCCCCAAAAAAACCATGCTTCAAATGGCTTTAAACTATTGTCATTGTAGTGCGTATTTAATGTGGCGCTGCACTCTGATGTTGTAGGAGAAATCATTTATTAAAAAGTTTATTTAATTAAGTAGAACGTGTTGTCTATATTTATTACTGGCAGGAACCACCTGGTTCCACCAGCCCACAGGGGATTTTGCGTCCGTCCGACCGTCGTGCATCAACAAATGGGAGAGGGGAGGGTGGGGAGGGGCTGGGTGGGGGGTGGGAGGGGCTGGGTGGGGAGGGGTGGGGAGGGGCTGGGTGGGTGGGGGGGGGTGGGAGGGGCTGGGTGGGGAGGGGCTGGGTGGGGGGTGGGAGGGGCTGGGTGGGGAGGGGCTGGGTGGGGGGTGGGAGGGGCTGGGTGGGGAGGGGCTGGGTGGGGGGTGGGAGGGGCTGGGTGGGGGGGGGGTGGGGAGGGGCTGGGTGGGGGGTGGGAGGGGCTGGGTGGGGAGGGGCTGGGTGGGGGGTGGGAGGGGCTGGGTGGGGAGGGGCTGGGTGGGGGGTGGGAGGGGCTGGGTGGGGAGGGGCTGGGTGGGGGGTGGGAGGGGCTGGGTGGGGAGGGGCTGGGTGGGGGGTGGGTGGGGGCTGGGTGGGGAGGGGCTGCGTGGAGAGTGGCTGGTCACCCCGTGGTGCCCTTATAAAACTCAACGTTTTAACCTACTCACGCCGGCTTGTGCCCGCCTCACAGTCGGGCATATTTGCGGAATACACCACGCCGCCGTTGACCCTGCAGGCCATTGACCGAGCAACCACGACGTTCTACCAGCACCCACCGCAGGAGGAGGAGGAATGTGTTTGTAGTGAACGCCGAGTTAATGTTGTGAGTTTTTTTCAATGTCCCCTTTCGTGGTGCCAGTGAAGAAGCGGAGGTTGACATCCGTCCGCATTCACCACAATGCTAAAACACAAAACTGCCCGCATTATTTATGCGCCGCGAAGGAGAAGGGGCCGTTTTCCCGAAACGTCGACATTACATTGGGGTTTTTCCCCCTTCTCCCCTGAGGCGAACTTATTGAGTTTCTAACCATTTGAACAATATGCGGCTGGAGGTTAAACCTCTGATCTGGCAACATAGCTGGATGTATTTAAAACATTTTTTTAAACGTTCTCCACATTCTAACAATAACATTACTTCTATACGTTGGCTTATTCCCTTTACCAAACTAATTTTAGTCAACAATATTTATCGCGTATAATGTTATTTTTTTAATATATAGCCGTGACGTCACGTCCTGCTTCCTCTGCAGCGCGGATTCTGGGATTTGGGGGTTGGCGACTTTCCCGCCAAAATTCTCCCTCCGCGTCGTCGTCCGGGCCGCATTCTCACCTCGGGGCTTCGTGTTGAGTTTGTGAGGAGAAGTCGAGAACATTTTATAAAGTTGTTGATTCTTTGACGAGTGACGAGCCATGGACGCGACCAGTGGGATGCGAGCGCGCGTGAACACCAGCACGCTGTCCCAGTACGTGGGCAAGGTGGGGCAATTCCTCGGGAAAGTGGAGCAGGTGGGGTGGACACGCGGGCCTCGCTCGCTCACTCATCCCACTACCACTCACTCACCACCCCCGCCACTCACCCACTCACTACTCACTACTCACTCACCCAACTCACCCACTCGCTACTCACCCAACTCTCACCCACTCGCCACCCACTACTCACCCAACCCACTCACCCACTACTTCACCACCCAACCCACCCACTCACCCAACCCACCCACTCGCCACTCACCCAACTCACCCACCCACAACTCACCCAACCCACCCACCCCACTACTCACCCAACCCCACCCCACTCGCCACTCACCCAACTCCACCCACCCACAACTCACCCAACCCACCCACCCACTACTCACCCAACCCACCCACTCGCCACTCACCCCAACTCACCCACCCACAACTCACCCAACCCCACCCACTCGCCACTCACCCAACCCACTACTCACCCCAACCCACCCACCCACTACTCACCCAACCCACTCACTCGCCACTCACCCAACCCACCCACCACTACTCACCCCACTCGCCACTCACCCACTCACCCAACCCACTCACCCACTACTCACCCAACCCACCAACTCACCCAACCCACCAACTCACCCAACCCACCCACTCGCCACTCACCCAACCTCATCCACCCACTACTCACCCACTCGCCACTCACCCAACTCATCCACCCACTACTCACCCAACCCACCCACTCGCCACTCACCACCACCCACAACTCACCCACTCGCCACTCGCCCAACTCACCCCAACTAACGCACTCACCCCACTCACCCACCCACAACTCACCCAACCCACCCACCCCACTACTCACCCAACCCACTCACTCACCCAACTCACCCACTCGCTACTCACCCAACTCACCCACTCGCCACCCACTACTCACCCAACCCACTCACCCACTACTCACCCAACCCACCCACTCACCCACTCACCCAACCCACCCACTCGCCACTCACCCACTTGCCACCCACCACTCACCCAACTCACCCACCCACAACTCACCCAACCCACCCACCCACTACTCACCCAACCCCACCCACTCGCCACTCACCCAACTCACCCACCCACAACTCACCCAACCCACCCACCACTCGCCCAATCCACTCGTACTCACGCCACATTCACACCTCTCTCGCTGTCCGCACTCACACCCCACGCTCACACCTCACATTCACCCGAGCACATGAACACTGCGCACACACACACCTCACATTTACCCGAGCACATGAACACTGCGCACACGCACACCTCCTCACTCACACTCCACATGCACACTCCACACTCGCGTTTGCCATTTGTATCACGAGATAAGATGTCACGTTAAGAAGACAAGATGGGTGAACGTGAAGCGACAGTGGTGACTGCCTGCCCTGTGACTGACCCTCCCCTTGGCCTCTCCTTCCCCAAGGTTCACCAGTCCGGTTCGAGCTTCACAATGAGCGACGGAGATGGCCAGAACATCACCGTGGAGATGCAGGCACCGGTGCGGAGAGAGGCGGCACGGGTTCTATGAGATGTTAACTACCTCGCCTGGTATACAGGAGGTCGTGGTGCGATCCCGACCCTGACGCCTGCTGCTGTATATTTGGAGTTTGCGTGTCTCTCTCTCGCATCATTATCACGGTGGCTAGAAGATGTTAACTACCTCGCCTGGTGTACAGGAGGTTGTGAGTTCGATCCCAACCCTGACGCCTGCTGTATATTTGGAGTTTGCATGTCTCTCTCTCTCCCCGTGGTCGCGTATTTTCTTCGGGTCCTCCGGTTTTCCCATCCACATTGAAAAACGTGCGTTTTAGAGTATTTGGCTGCTGTACATTTCCACGCGATAAGCAACTAAGTTGAGCTAACGTTTGTGGCCATGTCGCTTCTGAAAAAGAACTGTATAGCTCAGAGGACCTTACCTGGTAAAATATAAATAGTAGTACTTTGTTACGGTGGGGTGGGGGGATTCAGTGAGAGGATGACAGGTGGACATCTGTGAAAAAGAGATTTATAGCTCATCGGATTCCTCCAGTATTCTGATTCTGTCCATCAACCGATAGCACCCGGGTCTGTCCCGTGACCTGCCAGCGGTCGTTCAACACTTCACGTGGCGTTAAAGTGCACCTAGCCTGGCACAAGCAGTGTGGTAATGTCACCACCACTTGTACGTGGCCAACCGCACTGATCGGAGGAGCAGGGGAAAGACAACAAACTGAACATAAAAAGCAGTTCTAAAGTGATGAGTTTTCAATTTAGATTATTTAAAATAGCAGCGGCTTCCTAATATCGGAAGGAAGAGCTGGAAAAACGCATCTGAACGCGCGCGTGCGATGCGGTGTCCCACTTTGTTCGCTGGCCAGCCAAAACCGCTACGGGGATGACCGAAGTTTGTGTTATGCCCCCCCCACACACCATCGCGCGATTGTGTGAGGAGGGGGGGGGGACAATTGGCCCTGTGAACCGAGGTCCACTTGTCACCGTGTGACAAAGCTCAGAGCAAGCGCCATTCGCTGCTTCTTGCAGGTGCTCGTGGTCCGAACGCGGCAGGCCGTCCCGGTTAATGCTGCGGGCGTGTACGCACCACGGACGTGAAAGATCGCGTGACCTCATTCGAATTGACCAGGCCGCCCATTGTGTTGCGGCGGCGTAGCCCGTCAGAAGAATTACCCTCCGAATGTTTTAATTGGGATATCACACACACGGCAAACATTGCTCATTGCGTGCGTGCGTGGGCGTGTTCGTTCCGCAGCTGGACGAATTGCTGAGTGGGGTGGTGGACGTGGCGGCTCGCGTCACCCACAAGGGCTCGCTGCAATGCCTGAGCTACGAGCGCATCCGGGAGGACAAGGTGCCCTTCGGTGAGACCCCCACCGCACCGCCACCACTCCGCATACGCACAGCTCCACCAACCGCACCCCCACTCATCCCCCACCCACTGCCACCGGACCCCCACTGCATCACCCACCGCATCACCCACTGCATCACCCACTGCATCACCCACTGCATCACCCACTGCATCACCCACTGCATCACCCACTGCATCACCCACTGCATCACCCACCCACACCCCCACTGCATCACCCACTGCATCACCCACCACACCCCCACTGCATCACCCACTGCATCACCCACCGCTCTGCCACCGCACCCCCACTGCATCACCCACTGCATCACCCACTGCATCACCCACTGCATCACCCACTGCATCACCCACTGCATCACCCACTGCATCACCCACTGCATATCACCCACCGCTCTGCCACCGCATCACCCACTGCATCACCCACTGCATCACCCACTGCATCACCCACTGCATCACCCACTGCATCACCCACTGCATCATCCACTGCATCACCCACCACACCCCCACTGCATCACCCACTGCATCACCCACCGCTCTGCCACCGCACCCCCACTGCATCACCCACTGCATCACCCATTGCATCACCCACTGCATCATCCACTGCATCACCCACTGCATCACCCACTGCATCACCCACTGCATCACCCACCGCTCTGCCACCGCACCCCCACTGCATCACCCACTGCATCACCCACTGCATCACCCACTGCATCACCCACCACTCTGCCACCGCACCCCCACTGCATCACCCACTGCATCACCCACTGCATCACCCACTGTATCACCCACCGCTCTGCCACCGCACCCCCACTGCATCACCCACTGCATCACCCACTGCATCACCCACTGCATCACCCACTGCATCACCCACCGCTCTGCCACCGCACCCCCACTGCATCACCCACTGCATCACCCACTGCATCACCCACTGCATCACCCACTGCATCACCCACTGCATCACCCACTGCATCACCCACTGCATCACCCACCACACCTCCACCGCTCTGCCACTGCACCCCCCACCACACTGCCGCCGCACCTCCACTGCGCCTTCACCACACCCCCACCGCACACCGTGCAGTTGCCAGCACGTACTCGCGGAGCAGAGACTTGGGAGGCAGGGTCGGTGGTGAGACGCCACGGGGCAGTCCTGCAAAGCAGCTTGGAGAGATCCGTGTGTGGGTTAGACCCGAGAGACGGAAGGAGAAACGCATGCATTCGAGTAAATACAACGGTGATTGACACCATTCTAACTACTCGGAAGAGTGAGCGGGCGGGCATGGGCAGAACACGTCACGGCCAAAAGGTATGAAGGCCGATGGTCAAATGTAATAACGGGAGTGCCAGCCAAGGAATGGAATGTGTCCAAGAGGACATCAACCGAGGAGATTGAGCGACGAATCGGTGTAGGTGCTTCATCACTGCATCGCGCGCTTTCAGATGCGCTTCTGTGGCCGTCTGGAATGCTCTTCTGGGGGGGTGCTGGCTCAACACGGGCGCCCCCCCCCCCCCGTCACGGCTCGCTGTGCAATGGAAACTAGCCGCCATCATTGGGTCGTACCTCCCCTCACCGCTGACCCCCGCCCCCACGCAAGATGCCTTGCGCCGTAACGACCGTGGTTTCCTCTTCTCCCTTTCGCGTTTCTCTCCTGTCTCGTCGCAGACCTCAACCTGTACAACGAGGCCATCAAGATTAGCCAGGACTTCTCCCAGTTCTACCTGCCGGAGCAACTGAACATGTGATGACCTCTGTCGTTCGAGCCCCCCGTCGACCGGTCAACCCCAAACCAGCACACGGTGGAGTGGCGGAGTTGGGGGGGGGTCTTAACTCACAGCGGACGGAGCGGGTTCACCCGCCTCGGCAGTTCCACGAATTGTCGCGATCCCATTCCAGAGTCGCGGTGAGCACGGTTGGCTACGTACGGTGGCGAAAGAGGTTTCACCGTGCGCTCGTGCATGGTTCGATTCGGGTGAAATGGCGCCTCTAGTGGCTGCAAGGGGTCTTCTTCTCGTCGTACAGCTGTTGTGGATGCAGCAGAACAACGACGCCTCCGACAATCTCACATTCAGGTGGTCAGGTTGGCCACAAGGGTGATGCAAACTCAAGAACACACAACGCATACGGGTCGAAAAGCATCGATTTTCACACGTGCTCGATTCTTCTCGCGTATCGGTGAGCTTAATCATATTTCGACGTTAATCGTTACTTCGTACCACCACCCAATAAAGTACCCACGGCGGTGGGATTTACGTATATTGAGACTTGTACCCCTTCCTCCACCGGCACATCTTGAGCCGTGCCGGCACTGGGCCAGCACGGCACGGGTAGTTTTCCCTGTTGCCGAGCCGGAACCGAAGCCGCCCTTAACGCTGGCTTCACGGGACAAATCCGCGCTAGGAGCGGGGCCTCGTGACGTGCGCACGATGCGTGTTTTCGCGTCGCCTGCGTCGTTTGCAACCGCGCGTCTTACGGTCATGAGTCGCGTAACGTCAGCGGCACGGCTCTACTTGTGCAGTGGAAAATAAACCCGGATTTCCTGACCTGTGCAGTGCTAACCCGGCATGGCCCCAGCACAGCTCAGATGTGCAAATGGAAAAGAGGTATTGGCTTGGTTATAAATTTAAACTAAACTATTTTAATTTTACCAGGTAAGGGCCACTGAGCTACATACAGTGAAACCTTGGATTGCGAGCATAATTCGTTCTGGAAACGTGTTTTATAATCCAAAACACTCATATCAAAGCATTAGTATATCAGTTGTGATCACGTGACGCTCGGCAGACAGCGTATACACGCACTGCTCGTATTGCAAGACCTCGCTCGTTTTTAAAAATAATATTTACTTAAAAATGTGCTCGTCTTGCAAAACACTCGCAGACCAAGTTACTCGCAACCCAAGCTTTTACTGGAGCTCTTTCAAAAGCGACCTGGCTATCTCAACTAATAGCTCAACGAAGTGGCTCATCATCCACGCGACCACGGAGAGAGAGAGAGATGTGCAAACTCCACATATACAGCAGCAAGTGTCGGGGTCAGGATCGAACCCACGACCGCCTGCATACCAGGCGATGGAGTTAAGAGTCATAGCGGAGAGGTGACTCGCCTGACTCGTGTTCTCGATTGGTGGTTCAAATCCTGATCTGCTCCGCGATATATTTGTACATCACAAACAGCGTAATCCATTGCTGCTTATTGTGCTCTCTTAATTTATAATTGCGTGACGTTGACCTTCTTTCACACCGTACGTAGCCAACCGCGCTAATTTAATTCGTGTCTTTCTAAATGTAAAATAAGAAATTGCAGTTTTTGTCAATCCGCCGCTGAATGAAGGCATCCGCCGCACACCGTATCAGTTGTGGGGGTTGCTTGACCATACTTCACCACGCTGGTCAGTGTGGTTCGATGAAGTGGATGCGGGTTGTATGGGGCTCCTTCAGATATCGCTCGCCGCTGCTGTTAGCAATGACCGGGAATCGAGCTCAAGTTTGTCAGGGATCGTAGTGTGGCCGCGTTCACTACTGCACCACCCTGCATTTCTAATTTTGTAGCATCGTAAATTACCACCAATGGAAGTTAAGTGCCAATGCATACAGAAGCACAACCGGTCCACACCCTGTTGGCTTTCCAGAACACCTTTACTCAGCAGCATTTGCCTAAGCAAGCAGACTCTGGACCGGTTTCAACTTCTTGAGTCTCGTCAGCAGAGCGAGGCTTGTGAACACAAATGCTGCCGGGTTGCCCGTCGTCATTGGCAGGAGCACCCCAACAAAGCCACAGCGTGCATCGTTTGTACATAACGGATGGGGAATGCGGTTGTGAATTAAAGTCAATTTGGGGAAGGACGTGTGTTAACATTAAGGCCATCACTGCGGCCCAAATATGTGGGGGTTTGTTTTGGCCATGGGTCAGGAACCCACAGCTCCTTGAGGAATCTCTTCGTTGGCGTTATTCACATGCATTTTGAAATAAAACATTTTTGTTTCCGAAATGTCTTGGCCAGGAGTCGGCAAACCTTGCAGGCTGTTGTATCGGTGCCGCATGTGGCTCTTTGAGGACCGCTACGTGACGTTATTCACGTGCATTGCGCCTCTTGAAATACATTTTTTGTTGTTACCGAATTAGAAAAAAAAAACGGCTGCTCCTGTTATTTTTGTTGCTGACCCCACCACGCCCGGTCTTGGCTGTGTGAATTGAAAAAGTAAGCGCTCTTGACATTGAATTTGAAACGTAAGCGTTGTGACCGCGTAGCTTTTGGCCGCGGTTGTTCAGGCTCAATTTTGTTTTCGCATTGCCGCTCGGCCGAAGGCGTCGAGGTTCGGTGTGTAGCCACAGCTTCTAGATTTGAAGCTTTCGTGACTACAAGGATTCATACTCTTTGGTTTTTTCGGTAAAGTCACGTAGGTAAAAAAATAAAATTAAAATTCATAGAAGTAATAATAGAAATAAAATAATAAAAATCACGACGTTTCGAAGGCAACACAAGTCTCCGTCATCAGGTGGGACCGTCACAGCCAGATTTACTGTATCAAGTGATACCGTCACAGCTAGATTTACTGTATCAAGTGATACAGTAAATCGAGCTGTGACGGTCCCACCTGATGACGGAGACTTGTGTTGCCTCCGAAACGTCGTGATTTTTATTATTTTCTATTTATAAAAAATGTTTAAAAAATTACCTACGTGGCTTTACCGAAAAAACCTAAGAATATCCACAGCTTGTGTTGCGGAGGTTATAAGCTAAACTAAACTATTTTAAAAACCGCATTTTATTTGACCAGGTAAAGCCCACTGAGCTTTTAGCGGTTATTCAGAAGCAGCTTCTCATCACGTGGACACTTACAGCAGCCACATAATCTAAACGCACCTTTCTAAATGTGGAGGGAAAAAACGGAGGACCCGGAGGAAAGTTAATGCAACCACAGAGATAACAATCGAACTCCCAAATATACAGCAGCAGGCGTCAGGGTCAGGACCGAACCCACGACCTCCCGCATACCAGGCGAGGGCGACAACATCCCGCCACCTCGGCATTTCCCCACCGAGCAATCGCAGTTAAATAGCCGCTTGAAGTGTTCACTTTGTGTTGATTCCATTGTTGTTTTCCTTGCTTGTTGAAGTATAGAGTGTCCGTGTTGTCATTTCCTTGAACCCTTCAAGTGAATTAAAATGAATTTTGCCTTCTGTGGAGCCGTTGTGGTCGTCTGATGCTTGTTGTTCAACGTGGAGGAGGATCTTGGGCTCCCGGTGGGTGTGACTGAGATGAGCGGGCGAGTTGCAAAGCGAGCGGCCAAATTAGACTCGACGACGTTCCCGCTTGAAGCGACGTCGCTCATCATCGGGGCAAGGTGCAGACATTCCGTTATGATAACGCCACAGAAATAATGGCAGCTCGCGATGCGGGCAGTCTTCACTCAACTGTTGAGAGAGACTGTTCCTCCCGAACAGCAGAGAACTCGGTCCGCTGTGGCCAGTCCCGCCTGTGGTAGTGGGTCTTGGTGTCTACATATTTTGTAGTCATTTTTTATTTCTTTAGTATAAATACATGTTAATGATGATTCATATGTAGTTTTTTTTTTACTTTATATGAACGAAAAGACACATGCACACGTTTTCTCATTGAAAATCGGTCAATTTCAAAATATCACTGTCCTGGTCACAAAACCAAAGTTTGTGGAGAATAATAGCCATTAGCTGTACTTTTGAGGCATCAGCAATTAGGAAAATATTCCTGCGGAGGGAGCTGGTAGGAACGTTGGGTTGCTCGGTCAATGGCCAGGGTCAACGGCGGCGTGGTGTATTCCGCAAATATGCCCGACTGTGAGGGCGGGCACAAGCCGGCGTGAGTAGGTTAAACGTTGAGTTTTATAAGGGCACCACGGGGTGACCAGCCCCTCCCCACCCAGCCCCTCCCCACTCTCCATCCTGCCCCACCCCTCCCATTCTTGGATGCACGACGGACGGACACAATAATCCCCTGTGGGCTGGTGGATCCAGGAGGTTCCTACCAGTGTAACACTTTACTGCCCAGGAACAAAAAATACACTTGTTACACAGTGCAATCACACACACGGGGTTAACACACACACGGGTAAACAATAACACACAGGGTTAACAATTACACACACGGGGTTAACACACGAGTTAACAATCACACAGTTATCACACGGCGTTAACACACACAGGGTTAACACACACACGGGTTAACACACACGGGTTAACAGACACACACGGGTTAACACTCACACACACATAGGGTTAACACACACACAGTGTTAACACACAGGGTTAACACACACACAGGTTAACAGACACACAGGGTTAACACAGAATTAACACACACAGAGTTAACACACACACACAGAGTTAACACACACAGGGTTAACACACAGAGTTAACACACACACACAGGGTTAACACACACACAGGGTTGGCAATCGCGCTCACTGTTCGCAGCCACGCACACAGCACGCACGCGTTTGTCTGCCGGGAGCTGCCTTGTGGAGGAGAGAAGAGGTGGGGAGGGGGTCTGGTGCAATGCCTGGCTGATGAGGCTCTAGCTGACGAGGTGTGGCTGATGAGGAGGGTGCTGACTGTGGCTGGCTGTCTGAAGAGGCACTGTCTGGGTGAGGAGGTGCTCATTCTAGATTTGAAGCTTTCGTGCCTGCAAGGATTGATACTATTAGGTTTTTTCGTTAAAAGTCACGTAGGAAAAAAAAAATAATACTGATGAATAATAAATGGTAGAAATAATAATAGAAATAAAATAATAAAATGATAGAAATAATAGTAGAAATAAAATAATAAAATGACAGAAATAATAGTAGAAATAAAATAGAAATAAAATATTTTATTTCTCCTATCATTTCTATCATTGTATTATTTATTTGTATTATTCATTTTTACCTACGTGACTTTACCGGAAAAACCTAAGGGTTTGAGGGGGTGCTGTTTGGATGAGGATGTGCTGTCTGGATGAGCTGAAGAGAGGTCGTCTCGCTGACTGAAGAGGTGCCAGCTTGACCGTGGAGGAGCAGGAGGAGGCTGCATGAAGAGGTGTGGCCGGATGACCGCTTGCTGCGCTGTTCCTCTGCACACGTGGGTGGACAGATGTGGGGGCTGGGTTCACGCCGACCCGCTCTGCTGTGCACGCGTGTGTTGCACTTCTTTCGCGCCGTACGCAGCCAACCGCGATAGTCGCAGATGCGGCGGACTGTCAGTCTAGATTTGAAGATTTCGTGAATATGACTGTCAGTCTATGTGACTGTCTGACTGGCTTGTCTGACGTCAGTCTAACTGACTGTCTGACTGTCTAACTGGCTGACTGACTGGCTGGCTATCTGACTGACTGGCTTTCTGTCAGTATGACTGGCTGACTGACTGTCTGACTGTCTGACTGACTGACTGTCTGACTGGCTGGCTATCTGACTGTCTGAATGACTGGCAGGCTGACTGTCTGACTGGCTGTATGACTGGCTGACTGACTGTCTAACTGTCTGAATGACTGGCTGACTGTCTGAATGACTGTCTGACTGACTGTATGACTGGCTGACAGACTGACTGTCTGTCTAACTGACTGACTGTCTGTCTGGCGAGCTAACCTCCAAGAGGCTCTGGCTGGCTGAAGAAAGGGGGATGCGAGGCGGTGGGGGCTGGTCTGACGTTGTCTCAAGAAGCCTGCAGAGGAAGAACGAGGTGGTTGGTGGTGGTTGGTGGTGGTTGTGGTTGGGGTGGTTACTGAGTGAGTGATTGGTGGCGGTTGTTGGTTGGGGTGGTTATTGGTTCTTGGTGGTGGTTGTTGTTGTTGGTGGTGGTTATTGAGTGAGTGATTGGTGGTGGTCGTTGGTTGTTGGTTGGGGTGGTTATTGGTGGTGGTAGTTGTTGGTTGTTGCTGCTGCTGCTGCTGGTGGCTGCGTCCCGCCGACTGGAGCGATGTGCCCCACGCGCCACGTGCTGGCCTGCATGCTGGCCTGCGCCCTGCTCGAGGTGGCCTGCGGCCTCGCAAGCATCGCCCTGGGGGCCGCATCCGTGGCCTGGGCGCTGCGGGGGGCCCAGCCGGTCCGCCTGGGGCACGGGGCCCCCCTGTGGAGCGGAGTTTGCGTGAGTTGCGGGGGGCACGGGGAGCTGATGTGTTTGAGAGGAGCGGTGGTGCAGTGGTTTAGGTGTGTGTGTCTGTGTGTCTGTGTGTGTGTATCTATGTGTGTTTTTGTGTTGTACGTCAGTGTGTTTGTCTGTGTGTATCTATGTGTGTGTCTATGTGTGTGTCTATGTGTGTGTCTATGTGTGTGTCTATGTCGGTGTGTGTGTCTGTGTGTACATGTGTGTATCGGTGTCTGTATGTCTGTGTATAGGTGTGTGTGTACAGGTGTGTGTGTGTACAGGGTGTGTGTACAGGTGTGTGTGTACAGGTGTGTACGGATTGTAGTGGGGCGCTATGCTACGAACCGGGCGACCCGAGTTCGATTCCCGCTCAGGACCAACACCGGTGCCGATTATTCTGAACCGGTCCTGGGCCTCCCCTAGGTCGACTCAGCCTCACATGAGTACCTGGTGCGGTGTGTAAAGATCGCCACTGGGGAGACAAAGGCGGCCGGGCGTGGTGTGCCGGCCTTTATAGGTGCTACTACTCGCAAACAACACTTGCTCCAACATTCTGCTACATGCTATCCGGGGGATCTTTGTGGTTGTTATACGCGTGAATTACATAATTCACATCCACACCACGCACACTGATCCACAACCACAGGGTGTGCTTGTAACACCTAATCGCCCACGACACACAGACACACAGACAAAGTCAAAGATCCCCCGTATAGTCTGAACAGACTGTAGGGGCAAGTGCTATTAGCAAGCACCTATGAAGGCCAGAACGGTACACGAGGGGGTGGGTGGCCAGCACCACCCCCGACCGCCTTTGTCTCCCCAGTGGCGACGTTTACACACCGCACCGGGTACTCATTTGAGGCTGAGTCGACCTAGAGGAGGCCCAGGACCGGTTCAGACAATCGTCAACTGGGTGTTGACCGTGAGCGGGAATCGAACCCTGGTCGCCGGGTTCGTATCGCAGCGTGCTAACCGCTACACCACCGCTCCCCGTACACACCACACACTCACCACACACTCACCACACTCACCACACACTCACCACACACTCACCACACACTCACCACTCACCACATACTCACCACACTCACCACACACTCACCACACACTCACCACACTCACCACACACTCACCACACTCAGCCTTATTGCCACCACAGGCAACAATCGCTGTCACACTTCCACGGCGGGGGGGGGGGTAGGCGAGAGAGTCGTCGTCTTGTCGCATCGCCACATCACTCCCATTGCTCTTGGGCACTGCAATGCGACAAGGTTTTTTTTTAACATTTAACTCTTGTGTATGTGTGGGTTTTTATTCGTGTGTTTTTTTTATACGTGTGTGTGTGTTTGTATTGTTTTAAGCCCAGGGCTATGACCGATGTACAATCAGCGCCTGTGGGGGGGGGGGGGGGTAACAACATCGAGTGAATTAGAAAGCTTTTTGGACCGCGCGTGTCGATTCGAATCCGTCAACTGTGACGGGAGCTCTGAGCGAATAATCAACGAGATGATCCAACCGCTCACTCGCTCATTCACCCACTCGCCCACCCACTCACCCGCTGACTCATCCACTCACTCACTCACCAACCCGATGGCCCACCCACTCACTCACCCACCCGCTGACTCACCCACCTATTCACCCGCTGACTCACCCACTCACCCACCCACTCACTCGCCCACCCACTCACCCGCTGCCTCGCCCATCCACTCACTAGCCCGCCCACTCACTCGCCCACCTACTCACTCACCCGCCCACTCACTCACCCACCCACTCACTCGCCCACCCACTCACCCGCTGCCTCGCCTACCCACTCACTCGCCCACCCACTCACTCGCCCACCTACTCACCCACCCACTCACTCGCCCACCCACTCACTCACTGACTCACTCGCCCACCCACTCACCTGCTGACTCACCAACCCACCCACTCACCCACCAACCCACTCACCACACTGCGGGTCACCCACTGACTCACCCATTGACTCGCACCCTCTCACTCAGTCACTCACCACACTGCGTCAGAGCAACACACTCGCTCACCCACTCACTCACTCACCCACCCACTCACCCACCCACTCACCCACCCACTCACCCACCCACCCACCCACTCACCCACTCACTCACCCACCCACTCACCCACTCACTCACCCACCCACTCACCCACTCACCCACCCACTCACCCACTCACTCACCCACTCACTCACCCACTCACCCACTCACTCACCCACCCACTCACCCACCCACTCACCCACCCACCCACCCACCCACTCACCCACCCACCCACCCACTCACTCACTCACTCACCCACTCACCCACTCACCCACCCACTCACCCACTCACTCACCCACTCACTCACCCACTCACCCACCCACTCACCCACCCACTCACTCACCCACTCACTCACTCACCCACTCACTCACTCACCCACTCACCCACCCATTCACTCACCCACTCACCCACCCACTCACCCACCCACTCACTCACCCACCCACTCACTCACTCACCCACTCACTCACCCACTCACCCACCTACCCACTCACCCACCCACCCACTCACCCACTCACCCACCCACTCACCCACTCACCCACCCACCCACCCACCACTCACTCACCCACTCACTCACCCACTCACTCACCCACTTACCCACCCACTCACCCACTCACTCACCCACTCACTCACCCACTCACCCACCCACTCACTCACCCACTCACCACCCACCCACTCACTCACTCACTCACCCACTCACCCACTCACTCACTCACCCACTCACCCACCCACTCACCCACTCACTCACCCACCCACTCACCCACTCACCCACCCACCCACTCACCCACTCACCCACCCCACTCACCCACTCACTCACCCACCCACTCACCCACCCACTCACTCACCCACTCACTCACCCACTTCACTCACCCACTCACCCACTCACTCACCCACTCACTCACCCACTCACCCACTCACCCACCCACCCACTCACCCACCCACTCACCCACCCACTCACCCACTCACCCACTCACTCACTCACCCACCCACTCACCCACTCACCCCCTCACCCACCACCCACTCACCACTCACTCACCCACTCACTCACCCCTCACACCACCCACTCACCCACCACTCACTCACCCCCCACTCACACCACTCACTCACTCACCCACTCACCCACTCACCCCACCCACCACTCACCCACTCACTCACCCACCCACTCACCCACTCACCACCCACCCACTCACCCACTCACCCACCACACTCACCCACCCCACCCACCCACTCACCCACTCCCCACCCACTCACCCACTCACTCACTCACCCACTCACCCACCCACTCACCCACCCACTTACTCACCCACTCCTCACCCACTCACCCACTCACTCACCCACTCACTCACCCACGCACCCACCCACCACTCACCCACTCACCCACCCACTCACCCACCCCAGCTCACCCACCACTCACTCACCCACCCACTCACCCACCCACCCACTCACCCACTCACTCACCCACTCACTCACCCACTCACCCACCCACTCACTCACCCACTCCACCCACCCACCCACTCACCCCCTCACTCACTCACCCACTCACCCACTCACTCACTCACCCACTCACCCACCCACCCACCCACTCACCCACTCACTCACCCACCCACTCACCCACTCACCCACCCACCCACCTACCCACCCACCCACCCACCCACCCACCCACCCACTCACCCACTCACCCACCCACTCACCCACTCACTCACTCACCCACTCACCCACTCACCCACCCACTTACTCACCCACTCACTCACCCACTCACTCACCCACTCACCCACTCACTCACCCACCCACTCACCCACTCACTCACCCACCCACTCACCCACTCACCCACCCACCCACTCACCCACTCACTCACCCACCCACTCGCCCACTCACTCACCCACCCACTCACCCACTCACCCACCCACTCACCCACCCACCCACTCACTCACCCACTCACCCACCCACCCACTCACTCACTCACCCACTCACCCACTCACTCACTCACCCACTCACCCACCCACCCACCCACTCACCCACTCACTCACCCACCACTCACCCACTCACCCACCCACCCACTACCCACCCACCCACCCACTCACCCACTCACCCACCCACTCACCCACTCACTCACTCACCCACTCACCCACTCACCCACCCACTTACTCACCCACTCACTCACCCACTCACTCACCCACTCACTCACGCACTCACCCACCCACTCACTCACCCACCCACTCACCCACTCACTCACCCACCCACTCACCCACTCACCCACCCACCCACTCACCCACTCACTCACCCACCCACTCGCCCACCCACCCACTCACCCACTCACCCACCCACCCACTCACCCACCCACCCACTCACCCACTCACCCACCCACCCACCCACTCACCCACCCACCCACTCACCCACCCACCCACTCACCCACTCACTCACCCACCCACTCGCCCCGCTTCTCTCCCCGCTCGTCCCGTCGCGCTGCCCCACTTAGGAGCCCCCCGGCTCCCTCCCCCCTCTCCCCCGCTCAGCCTCTCACAGGGTAACAACCTGAGCGCACCCACCGCATTAACCCTCATTACCATTACTATTATTACTAATAGTGTTTTAAACCTTTGGGGGGGGCGGTGGAGTGGGAGGGAGGGGGGCAGTGCTTAGAGGATACCCAGATGTAGGTCTCACTCCCCCCCCCTTTAACGTCGTTTCGCAGATACGTCGTCACTTGCGAATACGTCATCACTTGTTAATGTAGCTACGTCATCACCCACCCCCCCCGTGACTCCCCCCCCCGTGACCCCCACCCCCGTGACCCCCCCCGTGACTCCCCCCCCCGTGACACCCACCCCCGTGACCCCCACCCCCGTGACCCCCACCCTCGTGACCCCCACCCCCGTGACCCCCACCCCCGTGACCCCCACCCCCGTGACTCTCCCCCCCCCGTGACCCCCACCCCCCCGTGACCCCCACCCCCCGTGACCCCCACCCCCGTGACTCTCCCCCCCCCCGTGACCCCCACCCCCCCGTGACCCCCACCCCCCCCCCGTGACCGCTCTCTCCCCCCGCAGTTCCTGCTGTGCGGCGTGTGCGGCGTCTTCTGCGCGAAGAGGAAGTCGGGGAGGCTGGTGAGTGGGAACGCCGCGGTCGCCTTCGCTGTGTTCACCAGGCTCAGGCCCACTGAGCTGTACGAAGCGACGTCGGCTCTCGCGAACGATAGCCCAAGGAAAGTGGCTGGTCACCGTCGCGTGGAAATTATATAGCGCGTGACGTGGATTCTGAATGTGGAGGGGAAACACGCGGGGGGGGGAAATTCCACGCGACCGCAAAGAGAGAGGGAGACACGCAAACTCCAAATATACAGCAGGTGTCAGGGTCAGGATCGAACCCACGACCTCCTGTAGACCAGGCGAGGTAGTTAACATCTAACCACCGTGATGAGCGAAAGAGAGAGATGCACGCAAACTCCAAATATACAGCAGGCGTCAGTGTCAGGATTGAACCCACGACCTCCTGTATACCAGGCGAGGTAGTTAACATCTCCTAGCCACCGTGATGATGAGAGAGAGACACACAAACTCCAAATATACAGCAGGTGTCAGGGTCAGGATCAAACCCACGACCTCCTTTATACCAGGCGAGGTAGTTAACGTCTCCGAGCCACCGTGATGATTAGAGAGAGAGACACGCAAACTCCAAATATACAGCAGCAGGCGTCAGGGTCGGGATCGAACCCACGACCACGTGTAGACCAGGCGAGGTAGTTTACATCTCCTAGCCACCGTGGCGCCAAATAACTATACATATAGCAGTCAAATACTCTAAACGCGTGATGTAGATTCTAAATGTGGAGGGGAAAAACCGGAGGACACGGAGAAAAATCCACGTGACCACGGGGAGAGAGATGTGGGTCAGACAAAGCGGCGGGGGGGGGGGACTATAATTATTGCGTTCGTAAATCGATTTGTTTGTAAGTCCAACTTTACTCCTGTCGATCCCAAACACGTTGTACGGATTGTACACTGAACACGGGGAATTACTTTACAAGGTGTCTAATCTCCTGTAGACGTAGATGCCACCGGTTCTTCACGTTCTGCAGATGTAGATGCCACTGGTTCTTCAAGTTCTGCAGATGTAGATGTCACTGGTTCTTCAAGTTCTGCAGATGTAGATGTCACTGGTTCTTCAAGTTCTGCAGATGTAGATGCCACTGGTTCTTCACGTTCTGCAGATGTAGATGCCACCGGTTCTTCACGTTCTGTAGATGTAGATGCCACTGGTTCTTCACGTTCTGTAGATGTAGATGCCACCGGTTCTTCACGTTCTGTAGATGTAGATGCCACTGGTTCTTCACGTTCTGCAGATGTAGATGCCACTGGTTCTTCATGTTCTGCAGATGTAGATGCCACCGGTTCTTCACGTTCTGTAGATGTAGATGCCACTGGTTCTTCACGTTCTGTAGATGTAGATGCCACTGGTTCTTCATGTTCTGCAGATGTAGATGCCACTGGTTCTTCAAGTTCTGCAGATGTAGATGCCACCGGTTCTTCACGTTCTGTAGATGTAGATGCCACTGGTTCTTCACGTTCTGCAGATGTAGATGCCACTGGTTCTTCAAGTTCTGCAGACGTAGATGTCACTGGTTCTTCAAGTTCTGCAGATGTAGATGCCACTGGTTCTTCACGTTCTGCAGATGTAGATGCCACCGGTTCTTCACGTTCTGTAGATGTAGATGCCACTGGTTCTTCATGTTCTGCAGATGTAGATGCCACTGGTTCTTCACGTTCTGTAGATGTAGATGCCACCGGTTCTTCACGTTCTGTAGATGTAGATGCCACTGGTTCTTCACGTTCTGCAGATGTAGATGCCACTGGTTCTTCATGTTCTGCAGATGTAGATGCCACCGGTTCTTCACGTTCTGTAGATGTAGATGCCACTGGTTCTTCACGTTCTGTAGATGTAGATGCCACTGGTTCTTCATGTTCTGCAGATGTAGATGCCACTGGTTCTTCAAGTTCTGCAGATGTAGATGCCACCGGTTCTTCACGTTCTGTAGATGTAGATGCCACTGGTTCTTCACGTTCTGCAGATGTAGATGCCACTGGTTCTTCACGTTCTGCAGATGTAGATGCTAATGGTTCTTCGTGTTCTGTAGATGTAGATTCCACTGGTTATTCACGTTCTGTAGATGTAGATGCCACTGGTTCTTCACGTTCTGCAGATGTAGATGCCACCGGTTCTTCACGTTCTGTAGATGTAGATGCCACTGGTTCTTCATGTTCTGCAGATGTAGATGCCACTGGTTCTTCACGTTCTGTAGATGTAGATGCCACTGGTTCTTCACGTTCTGTAGATGTAGATGCCACTGGTTCTTCACGTTTTGTAGATGTAGATGCCACCAGTTCTTCACGTTCTGTAAATGTAGATGCCACTGGTTCTTCATGTTCTGCAGATGTAGATGCCACTGGTTCTTCACGTTCTGTAGATGTAGATGCCACCAGTTCTTCACGTTCTGTAAATGTAGATGCCACTGGTTCTTCATGTTCTGCAGATGTAGATGCCACTGGTTCTTCACGTTCTGTAGATGTAGATGCCACCAGTTCTTCACGTTCTGCAGATGTAGATGCCACTGGTTCTTCACGTTCTGCAGATGTAGATGCTAATGGTTCTTCGTGTTCTGTAGATGTAGATTCCACTGGTTATTCACGTTCTGTAGATGGAGATGCCACTGGTTCTTCACGTTCTGCAGATGTAGATGCCACTGGTTCTTCACGTTCTGCAGATGTAGATGCCACTGGTTCTTCACGTTCTGCAGATGTAGATGCCATTGGTTCTTCATATTCTGCAGATGTAGATGCCACTGGTTCTTCATATTCTGCAGATGTAGATGCCATTTCTGCAGATGTAGATGCCACTGGTTCTTCATGTTCTGAAGATGTAGATGCCACTGGTTCTTCATGTTCTGAAGATGCAGATGCCACTGGTTCTTCACGTTCTGCAGATGTAGATGCCACTGGTTCTTCATGTTCTGAAGATGTAGATGCCACTGGTTCTTCATGTTCTGAAGATGTAGATGCCACCAGTTCTTCATGTTCTGAAGATGTAGATGCCACTGGTTCTTCATGTTCTGAAGATGTAGATGCCACTGGTTCTTCATGTTTTGTAGAAGTAGATGCCACTGGGTCTTCATGTTCTGCAGATGTAGATGCCACCACCACTACCATCAATTGCAGGGTGGTTGAACTGACTCCTCTCGGTCCGAACAGGCGACTGGATATACGGACCAGGTTTATTTCGTCCCTCAGAAAGTTTGGAAGTCGAATGTTCGAGTCCCTGTATTGATTATGCGATTCATAAATTTAATATACCGAGGGGGGCGGAGGGGGTGCTTTAAAATCGCCGCAACAAATGCAAAAAACGCCACGCGGAATCCCAGCAAGGCATGAATTATTGAAACTCCGCTTTAGTCTGTCCGCGTGTAAGGTGGACGCGGCGCCAGAGTGGCTGAGGCAACTATAAGAGCCCCACTCACCGGCCGATGGTACCGCAAGTGGTTACCGGTGGGTCGTGCATTATTGATGCCCCCGCCGCATGAGATGTCCATCGATTTTTTTTCTCTCTCGTAGTTGTGTGGCGGGCAGGAGGAAGAGGAGAGAGGGACGGAGGGAGGGGTGGTGGAAAAGCAACGGCGTCGAAATGCGTTGTCTTTGTGGTGGTTTAAACGCTCAATCAGTTCAATCTGAGCTGACGACGAGGAGGACGAGGAGGATGATGATGAAGAGGCAGTGTGATACCCGGCTACCCGTACCCGACCGGGTACGGGTAGCCGGGTATCGGGTAGGGTACGGGTATCGGGTACCCGGTTGCGACCTCTGCCCGGCAGTGCCTGTTGTCTGACAGCTGGAGACACTGAACTGTGGCTCATTTGAGGTCCAATGTAGACAAATTATTATCGAGGCTTCCCCCCCCCGTTTCCTATGCGTACATTGTCAGTAGTGAGGATATGGGGAGCGGTGGTGTAGTGGTTATCGCACTGCGCTATGAACCTGGGGACCCGGGTCCGACTCTCGCTCTCACGACCAACATCAGTGACGATTGTCTGATTCGGTCCTGGGCCTCACCTAGGTCGACTCAGCCTCAAATGAGTATCTGGTGCATTGTGTATGTACGTGCGTTGAACTTCTTTCGCACCGTACGTAGCCAACCGCGCTAATCGGAGGTCTTTTCTCGTTATCCGTCGTCTCTCAGCCTTCGCCTCCACCACCACCTCCACTACCACCTCCACCACCACCTCCACTACCACCACCTCCACCACCACCACCACCTCCACCACCACCACCACCACCTCCACCACCACCTCCACCACCACCATCACCTCCACCACCACCACCACCACCACCTCCACTACCACCTCCACCACCACCTCCACCACCACCATCACCACCACCACCTCCACCACCACCACCACCACCTCCACCACCACCACCACCACCATCACCTCCACCACCACCACCTCCACCACCACCTCCACCACCTCCACCACCACCACCACCACCACCTCCACCACCACCTCCACCACCACCATCACCTCCACCACCACCTCCACCACCACCACCACCACCACCTCCACTACCACCTCCACCACCACCACCACCACCTCCACCACCACTACCACCTCCACCACCACCACCACCACCTCCACCACCACTACCACCTCCACCACCACCTCCACCACCACCACCTCCACCACCACCACCACCTCCACCACCACTACCACCTCCACCACCCACCTCCACCATCACCAGCACCACCTCCACCACCACCTCCACCACCACCTCCACCACCACCACCTCCACCACCACCACCACCTCCACCACCAGCACCACCACCACCTCCACCACCACCACCTCCACCACCACCAGCACCACCTCCACCAGCACCACCTCCACCCACCACCACCACTCCACTACCACCACCACCTCCACCACCACCTCCACCACCACCACCTCCACCACCACACCACCACCTCCACCACCACCACCACCTCCACCACCACCTCCACCATCACCAGCACCACCTCCACCACCACCTCCACCACCACCTCCACCACCACCTCCACCACCACCACCAGCACCACCTCCACCACCACCACCTCCACCACCACCAGCACCACCTCCACCAGCACCACCTCCACCACCTCCACCACCACCACCTCCACCACCACCACCACCTCCACCACCACCTCCACCACCACCACCTCCACCACCACCACCACCTCCACCACCACCACCACCTCCACTACCACCTCCACCACCACCTCCACCACCACCACCTCCACCACCACCACCACCTCCACCACCACCACCACCTCCACCACCACCTCCACCATCACCAGCACCACCTCCACCACCACCTCCACCACCACCACCACCACCACCTCCACCACCACCACCAGCACCACCACCACCACCTCCACCACCACCACCACCACCAGCACCACCTCCACCAGCACCACCTCCACCACCTCCACCACCACCACCTCCACCACCACCACCACCTCCACCACCACCTCCACCACCACCACCTCCACCACCACCTCCACCACCACCTCCACCACCACCACCACCTCCACCACCACCACCACCACCTCCACCACCACCACCAGCACCATCTCCACCAGCACCACCTCCACCACCACCACCCTCCACCACCTCCACCACCACCTCCACCACCACCACCACCACCTCCACCACCACCTCCACCACCACCTCCACGACCACCAACCACCACCTCCACCACCACCTACCCTCCAATTAGCACAGCTGGCTACGTACGGAGCGAAATAAGTTCCCACTTATGTCCGTGCTTGCCCCGTAAATAGCTTTGATTTACGTCGTTTCAATTTTCGTCACCCCTTTCAGGAACGCACCCCTCCTTTTTGCCCCGTTCCTCCCCCTCCTCCGCCCCCTCCTCCGCCCCCTCCTCGTCCCCCCACTCGTCCCCCCACTCCTCCTCCTCCTTGCCCCGTTCCTCCCCCTCCCCCCCTCCTCCACCCCCCGCTCCTCCTCCCCCCTCCTCCTCTCCCTCCTCACCCCGCTCCTCCCCCTCCTCCCCCCGCCCCTCCTCCCCCTCCTCCACCCCCTCTCCTCCCCCCCCCCTTGCCCAGATGATTCTCTTCTCTGCTCTCTGCATCTGCGGACTCATCGCCGGCATCCTGAGTTTCCGCTTCGTGTGGGTGCACGACCACTCCGGGGGCGCCTCCCCAAACCTCACCGCCGTCGCGACGGTCCCAGCCGGGGCAGCGACAGCTGGCGAGACAGCTGGTGCAACAGCTGGTGCGACAGCTGGTGAGACAGCTGCTGAGACAGCTGGTGCAACAGCTGGATGGACAGCTGGGACAACAGCTGGCGAGACAGCTGGTGAGACAGCTGGTGCAACAGCTGGATGGACAGCTGGGAAAACAGCTGGCGAGACAGCTGGTGCAACAGCTGGGACAACAGCTGGATGGACAGCTGGATGGACAGCTGGGACAACAGCTGGATGGACAGCTGGTGTAACAGCTGGTGAGACAGCTGGGACAGCAGCTGGCGCGACAGCCGCCAAAGCAGCCGCCTCCGGCCCGGTTGCGCAACCACCGCGGCGGCCGAGACCAGCGCCGCCGCCGCGCCACCAGCGGAGTTGGCGCGGCGGCGGCGGTGCCGCGGGGCGTCCGGAGGGGCACGTGGCGGTGGCGTCGCTGAGCGTGGCGGGCGTCGGGGTGGCGGGCTGCGCCGCGTCCGCGTGGCTCACGTGCCGCCTGGCTCGCAACGAGCAGCGCCGCATGTTCGTGGAGATGGAGCACTCGCTGCACCACACGCACGAGCTCACCGAGAGGGTGAGGCTCGCATTCGCCGGCATGCCGGGTTCGCACCTCCGGTTGGCACGGTCGGCTACGCACGGCTGGATGAGGTTTCACTCGTCACCGATGTTAGCCACGGCCGGCAAGGGGCCATACATTCCGTAGGTACGTAAAAAAATCTGTCAAAACTTGACCCCTCCCCCCCTTCCTGTACGCACGTGGACTTTTTACACCCCCCCCCCCCACCTGCCTACGTACGCCTGACCCCCCCCCCCCCACCGTATCCTATAGAACGGTCGATTCAACGTACGTACGCGCTCTCACGCACTCGCGCACACGCAAGGTCGCGCTCACTACACGCAAAGTGCTCGCCACAAATGAACCACGATACTTCGCTGATCTCGTCAAGGAGCATGAACCACCTCCACGCGACACTCCGCTCGTCCTCGCAGCAGCAGCAGCGGCTTCGAACAAAGACGGTGGTCACCGCATCGTCGCGCGCATTCAGATGCGCTTGTGCGGCCGTCTGGAACGCTCTTCCTCCTTCCGATATTCGGAATCGTCTAGATTTGACAAACTCGTTTCTTTATAGTTGAGTTTATTCCTTCCACTTCCCAGTAACCCTGACGCCTGTTGCTGCATATTTGGAGTGTGTGTGTCTCTCTCTCCCCGTGGTCGCGTGATTTTTCTCCGGGTCCTCCGGTTTTTCCCGCTCCACATTTACAATCAACGTCGCGCGTTCAGAGTGTTTGGCGGCGACTTGCTAGAAATGTCCACGTGATGATGATGATGATAAGCCACTTCGTTGAGCCGTCATTCGTGATGTGCCAGATCGCTTCTGAAAAAGAGCCACACAGCTCATTGGGGCCTTACCTGGTCAAATAAAAATACTAAAATTACACTCCGTCTTCACCAAGCCACGCCGACCAGCGCGGTGAAGTATGGTCAAACAAACTCCACGTGGGGAGGCCTTTGTCCAGTAGTAGATCGGCAGAGGGCTGTAACATGTACACGCACACGATGGACACGTGACGCACACATTGTGTACACATCACCCACACATGGACGCACACGTGACGCACACGTCACGCACACACGATGCACGCATGGTGAACGCATGCTGCACACGTGATCCACCACTCGCGACGCGTCTCTCTCGTTGTGCCCCTCCCCTCCCCCCGCGCATGCGCAGGAGCTGGCCGAGGTGCTGAACAACGGCATCTCGCCTGTGTCCCAGGGCAGCAAATCCTTCTGAAACGCCCGAGACACCGCCTCCGACCCCACCTCCAGGCGTCACCTCCGGCCCCACCTCCATCAAAGACGATGACGACGATTGCTCCTCTTGTGGACGGCTGTGGACGTGCTCTGCCCCAGATGGAACACGCGGTGTGCGTGTCGGGTGTCGGATGGCGTCATGCCAGCTGCGCCTTGGTGTCTGCGGGTGCGTCTCTCGCGTCTCCTCTGTGAGACGGCGTCTCCCCGGTGCTGCTGAATACCTCTGGCGCAGGTGGACTGCCAGGTGGACCGCCAGGTGGACTGCCAGGTGGACCGCCAGGTGGACCTGTCCGGCGTCAGGGGGTGCCAGGCTTGAGGGATCGATGTTACAGCGCTTCAGCGGGTCCTTGCTGTGGTCCTTGAAGCGCTTTCTCTGTCCTCCAGCGGAGCGTTTGGCTGTGCTGAGTTGCCCCCTCCCCCCCGGAGAGAACTCGACGGGAGGGCGGGGGGACGGTGATCAGGCACGCAGGTGACACGTGGTCGTTCAGCCACGCTCGCTTCAATGCAGGATGACTCGATGTGTGGAACTCCGTACATCCCGGTTGTATTATGTGAGTTCGTGGGCCGCGAGGGCTGAGCTTCTATTTAAAGCTTTCGTGACTGCAGGGATTAATCTTCTTGGTTCTTTCGGTAAAGTCACGTAGAATGGAAAATAATAAAATAATACATATAAAACATAATAAAATAATTCTCACGACGTTTCGGCCACAACGCAAGCAGCCGTCTTCAGGTGGAGAACAGGTCTGTCGAGAAGGCAGAGTCTGACTCTGCCTTGTGGCCGAAACGTCGTGAGAATTGATTTTATTATGTTTTATTTTTATTATTTTATTATTTTCATTCTACGTGATTTTAACGAAAGAACCAAGAAGAAGGCTGAACTTCTGTTGCGGTCTGTCGCTTTTTTCGCTGGAGTCCAGGAGGGTGCGAACGTTTCCGTGGAGCAGCTTGAAGGAGTGACCGAGTCTTGGATTCCCTTGAGTTTTCGGCCGCTGAATGGTGATGCTCCGGTGGTAGCGGCTATCACACCCGGAGTGAGTGGAACGGACCGTTTTTAGACCACCTTTTCTAGGCCCTTCCTCGTCAGGGGTGAGCAGTGCGGGCGTAATCCACACTGCGCCATCCACATCGTTGTACTGGACAAGGAACCTTTGCATTCATTTATGACGATCATTAAGAAAGAAATAAAAATTGTTGCTTTTCACAATACCATACGAAACAAGAAGAAGTGTGGTGGGGGGGGGGGGGTTGCTCCGGCACAGTGGAAGCTGCCGAGCAGACACGAAGCTGCCCCATCCCGTGTCTCGGTGACCTGCAACTCCAACGCCTCCTCCGTGCAGAGTTTGGCTGGATTGCTCCCAGTCGCGTCCTTTGGCCTGCTGGAACAAGAAGCCTGCGCTCGGAGTGTATTCAGGTGAGGGTCAGGATGCGCAGTCCCTACGCCCACCATCTTCACGAGGAACTCACAACGACCTTCGTCCGGCCAGAGCTGCAGGGGACTGCCGGAGATGTGATTTGTTGAACACCGCGGATTCGGAGTCGTGGGTGTTCTTCCCTAGCCAAAGTTTACCCACAAGGCAGCGGGGCAGTGGTTGGCGGGTGTAGATGCCTCTGGTGGACCACTGAAGCTCCGAGATCCTCAGGAGGTTTGGTGTCGCGATACGCCGGTTACCGTGGGCTGCTAACGGAGAGGCACAGTGGGAGTCCTGGGGATGGAGAAGCTCTGTACTGGCAAGGAAGACTTTACGCACTCGGCTCCCTGTTCCGCCGTGACGGCTAGCCAGCGGCAGCATGAGTAGCAGAACAGTTTCAAGTTTCATTTATTAGGTATAACCCTGTAAGCCATTCGGCTCTTGAATCGGGTGCAACCGCAACAGACAAAAAAACTAAAACATGAACAAAAAACATCTTAAAGTGACTATGTGCAAACAGAAAATCCAAGAAAAGACAGCAAAATATTGCAGAAAAAGCACCGTACACCAACACTGTGTGCAAAAATCCCAAGTGGGATGCAAGTCAAACAACAACAACCACAAGACAACCTAGATTAAGGCCATCAGTCTAACTCTGTACTACAACAAACAAACATGGCCAAACCGAAAAACTTTTCAAAAATCACCAAAATTAAGCCATAAAAGCAATGAAACAGTGATCATAGGAACTGTGACCGAATTTTCACAATAAACGACGTGAACAACATGTACTACCAAACTCTGCAGCCATAGCTGGCTGCTTGAGTCACTCCACAACAGCAGGAGCATCAGTCGGAGTGTCAACATTTTTCAATGCACCTTTAAGATCAGCACACTAAATCAAAACACAGAGCGAGCGAGCATGCAAGCAGAGCAGCAGGCCAAGCGGGCATGCGCCTAAGCTAATCATGATTCTTGCACCAGGCGCATCACATCACCCTGGAGTTTGAGACAACCATCAATCTGACTTGGATTATTGGCATAAGGCACTACCACTAGCATAGAACGTACGCCTATCCATAATACTGTATTATTGTGCCCTATATTCCTATAATCATGCGAACAGGTTTATAAATATGTGAAGGACGAAATGAGCTGAAAGGGTTGTGGCGTTGCCGAAACAATTCCAGGTACGGTGTTCCGGACCATTCCAGCTGAAAGTAAAGTCTGGGTTCGGCACGATGTCCGACGTTTCGCTCCATGTGCCGTTCAAGCGCAGACGGAGGGCTATGCAGCATACCCGTGAAACTCTAAAGCAGTCAATCTTCTTCTTCTTCACCTGGGGCTGCACGATGCACCCCCTGGGGGTGCGAGATGCCCTTTCTGGGGGCTGGCGAGACGTGGCCAGATTTTTTTTAGAAGAAAAATGATCGAAAACACAAATTAAGCACGGGGCGCTTAAGTCACAACTTAACTTTGTTTCATCAACACCCTACGTAGTCATTGACATTGAACATGTTTTCGAAGATTGAGAGCCACATGGGTGCAAGGCTGCAGTAAAGGTTAAGCACCGCCGCTCTACGCAGTACTTGATCATTTAACAATAAACAATAACAATGTGAACTTATCAAACTGGGTGGTCGGCAGCTACGCACGTGGCTTGCAACCCGACATCGTGATGCGGCGAGGGTTGGTGGGTCGCCGCAGCCCATGCCCCGCGGCCGTCAAAAGTGCCCTACCCTGGCTCGACGGGAAATGCAGCGCAGCAAATGTGGACTGTCACCTGTTCCGTCTGTACGGGGATCGAGTGTTTCTCCCTCGCACGCTTGGGGTTCTCTCCGGGCGCTACGGTTTCCTCCGACGTGTTTAAGCGCTTATCAATTGGCCGATACCACCCTCATACATACAGGAGCGCAGAGCTCGGGGCGATCGTTGAAAGTGCCGGCTCATTGCCGCGTGGCTGCTACTGCTGATACTGCCTTTCTGCTCCTCGTCTGTGGTTCTTCCTCGCGCCTCTGGCCGATAACATCTTGATAAATAGAGGACCGCAGAGCCTGGGGCAATCGTTGCGTGGCTGCTGCTGCTGCTGCTTCCTGCCCGCTCCTTGTCTGTGGTTCCTCGCAGCCGAGGAGAGGAGGCCACTGTTGTCTGTTTTTAGAGATGGGAATTCCGGACCTCGAGGGAGCAGCAGAGCAGAGGGAGCGACCTCCCACGGTCAGGAGGTTGGTGTTGTGCGTTTGCGCGCCACGTGTAAGCGAGCGTGCATCGTTCGACACACGTGCGAAAACGATGTCACCGTGACGTGAACTCTGGGTGGGATGTCGACAGGCCACGTGACGGCCAGGGTATAGGGTCAAGGATGGTTTGTTAGAATTAGCATCGTTCGGATTAGGGTTAGGGCTCTTAGGGTTATATCGTGTGTACGGGGTGAGGGTTAGGGCTGGCAAAGAGGCATCGAGAAGCGATGGTTACTCTCTCACACCCAGTGGGACACCTTAGCCGCCTGTGATTCTGTTTTGAACAACAACAGCAACAAACACAACAACAACAGCAACAACAACAACAACAGCAGCAGAGATTGCGGCAGCAGCGATTTTTGACTCAGCCACCAAACAAAGACGGTGGTCACCGCATCATCGCGCGGCGCTTTCAGAAGCGCTTCCGCGGCCGTCTGGAACGCTCTTCCTCCCGATATGAGGAAGTCACTGGGAGGAGCCATGCACTGTTAACTAATCTAGATTGAAAACTCATTTCTTTAGAGCTGCTCTTTGTATTTGGTTTGTTGTCCTTCCCCGCGCACGCCCGATTAGCGCGGTTGGCTACGTACGGTGCGAAAGAAGTTCAACGTGCATACACAAACACACCGAACGCGCGCGTTGGCTCGCCGATGTCAGATTGATGAGACTGGCCACGTGACTCGCCACCGGCTCCCGCGGGGACAATTCCTCGTTGATGTTTCTGCTCTGTGAGCGTTCGTGCACCAGCAACACCCAGGTTCACACCGGGGATGCGTTCCTGAAAGGTGCGACGATGAACATTGAAACGTCAATCGAAGCGATGTACAGGGGTAGCAGTGGGTGGTGGTGGTGGTGGAGGTGACGGATAACGAAAAACGTCGGAGGCTACGATGCTGTCAGCGACGTGAGTGTGTGTGGGGGGGCGACGCTAATTGGGTAGCGGTGTTAATAAAGCGACGACATGTTTGAGAAACGACGTTAAATGAGACTACATCGGTGTATTACTGAATCTCTACGTGTCTCTATGCGTCTCTGTGTATCTCTACGTGTCTCTATGCGTCTCTGTGTATCTCTATGTGTCTCTATGCGTCTCTATGTATCTCTGCGTGTCTATATGGATATCTGTGTATCTCTATGACCCTCTATGTAACTCTGTCTCTATGGGTGTCTGTGTATCTCTGTGTATCTCTGTCTGTCTATATGGGTCTCTGTGTATCTGTGTGTCTCTATGGGTGTCTGTGCGTCTCTATGTATCTCTGTGTGTCTCTATGGGTGTCTGTGTGTCTCTATGTATCTCTGTGTGTCTCTATGGGTGTCTGTGTGTCTCTATGTATCTCTGTGTGTCTCTATGGGTGTCTCTGGGTCCACTTGGTACAGCCCATAGTTTGGGTTGTGCAAGCACATTCGCACTCCTGTGGCTTGCGTCTTTAATACTCCCATTCATGAAGGAGATGTGCGCATCGGTGATGTTCTCGTGCGTTCGAGCAGTGGTTCTTCACCTTTGCTGCAGCCTTGCACCCCCTTCGGTTCTCAATCTTTAAACAAAACATGTTACAATTATCCCTTCGACGTGACTTTACCGAAACAAAGTCAGTTGTGACTTACGCGCCCGTGCGTAATTTGTGTCTTTTGATGATTTTCACTTCTAAAAAGATCCGGCCACGTCTCGCCACCCCCCAGAAAAGGGCGTCTCGCACCTCCACGGCGTTTCAGGGTCCCACCAGCGGTGTCTTCGAGGAGGAGAAGGAATGTCCAAGCCATGAGGAGTGACGGTGGCGTTTTGGAGTCGAATGGCGTTCATTCGGGGTGCGTCTTACTTTCCGGCGCATCTTGCTATCCAGGCAATACGGCAAAACCCGCAGATTTAACCTAACGCATTGTGTTTCCCGGGCTGATGCGATGCGCAATCGATTGTTGCGTTCAAGCCACGCTATCTGGCCCAAGTTTGTGCCTTCAGTGCCCTCCTCCACCCGACACAGCCAAACAAGATTTTTGGTCACGTGTGCGAGCGTCATTGGTTTTGGCCGGGGAGAAATCCTTCGCGGACCGAACTTAGGGATCGTTTCCGCGACGTTCCGCTTGCGACTGCGTCAAGCATCATCAGGTCAGAAAACGGGAACTAATTCTGGCTTCCTGGTTTCTCTATTATTAATAATAATTGTTAATTATTATATTTATTATATTTATTATTATATTTATTCCGCTCAAGATGTTTTCATGGAGGGTCTTGTGGCCAAGTGATTTGCAGTTGGGGGATAGGGGTGATGATGATGATGCTGCTGCTGTGTTGTGTTGTGTGATCACAGTTGAGTCGTTTGCAGGCGCGTGTAGAGCGTTGTCATGTTGCTGCTCGTGCCGCTATGAGGCCCATGTGCACCGCACATTGCGCATGAACACCGCCGCCAGCCCTAAGAATTCTCTGTTTATTTCCCCCCTTTAAATGTGCAATAAAAAAACAACTGAGGTTATAATACTCGGTGTGTGTGTGTGTGTATATGGGGAGCGGCGGTTCCTCATCACGTATCTGACCGACAACACCTCAACATATACAGAGGACCCCAGAGCTTTGGCAATCATTGGTAGCGCCAGCTATTGATCGCGTCGCTGCTGCTGCCTTCCCCGCTCGTCTGTGATTCCTCATCATCCCAGCGTGCCGCTAGAGGGCGCAACCTCACCAGAGATTTATCTCGAGGTCACCGCTCTCTCAGGTCCGCGCCTCCCGATGAGCACGGTTGGATTGCGTACGGCGCGAAAGAAGTTGAACATACTATGATAATTAATTTTAGAACTTTTGTGACTGCAGGAATTATTATTTGGTTCTTTCGGTTAAGTCACGTCTAAAGATAAAATAATAAATTAAATTAAATAATAGCATACGACGTTGCAATCGAAACGTAATAACTATGATAATTGTTTTTTTTACCCTTTTATCTGGCAACAAAACTGACACCTTTATTTACAAGGAGTCATGCTTGCATTGACCACAATACCTGCGGTCAGAATGCAAACAAAAAAACACAACTCTGATAATGGGGAGCATGTGTGAACTGCTGCGGTGTGAGTGCGAATCGATTAATTCATCGATTCATTCTTGTATCTGCATCGATGTCAATTGTTGAATCGCGCGTGCGTGAATCTACGTTTTGCGTTGTAATGGACGAATTAACATCTTGCAGCCGCTAGAGGCCGCTATATTCACCGAAATGTAAAAAAACACTTAAAAAATCCTCGTGAGTTTGTGAATTGAAACGTTCCACCCCAAACGAAAATGTATCTCTTCAGCAAAATGTCACATGTCTGTCAACCCACACGGTTTAACCCCGGATTCTTGTGCAGAGAAATAGAGTTGTCAGATCCATATGGCGCACATCCGTTTAAATGCGGACTTTGTAGCATGAACGTTGAGATCTATAAGGACACGGGGTGACCAATAAGGTCTGAATTGGTCTGTAATAAGATAAGGGGTTGATAGGTATGTAGTAGTGGAGTGTATAGTGTAGTGTATAGTGTAGTATATTTGTAAGGACAGTACGGGGCCGAGTGGTTGTAAATAATGATTGCGGCGATGAGGACAGGCAGGGTCAAGTGGGTGAGGGGTCAACGCGGGGGTGGAGATGGAACTCCCGACGTGTTAGAGGCAAAGGAACTCTCCGACAGGAGAAAGTTCGAGAAAAGGGGCGTGCCAGAGCCGAGGGGAAATAAAAGTCAGCGCGGGGCGGGGCTCGTGGCTGTCGTAGTGGGAGTCTGGGGATCGCCCTCATCGTCTGGGAGGGCGAGCGAAGCAAGTTTTATAATTGCGTAGGGCTGCTACATCGACGGCTCCTATATAGTCAGTCAGCTATATAGTGAACATATTCTTGGTTCTTTCGGTAAAGTCACGTAAATAGAAAACCAATTTTTTAAATACAAATAATAAAATAAAATGTAAATTTTTAAGGAAATAAAATTAATACATTGAAAATAATCATAATAAAAGCAAAACAAATCTTTATTATTTATAATGTTATTTTATTATTTTTATTTTATTTTACATTTTATTTATTTTCTGTTTTCAATGTACGTTACTTTACCGAAAGAACCAAGAATATGAATTCCTGCAGTCACGAAAGTTTAGAATCAAAATATATAGTGAACGTCGTGTAGCAGCTACACAGAGTCACACAGTTGTATATATAGTCAACCTGCGTCCAACTGTAATATAAAATATAAATATAACTTAAGCAAGACAGCGTCTCTAAGTGCGACATTACATATTGTATAGTGGAGTGTATAGTGTATTGTATAGGCTGAATGTCCAAATTTGTACGGGCACGGGTGACCAATAAGGTCTGAATTGGTCTGTAATAAGGTAGGGCACTGATAAGGGGTTGACAGGTATGAAATTATCATGGATTTGGTGCCAATCCCACGTTCTCATGGCAGGGGCCAGTTCGTCCACGAAAGGAGGCACTGTCAGCGAGTCAGCAAAACAGTCGAGCGCAGGTGTGTGTGGGGGGAGGGGAAACACGCGTGGCCATAAAATAATAATGTAATCAAGTTAACAATGCAAACAAGCGCAGGGGCAACGCTGAATTATTCACTTCGTGCTAGAATAGCGTCCCGTTTCACTCGGCGGAGCTATATATAGTAACAGCCCCTCCCCCCACTTCTCCCCCACCTCCCCACCTCCCCACCTCGATCCTCATCTCTCATTGGCATTCCGGCACCACGTGGTCAGCCAGGGCGGGGCGTTGGGGGGGAAGGGGGAGGGGCGTCGGGGGGGAGGGGCGTCGGGGGGGAGGGGCGTCGGGGGGAGGGGCGTCGGCGGAGGGGCGTCGGGGGAGGGGCGTCGGGGGGGGAGGGGCGTCGGGGGGGAGGGGCGTCGGGGGGAGGGGCGTCGGGGGGAGGGGCGTCGGGGGGGAGGGGCGTCGGGGGGGAGGGGCCGTCGGGGGAGGGGCATCGGGGGAGGGGCGTCGGGGGGAGGGGCGTCGGGGGGCAGGGGCGTCGGGGGGAGGGGCGTCGGGGAGGGGCGGGGCTTATTATGCAAATGAATCTAATGCCCCGCCTCTCCAGAAATCACTTGCAAAAGTTGGGGGGGGGGTGCGTCTTATAATCCGGTGTGTTCGGTATGCGCTCCAAACGCGTCTTATAATCCGATGTAAAGATCTGCCTCTATGTATGAGGCTCGTGAAGGACGCTGCTTGGTACTGGGCTGCAGTTGGAGGCAGTCGCCCTCCAGCAACAACGGAGGGCAAGAGGAGCGACGCTCTCACAACAACGAGCGGAGCGCCGGGCGGATAAAACGCAGCGAGTTGGCACAGTAGGGGGCACAGGTGGTGCATCTGCCGATCCATCTGTGGGCCGACCCATGGCACCTGCAGGGTCTGTCCCGTGACCTCCTCCTGCCAGCGAGCCTTCGACACTTGACGTGGCCTCAAAGTGCACCTAGCCTGGCACAGGCGTCGTGATGACGTCACCGTTAGTGGCGAATGGCGGTTGTTGTGTACTGTTGATCAGTCAACCTATGGCACCTGGGTCTGCCCTGTGACCTCTTGCCAGCGGGCGTTCGACACTTCACGTGGCTTTAACGTGCACCTAGCCTGGCACAAGCGCCGTGGTGACGGCACCGCCACTTAGTGGTGAACGGTGGTTGTTCAGAATCTTGAATATTTGGTTCTTTCGGTAAAGTCAGGAAGGTATAAAATAAAATAAAGTACGACGTTTCGGGTGCAACACAAGCGTCCATCATCAGGTGAGAAAGCCATGGTCTGCTGCTGAGGCAGACTGTTTGTAAAATGTTTGAAATGGGTGTAGCTCAAGGGTTATACTGGTAGGAACCTCCTGGTTACACCTGCCCACAGGGGATTATTGTGTCCGTCCGTCGTGCAGGGAGGGGCTGGGTGGGGAGGGGCTGGGTGGGGAGGGTGGGGAGGGGCTGGGTGGGGGGTGGGAGGGGTGGGGCTGGGTGGGGAGGGGTTGGGAGGGGTGGGGCTGGGTGGGGAGGGGCTGGTCACCCCGTGGTGCCCTTATAAAACTCAACGTTTAACCTACTCACGCCGGCTTGTGCCCACCCATCTCCCCCTGACCCCGCCCATCTACCCTGACCACGCCCATCTTCCCCTGACCCCGCCCATCTCCCCTGACCACGCCCATCTCCCCCTGACCACGCCCATCTCCCCTGACCACGCCCATCTCCCCTGACCACGCCCACCTCCCCCTGACCACGCCCATCTCCCCTGACCACGCCCATCTCTCCTGACCACGCCCATCTCTCCTGACCACGCCCATCTCTCTTGACCACGCCCACCTCCCCTGACCACGCCCATCTCCCCTGACCCCGCCCACCTCCCCCTGACCACGCCCATCTCTCCTGACCACGCCCATCTCCCCCTGACCCCGCCCCACCAAACCCCCCCCACCCACCCCACACAAAAAAACAATTGAAGCGGAGTTGCCCGTCACCGGATTTGATAGCGCGGATAAGCGGCCGGCTATAGCAAACCAATGGGCGCCTCATGCCTATGCGCGCTGCGTTATGTAAAGCGAGACGCAGGCATGCCCAGCGAGAGCATGGAGGCGGCGGCTTCGTGTTGAGAGGATCGAGCGAGCGAGTGAGCGAGCAGGGACATCGACAAGATAGAGAGAGAGGCAGAGAGACACGGTGGGACGTTGTTGGTGTCCGTACCGGGGGTCATCGCGACTCCAACAGCGCACTCGGTGAGGTGAGGAGGAGTGGAGGGACGCCTCGCGCAACGGCGGCGGTGTTATCCACTGTCAAAGTATAACAACAATAATAATAATAATAGAGGTTTTATCCTTGCTGGCAATACAACCGGTGTTAATATGTTAAAGACACCAAGCGTAAACGTTTTACAAGAGCATGTTTTTGTTGTGTTTGCATGTTCGCAAGTACGCGCGCGGTTAATGCAGACGCGCGTCCTTGCAAAAGGCGTTAGAACAGCTTAACGCCTCCTGTTTTAGTGTCAGAAAGTGTAAAAATATACTCTTATAGTGTCATTTATCTGACTTTATCCGGTTACTCAGAGAGCCTATACACAACTTTACCTCAGAAACGCAACGTTCACGACGCTGCTGCTGCTGCTGGTGCCTTGTACGGTACTTCTATGGTGCCCTGCTGCTGCTGGTGCCTTGTACGGTACTTCTATGGTGCCCTGCTGCTGTTGCCTTGTACGGTACTTCTATGGTGCCCTGCTGCTGCTGGCGCCTTGTACGGTACTTCTATGGTGCCCTGCTGCTGCTGGTGCCTTGTACGGTACTTCTATGGTGCCCTGCTGCTGTTGCCTTGTACGGTACTTCTATGGTGCCCTGCTGCTGCTGCTGGCGCCTTGTACGGTACTTCTATGGTGCCCTGCTGCTGCTGGTGCCTTGTACGGTACTTCTATGGTGCCCTGCTGCTGCTGCTGGCGCCTTGTACGGTACTTCTATGGTGCCCTGCTGCTGCTGCTGGTGCCTTGTACGGTACTTCTATGGTGCCCTGCTGCTGCTGCTGGTGCCTTGTACGGTACTTCTATGGTGCCCTGCTGCTGTTGCCTTGTACGGTACTTCTATGGTGCCCTGCTGCTGCTGCTGGTGCCTTGTACGGTACTTCTATGGTGCCCTGCTGCTGCTGGTGGTTCCTTGTACTGTACTTCTATGGTGCCCTGCTGCTGCTGCTGGCGCCTTGTACGGTACTTCTATGGTGCCCTGCTGCTGCTGGCGCCTTGTACGGTACTTCTATGGTGCCCTGCTGCTGTTGCCTTGTACGGTACTTCTATGGTGCCCTGCTGCTGCTGCTGGCGCCTTGTACGGTACTTCTATGGTGCCCTGCTGCTGGCGCCTTGTACGGTACTTCTATGGTGCCCTGCTGCTGCAAGTTAATTAATGCACGGGGTGTCACGGGCGGGTGTGTTGTTCAATGTTATAGCACCGTATTCTCCGGATTATAAGACGCATCCCAAACAACAACAACAGGAACTTGTGCCCAGGTGTCGGTAAAGTTTGCACGACGACGACCGCCAATCTCCACTAAGTGGCGGGGACGTCATCACGACTCTTGTGCCAGGCCATGTGCACCTTGAGGCCACGTGAAGTGTCGAACGCCCGCTGGCAGGAGGTCACGGGGCAGACCCAGCAGGTGCCACGGGTCGACTGACCGAGATGACCGAGATGACTGGCTGATGCACCACCTGTGCCTCCTATCGTGCCAACCACTAAACCACGACTGAACTATTTGACTGACCAACAACACACACACTCACATACAGTTAGATGCTCCCTCTATCTCTGTTGAGGCCACGTGAATGTGTCAAAGGTCCGCTGGCAGGAGGAGGTCACAGGGCAGATCGAGATGCCATGGGTCGACTGACTTGCTGTGTTTTAGCGACCCGGCGCTCCGCTCGTTGTTGTGAGAGCGTCGCTCCTCTGCCCTCCGTTGTTGCTGGAGGGCGACTGCCTCCAACCGCTCAGTAGCACACACCGGATTATACGACGCACCCTCAAATTTGCTTGAAAATACGGGGATTGAGTGTGGGGTGGCGTGCGTCTTTTAATTCGATATCGCTGCTGCAACACCCTATTGAACTGGCCCGGGTCCTTCGGTTTTACCCCTCCACATTTAGAAACGTGCATCGAGATTACAGTATTTAGATTACGTTTGGTGCAATAAATGTCCAAATAGATGGGATTGGGGGTGGTTTAGTTCTATTTGCATGCGTTTGGGTGATTTGTTTACCTTTTCTTGTACTTTGTACTGCCATCGTGGTTTCGTACTGTGTTTATTGTTGGAACGTCCTTAGTCGCGCCCTGCCGGACATGTGTGATAAAGAATTTTATAGCTCATCGGGCGGATTCCTCCCAGTATAAATGAGTATTCTGACTGTGGAACACGCGTTATGTCAACGTTTTAGTATCTTAACTCGTATTTACTCAATGTGTGGGTTCCTCCTCTAGGCCCAGTGATGATATTTATTTGAGTCTAACCTGGCTAAATCAGGGATTTTATAATGAGATTGAAAGGCACGCACACCTGGTTAAATATTGTGGCTATATGATGCACTTTAGAATGAATATAAATTTGCATCTAACCTCGTTAAATACAGTAAAGCACTCGATAATGAGATGGAATGGGGTCTTCTCCGTGGTTAGATTATAAGGGACGTTACAATGAATGTCATTTGGGTTATGGTGAATTCCAATTGCATAATAACCTGGTCATACAGGGGATTACGTAAGGAGGTCGATTGGTGCGAGTCGATGACTTATTAAACGAATACCATTGGGGGTCGTTCCCGGTTATATCATAGGGGCTGAGCGATTAATCGATTTCAAATCGCAATTTGAAACAATTGCATTAGCAAATCGCAAAGGCTGCGATTTTTGGCGATTTGAAAAGTCCTATTACTTTAATATTGGAATTGTTTTACTTTTTATTCTTATTATAACTTTATTTATTTAACTTAACAATTGTTCTATGTTTGATTGTTCTATTTCAATTAAATTGTTTTAATAAATACATGTTGGAAGCAATTAATATATTTAAAGTTCTCATCATTGCATTAGAATATATTTAGCAGTTCATGTTTATGGTATCACGTAGTAATGCTCTATCACGTATTTTAAATATATGACACAGTGAATATTGAACTGAAGCTTGACTTAAAACATTTTAATCGCAAATCAAATCGCAATATCTGTCAGAAAAATCGCAATTAGATATTATCCCCAAATCGTTCAGCCTATTATATAAGGACTTGTAATGGGATTTCAACGGGTAGCTTATTTGGTGTAAACGGATTTCCTGCATTGAAATTTCAACGGAGCCTTCTCATCATCCTCATTGCATGAAGGCCGTTAGAATTACGGCAATCTCAGTGGCATAATATCTTGCACGAGTTGGAACATTTGCCATCGCGATTCCAAGATCGGGATCTCACGCCACGTTGTGTCGACACACTTTCACTTGGGACCCTCAGTGGCATTGCAAGCGTGTGCGTATAGAGCACGTGGTTGTCATGAATATCTCGTTGAGATGTGTTTTTTTTCCTCGTCCAAGACACATCTTTGCTGTGTGAAGGGCCATCGTCCGAAACGTCACCTGTTAGATATGTGTTTCCTCTTCGGAGCAGTGTTATGGACGGATGTTGAGTTTGGGTTGTTTATACTCGTGCATGACTGCAGACGCAGCATCCATGCTGTGTCAACCCATACTGCTTGCCCGCATTCTTGCACAGGGAAATTTAGTTTTCAGGTCCATACGGCGTACAGCCGTTTCAATATGGGCAAAAAATATCTATGTGTTTGTATTTCTCCTTTGTGATGGGACTTTGTAGGATGAAAGTTGAGATTTATAAGGGCACAGTGTGACCAATAAGGTCTGAATTGGTTTGTAATAAAGTAGGGCACTGATAAGGGGTTAGACAGGTATGATCATCGCACGTTTTTTTCGTTCCATAAAAATGACCGTGTCAGTTACAATCAATGACTTTACTATCGTGAATCTCAATGGGCTCCCCAACTTGTTAAATAAATAAGGACGTGTTATAATCCGCTCTCTGTCTGCTCTCACCTTGCTCAAAATAATAGGGCATTCATAGCTCGGTGATGAATTAAGGTTTACGAACGCGGTGGTGGTGATAAGAGGTTTTTTTTGGGGGGGGGGGGGTGAGAAGAAATCGTGAATCTTAAATGTTTATAAAGTTCCTGAGCTCTTTGGGCTTTGAGATGTGCAGTAGATAACAGGGTGTCAAACTACGGACCGTATAGGAAACCTGCTGTGCTCAGCGCTGCTTCAACGGAGGACGAACTCTCTCTGGATTTGAAGTTTTCGTGACTGCAAGGATCCATACTCTTTGGTTCTTTCGGTAAAGTCACGTAGGTGAAAAAATAAAAATAAGAATAAAAAAAATTATTCTTATTTTTTCACCTACGTGACTTTACCGAAAGAACCAAAGAGTATGAACTCTCTCTGCTTAAGCCCTCTCGTCCTGGCCAGCAGGAGACCCGTCAAGCTCTTGAACCTCTGTCATACGCAAGAAGAAGACTGAGATACATGCAAAATGACTCGTAGATATACAGAGACTCGTAGAGACCCACAGAGATGCATTATAGACAATTCACAACTGTCGCCATGTAGCTCAAACTATGGACCGCACAGTAAACCCACTGTGGTCGCACTCCTTCACCGGAGGATGAGGAACGGCGACACAACACAAACTCTCTCTGCTGAAACCCTCTTGTCGTGGGCCGTGAGCGGCAGCAGCGTCACATCTCAACATCGGCATCGAGCTCCCGAACAGATTGCCCTGCGGCACAAGATTAGAATAGCATTTTTTTGTATCTTGTACTAGAATGGGTTGTCTCTGGATACTCCAGTTTTCTTCCCATGTGCTAAGTGCTCCTTAACTATAAAATGGCCAAAACTCTCGACGAATCTTGAGACTCCAAGTTGACGAATCGCCATCTGTTTCCTGATGGTGATTATTATTATTATTTTTCAAGAGCCACTCAGCCGCTTGAATCACATTATTATTGTTAGTGTCAACGAGGTTTCACTAGGGTAAATAATGGTGTTGGAATCCAAATGGAATGTTGCCGAGTAAAATTCGATTTCGATAGACATCTCTATGGGCTTATTGGCTTAAACAAACGTGTTAAGGGTATATTATTACAACAGTATCACAACAAGCCCTGTGTTTTCTAAATACTGTACGTTTAAAAAAAATCTATATAATGTCCATCAACAGATATGCTTAACCACATGCTTCTAGCCACAACAGTGCCACTTATGTAAGTGGTCTTGGTTTCCATAGCTAATAACATGTGTGGTGGAGTGTCATCAAGGAAGTTTGCCACACTGCACTCTGAGCCACCCTGACCTGAGTTCGATTCCCTGCCACGGCTAACGTCAGTGGCGAATTATATCTGAACCTGTCCTTGGCAACCTATCTCATATCACCCCCCCACTGCCGCCACCATCACCACCACCTTTCATCAACCCACACTGCCCAACACGGCGAAGTATGGGGGAGCCTTGAACCAGCAGCAGAATGATAAGGGTTGTAAACAATGAACACACGGTTGCAATGTGGATATGGGCTTATATGGCGTCTTAAGTGCCATCTCATCTCAAGACTCTGGGTAGAAATGGTGACTTTTTTTACACATTTAATGGGGAGAGGATGGGGGGGGGCAACCCCCCCCTCCACACATGGACAAATCGGTCTCTGTCATTCCCCACAAAGCAAAGGGTAGTTGTACGAGTGTTCTCGTGCGGGATTGTAAGTGGTTTCCGCGGACGGACCGAGCGGTGACGCGGCCCAGGGGCAGCGCGTTGGCCCGCTTGTTGCGGACGCTTACTTACGCGGGTTGTTTACCGCCGTGCGTGCATTGACCTCAATCGCCACGGCGCTGTCTGCTTCACGGTGCCTTCGAAAGATCCCGTAACTTTATTCTGTCATTCGAAAAGAGTGCCGTTGTGTGCTGGCGTCGTGGACTAAAGTTGTCACATTTTATTAATGACACGTCACAACACCACCTGCTGCTGTTAAAACTTACTGCAGACCGTTTCTGTGATAAAAAAAGCATGAATACTAAATGTGCAAAATTATTATGAATTCTACTCGCGCAGACAAATGCATGTGCCTTGTGCGTGGTGTGCAAGAAGTTCGTGTTTCAAGGGTTGCATTGACTTAACGTGGTGAGAACCGCAGGCTGCATGAAACATCGACAAATAACTTTAGATACATCGAAGACGACTCTTCAGGAGAGAGTCATGAGAAATAGGAGGTTCATCTCTCTCTAGAGTAAGTCAATAGAGAACCACTTTGCGGAGATTTAACCTGCTTGTATAATGATAATAAAACGACTGGCTTCTGTCGTAGGAATGTGGAATATCCACAGCTGGTTCAGAGGTTGGCGAAGATGAGTGGTGCTCGGTGCTTGTTGGCGCATTGAGACACGCGTTGACCTCTGGGCTGTTTGATAATGCAATGGAAGCCACGCACCGCTAAGTTTTCCCATGGTGACGTTTGCACACCGTGGCAGAGTCACACAGGGCTGTTTATAATGTTTGGATGCGCGTTGTGTGGCGGCGGCGGCAGCGCAGTGCTAACAACAACGCTCCTGGCCTCACAGCAAAGAAGGGCCTAGGTTCGATTCTTGACTCGGGCGCCTTTTCTGTGTGGAGTTTGTATAGTCTGTCCCCCCTCTGTTCTGCGTGGGTTTCCACCGGGTTCTATGGTTTTCTGCCACAGCCAATACAAAAAAAACGTACAATGTAAGTGGTGTTTGTCAAACATGCCCAATGATGAAAAAATAACCTGCAAATTACTTAATCTGGATTAAACATAGTAACGTATCCCCCTGCTGCAAAAACAAATCTTGGCATGATCCTCCTAAAAAAGAGCCTTGAGACTCAGCGAGGCTTCTCTGGGTTAACAAGTAGCATAATAAAAAATTGCGCGGTTAAACAAAAAAACCCTTTCCAGTGACAGCTCCCACTTATTTGAGCTGTTGCTGCATGAGACTACTTTTTGGTGCGCGATAATTTCTGTTGTCCCTACAATTAAACTCAGAGCCGCGTGGTTAACCACAACGCAGTAATGCAATAATTACAATTAATTGCAAATCCAACATTGGATACTGCCAGCAGCTAATCTATATCAAAAAAAGCTCCCCGGATTGAGAGGGAGCCTCTGTGTACAATGTGCATTGCTTGCCACACAACGCTTCGTTGGGCTCTGGCTCTGCCTCTAACACTCTCCCAGGCTCAGCTCAGACTCGCGTCTCGCGTAAATCCTGAGTGTGGCCGAGACGGTTTCTCAGAGCCGGCTCGAGTTTAGCGCGTGGCTTCGAGCCGCCTCATTTGAGCCAGAGCCAAGTCTCAGCCGAGACGTGGCTAAGGGCGCCATGGTGGTGAGATCTTTCCTACCTCGCCTGGTATACAGGAGATCGTGGTGTTTCATCCCGACCCTGACGCCTTTATTTTTGGAGTTTTCATGTCTCTCTATTCGGGATATTGTAGATTTTTCTCCGAGTCCTCCGGTTTTTCCCTCCACATTTAGAATCAACGTGTGTTTTGAGTGTTTGTCTGCTATAAGTTTGCACGTGATAATCCACTGGGTTGAGCTATCACGGTGGCTGGCGTTTGAGGGTTGTGACACGGCTTGACAAATGTACAGTCACGCTCTTTTGTTTGCGTCCCCGCTGGAATGTTTTTGTTTTTTGTGCTGCGCGAGCAAACGCAGCCACTCCACCGCTGCATAGAGTGGAGCACGCATGGGTGCGCGTACACTAGTTTGCAAACTGTAGCCATGCATCGTCACGGTGGAGGTATGAGGGCTTGCACTGACGACTCTTTTTTTTTCCCCCCAATTGGACATCGGAATCATACCAGAGCTCCTTTCCGGAGCCAGGGTCAGGAAACACGGGTTGCTTTTCCACTGCACAGGACCGAGCCGTGCCACTACCGTCGCATGTAATGAATGAGTAAAAAATGTACCCGTAAAAACAAAGTTTTTCACTATAAATCCTTTATATGCGTGGCGGCTAGAGTCCTCTCGTCCTTTGGCTTGAGATGGCTGCCACCTATGGGTCAGATGATTGTCTGCAGTATTAAACAATTGGTAATTAAATATTTAATTTGTTTTCCCTAAACAGTGTAAAATTTTGGAAAAAAAATTTCACGAACATTAATTGTCTCGCACAACGAGTCTGTGCAAAATGTCAGCTCGATTGGATCACGGGAAGCAGGTTAAAAAACGACCGAAAGGTTTGCACGGTCGTAAGCAAGCAAGCGCGCAAGCAAGCGAACTTAATATAAAGGATTTTAAAATGCGTGTAGATGACGTAAAGATACGCTTCTGCGGCCTTCTGGAACGTGCTCTCCCTACCAATATGAGGAAGTCACTGGGTTCTTTGCACTTTTAAATCTTTAGGACTGATTTTTGTGTTTAGTTTGTCCTTCCTCCCCCCCACACCTCCGATTATCACGGTTGGCTACGTACGGTTGGCTACGTACGGTACGAAAGAAGTTAAAAAGTTCAACATACATACTTGTCCTCAAAGCGTAATCATTGACATCATGGTGCTGTGTTTTAGTTGCACCGACTGTCCTCGCACGCAATGAACACGTCGCTAACCCTTGGCCCCGAGCAAGATTCTGAGTTTCATGAGGCCGGCATAGTATGATGGCTCGGTAAAATGTCATCAGAAACCCACCCGTGCCACGTTGGCCCTGGCGCAGCTCGATGTGCAAGTGAAACAGGGGTGACAGGCTGAAGCGTTGGGAAATGTGCAGCAAATGAGTCCGTGAGCCCAGAGCAGATGTTTCACTTTATCAGATTAGCCAGAAGCGGAACAACTTACGTGGTGTTTTGTGTAATAAGATAAAAAAAATATCGTAAGCAAAATCATGTGAATATCTCTTTTTTATCCTTATTCGGGAACTGACACCGCTAAAGTTGTGTTACTGTTGGTGATGCTAATACTGGTAGGAACCTCCTGGTTACACCAGCCCACAGGGGATTATTGTGTCCGTCGTGCAGGGAGGGGCTGGGTGGGGAGGGAGGGGCTGGGTGGGGAGGGGAGGGTGGGGAGGGGCTGGGTGGGGAGGGGCTGGGTGGGGAGGGGTGGGGCTGGGTAGATCGGGGCTGGTCACCCCGTGGTGCCCTTATAAAACTCAACGTTTAACCTACTCACGCCTCTCAGTCGGGCATATTTGCGGAATACACCACGCCGCCGTTGACCCTGGCCATTGACCGAGCAACCCAACGTTCCTACCAGCTCCCTCCGCAGGAATGTGTTATACACTGTGGTCTGTGAATTGGCATGGTTACTGCACTCACTGCTGGTGGTTTACGAGATCGCCAGCACTGCCCGTGTATTTGCATGGGATATAACTTAAGCGATCTTTCGCCCGCGACCGATAGGGATTCGACGTTAAATGTGACGGCATCACCACGGCATCATTCTGCCCCATAGGTGTTGTTTAAGGGACATTGACGTCATGCAGAAAAGGTTTAAAGATTCTGTAGATCGATGGGGAACCAAACTTCCGGACGATTCTACGAATGAGCCGCGAGTCATCCTTCCGGAATATTTTAGACCCCCATTTGTTTTTATTGGACATTACTTTTAGCCATTTCGACGGGGGGAGGTGGGGGGAAATTCGCAGAGGGAACAATCTTGCGGTAACGTCAACAGGATAAACATTTTTAGTTTTCACATTTTTTTCTCATGCGACGTGCGGTGTTCAGGACCACAGAGTGTGACCGGGGGCCGCACGCTCGCAAATTATATATATTTCGGTGTTTGTCCGTCCATCATTCCACTTGTAACTTTTGAACCAAAAATAGTACAAAGATGAGTAATACACCAAAAAATTCGCAAAACATTTCCCCTTTCCAACATCCACGCTGGCTTTTTGAGCTGGCCTCGGCTAACTTTTCGGGGAAGGCAACAATGTTTGACTGAGCGATTGGTTGGCTGCGGTTGCTCACGAGTGGTATCTGTTGATGGATGGCTTTACTTGCAACATTTGAAACATCGTAATCATTGCATCGATGACATTGCACTGAACGTATATTTTGTTATCACGCTGTTTGTTTATCGAAAGATGTTGACATTCTGCGATTTGATAGGTCGCAAGATGTTTGTTTTCATTTACTTATTTATCTACCTATCTGTTTATCCACCCATTAATTTTTCTTATTTATTTACCTATGCGTCTACCCGTTTTAATTAATTTATTTACCTATTCATCTACCCATTAATTTGTTTATTTACATATTTATTTACCCAGTAATTTACTTATCTATTCAATAATTTATCTGCTTGTTTGTTTATTTATCTATCGAGGAGAGTTTCACTTGAGTCACACGATTCTTTCAGGAAGGGTCTTGCATTGGGTTTTTTTTCTGAAATTTTTTATTGTCATTTAAAAGAACCCAGAATACGATGTTGAAGTTTTTTGTATTTTTATTTGAAGATATTTTCAGACAATTAATGATGAGTGTTTATTATACGAATGTGAGGAAACTAAAGCACCCAGAGAAAACCCCCATGCGCAAGGGGGCAACGCTCTATCCCCGTACAGATGGTGTTCAGTCCACTTGCTGTCCTGCCTTGTAGCCAGCCAGGGTATTTTGGCACCTCGACGCCCACGGGAAGGGAGTTTTGCAACATCCTCGTGATCCACCAACCTTTGCCTCCACAGTGCTGGGTTGCACGTCACGTGCATGTAGCCACCACTGCCCATCATCATTAGCGTCATACGAACAATGTACAGACTGTTGTCAGTCCACTGCTGGATAAGGTCCCCTGACGCCATGTTGCTTATATGGGCGTTGTTAGACCACACTTCACCACCACGCTGGTCGTTGTGGGTTGGTGACGCATCATCTGTTGATTTTTTTTCTTTGCACGTGTGGTTGGTCGTTTTCACACTGCGATTGAAGTTGTGAAAGGATGTTTAATCCCGAGTCTGCTTGTAACTTGAGAGTCGGACCGGTTTAGGAGGATGAGCCGCTGTGATTTTTTCCACCCCTGGTCTCTCTCCTGTATGCACTTTCGTGGTGGCGAGCGAGGGACTGCAGTAGGCGCCGCTAGAGCTAGCGGAGGCCTTCATCCAGCAGTGGAGTGGGTACGTACGCAGCGCATGGGATTCCTTCGTGCAGCACGTTGGAATTCCCAAACTCTGGCCTCTCGTGGTCCAGATATTTTCCAGGATTTTCATTTGTAAATGCTTTTGTTATGAGTTATCAATTGCTTCCGAGGTATGATACAGATTGTGTGAAGGTTTTTTTGGCGTTTAATTTTAGTTGTGTTTTGAGTGGTGACACGGCTGTGCCGTAGCGCGGTTGCCATTTGTTGCAGAGGTTGCGGTTCGAGACCAGTGGCCACCCCGGTTAATACTGCGATTGTCTTTATTAACCATAAACACGCGGCAAAAATCCCTCGACGTTAATTCTTATCTTATCTAGATTCACATAGCGCCTCATTCTAAGGTGTTTTACATCAGTTATTAAATTGTACATGAGATGATAGTGGTTGCGATAAAGAGTAGGGTTATTCAACGTGGCAACGTAGTTATGGTGACAGAAGAAGAGGCAGGATAGGTTAAGGAGGGGTTGGAGTAGTGATAGGGGTTGGGGTAGCAGTAGCTGTAGTTATAGGGGTAGTGATAGGGGTAGGCCTGCTCGTAGCTGGTGGGGCAGGAGTAGCAGTCGGGGTAGTGATATGGGTTGGGGTTGGCCTGCTCGTAGCTGGTGGGGCACAACGTAAAAAATGCCCTCTGTGTGCTACGAAGAAGGGACATTGCCTTGAATGTTGGCGATTGTATTTTTCTTTAAGGGCCACAGTGTTTTTTTGATGACAATTGTGAGTTTTTAATTATTATTCTGCCTTTCTGCACCCGCGAAGTGATTTGCACTATACTTCTCTGTGTCCACGCCTTAGGGCTCTGTTGCAAAACAACACACGTTCTCAGTGGGCTGTCACCCCGTTGTAAATAAAGTTATGAATAAAGTCGACGTCTCCACTTTATTTGTGGATTAATTTCCACGCGAATGTCCAAAACTAAAAAAAACCCCAGCGTTTTAATATTTTGGTTTTGCTGCAGTTGGCGCACTCGATTCTCGCAATCGAAAGGTTTCGAGTTCAAATCCCACACCTGCCTGCGTTGCACATACAAGACGAACATCCCCCTTCTAGACTTAAGACTTTGATGGGGTGAGCTCTGTTAGCGAGTACCTAATGAAGGCCGGCACCGCACACGAGGAGGTGGCCAGCACCACACCCTACCGTCTTTGTCTCCCCAGTGGCGATGTTTACACTCCGCACCAGGTACCCATTTGAGTCGACCTAGGGGACGCCTAGGACCTGTTCAGATAATCGCCACTTTTGTTGACTGTGAGCGGGAATCGAACTCGGGTCGCCAGGTTCGTAGCGCAAGCTCGCCAACCGCTGCGCGACCGCTCCCCCCACACACTCACACGCATGTACACACAAAGCGCACACAAGCACACACGTTAAATCTCAGTGCAATAAGCCTCCTCCTATCCTGTTGAGTGCATTCTCTGCATAGTCCGCAGCCGATGCAATACCTGGGGGCAGTGAGGGAATTCGACCAGGTTCCACCGGATTCTAGAAACAAGCGGAGCCTTCTAAAAATAACAAGCATTGCGCCAAATATAGACTCAGGTGCAGAGATGTCCAGCGAGATACGGGGCCTCTCCACCCGCGGTGCAGACAGACGCAATGCACTGTATGCACTGCACAGATAGTGTTGCTGCATGACTATTCGTCACGAAGTGAGGGTGACGTCACCACGGCGCCTGTGCCAGGCCAGGTGCACTTTTAAGTCACGTGAAGTGTTGAAGGCTCGCTAACAAAAGGTCTTGGGACAGACCCAGGTGTCATGAGTTGGCTGACTGAGATGACCGGTAGATGCACCAGCTGTACCCCCTAATCTGCCATCTTGCTGTATTTTAGCCGCCCGGAGCTCTGCTCGTTGTGAGAGTCGCTCCTCTGTCCTCTGTTGTTCCTCTGCCCTCTGTTGGCCAACTGCCCAGTAGCAGCGTCCTTCACGAGGCTCCTCCATAGAAGCCGATCTTGACACTGCTGTTACCAGTCGTCGGCAAATGCATGCGGCTCCACATCCTCCTGTACCGCATCAGCATGACCAGACACACACACACGGGGCTTTTGTTTGGATTCCAGTTGAGAGATAAACGATAGGTGGGTTACACTCCAGGTGCATGGCATGAGAGTAGATTACATTTTTAGATGTAAAATGATTATGATTCGCAGACCTGTGTGTATGTGTGAACTTCTTTCGCACCGTATGTAGCGGACTGTGCTAATCGGAGATTGACATCGGTGTGACCTAGGGTGAGACATAGGTGAGACATTGGTGAGACCTATGGTGAGACCTATGGTGAGTCATACGTGAGACATAGGTGAGACATAGGTGAGACCTATGGTGAGACCTATGGTGAGACATAGGTGAGACATAGGTGAGACATTGGTGAGACCTATGGTGAGACCTATGGTGAGACATAGGTGAGACATAGGTGAGACATTGGTGAGACCTATGGTGAGACCTATGGTGAGACATAGGTGAGACATAGGTGAGACATTGGTGAGACCTATGGTGAGACCTATGGTGAGACCTACGGTGTGACCTAGGGTGAGACATAGGTGAGACATAGGTGAGACATAGTTGAGACCTACGCTGAGACCTATGGTGAGACATAGGTGAGACATAGGTGAGACATTGGTGAGACCTATGGTGAGACCTATGGTGAGACCTACGGTGTGACCTAGGGTGAGACATAGGTGAGACATAGGTGAGACATAGTTGAGACCTACGCTGAGACCTATGGTGAGACATAGGTGAGACCTACGGTGAGCCCGATGGTGAGACCTATGGTGAGGCATAGGTGTGACCTACGGTGAGCCCGATGGTGAGACCTATGGTGAGGCATAGGTGTGACCTATGTCCATTAGCTGGTAGGATTAAGGACCTCCCCATGCTGAGCAGTTCACAATTGCTGGTAAGCGCCGCGCGTTGGTGAAGGGGGGTGGGGGGCGATCAGCACCGATTGAGATCTCTTTCGCCACTGATGTTCGCCGTGATTCGGAGTCGAGCTCAGGTCTCCCACCGGCTTCGTGGCGCAGAACGCTAACCGCCGTGCCACCGCTCCCACCCTCCCGTACGGCTGAACTGGTTGCCTCTCCACAAAGGCTCCCCGAGTCGTTAATTTATTTATTTGCTCTCCGGACATTTTGTACTCGTGTAATAATTGCGAATGCCGTGCCGTATGATTCAATACGGCTTGAGCAATTAGCCGCAGTTATTAAACACACCCGGTCGTGAAGCTATCTCATCTATTTTTTTTATTGAAATTTTTTGTAACCACGATCGTCTTCTGCGCCAGCATTGCAGCGCTCACGGTTGCATGCACTCTGCGGCCGTGGCTACTCTATAGCGGCCTTGACGCAAGAGGGCATTCGGTGGTGAAGAAGCAAACCATGGAGCGTCTGTCCGGTCCCTTGGCTCCCGGAGGAGCCGTGCACCTCTGAGGGGCCTCGCCAGGTGCTCGAGACCAGGCCACATCAACGTGAGCCATGGTCTATCCACTGCTGGCCACGTCATCATCACGTGACGGCGAGTTCGGTGCGACTTGGCTTGTTCCTAACCGCCGGCTTGTTTTCCCAACTTTTTTTGTAGTAAAATACCTGAAGTGGAAAATGCTGAACGGGGTATTTCTTAAAAGTAATTGGCGCTGGAGATTTTATATTCTAGGCTTAGGTCTTCTCGGTAGGCATGAGTTACCATTACTATAATACCCCCCGATTTACGTCTTATCCCCACCGCCACCCCCCCCCCTTTTTTCGTCGTTTTGCAATTACATCATCGCTTTATTATCCCTTTCTCATTCCAATGACGTACGTGTACATCATCAGTTTTTCTTCTGAGTCTAGTCCGATGACGTACGTGCACGTCGTCAGAATGGAACCGGGAAGAAAAAATAAAATAACTTTATTGGTACCGAGGCTCCCACAAGGCCATGCGGGAGGGCGTTTGGCACAGTGTTGGCGCCAGCTATCACAGAGTGCGGTCGTGTCGCTCCGGTTCTCTGCGGTGAGTACAATGGCGAGCCGTGTATGCGTTCCAAGATTCAGCGGTGAACGGGACACCCACCCTGCAACTTGCAGGTGTCTCGGAATGGGAAAGGGTTAATAACGCGACCTAATTTGCATCGCCTCGACCCACATGCACGTTGCTGACAGCACGTTGCTGACAGCTTTTGCCTCCACCACCGTACCCTGTTAAATCTCTTTGCTTGACGACGATTCCATATTCGTCGTCGCACCTTTTAAGGAACGCATCCCCGACGTAAACCGAGATACTGCTGTGCTGGCTCGCGTTTGGGGCATCATGAGCGCCATTGGTGGCGCTTGTGGCTAAAGATTAAAGGGGCCTTTTGAGAAGCAGCTATTTTGCTCTCTAAACGACAATAGTCGCAGTGTCCTCTGCCTGCGGCGGGTAGAGACGCGGAGGCACCAATGACAGATGGCCTTTAAGCTAATTACAGAGCCACTTGAGTCACAAGTCAAAACGTCTCCCTGCTCCAACCTGCATGGGGCGGCACTCATCTCCATTGCGACCCCCTGAGCCAGCGGTGGAAATTCTACATTCCTGTGCCGGGGCGCTCAGCCTTTCCCTGGGACAAGCGCTTTCCACAAAGTGGTACTTATTATTGTTTTATTGCCACCGGAGAGGAGACGATTGGCTCGGTCCGCCAAGCCTCCGCTGGGATTTAAACTCCAGGCCGTCGAGCTTCACCATGGCGCTGTGTGGCCACGTGTGCCGCTTGAGTAGAGGACTTGTTGTTTACACTTTGAGGAAATGTTACTTCGCTGACGCCAACCACCGAGATGGGAGTCGACAGTTTATCCGGCTTCACCTCCTCGTGCAGGTGGTGTGCGCAGAGCCTGCGAGCGATCGAGGAGGAGGTGGCCGGCACCGTTGAGATGATGCTGGGTTCACATCCGTGTTTCGGCCACCGACTGTAATTAAACCGGACCTTCGATCCCCGCACATTCCGATTAGCTCGGTTGGCTACGTACGGTGTGAAAGAAGTTCAACATGCATACGACAAACCGGGGTCTTCAAATGTAGTGAATTAATGGTCTCGGCCCACGCACCAATGATTGCACACACACAAAAATAATTGCATTACATTTGGTTATGGTAATACACTTTGTGATATCTGCTTCCAGATACGAATGGTCGCACTGCTCTGGTAGAGATCTGAATGTGATTTTTTTATTTCGTGAATTGATGCCCAGAGCATAATGGGAACAAAACTGTGAGAAATTTACAGCAAATTATAATTAATGAATTGGTTAACTTGTTTCATTGAGTGGCCGTTATGACGGCAGGATCTAGTTGATAATCGCCGCTTGATCGTGATCCTTAGGAGGGACCTGTATGATGGCGATGAGATCTTTTTGTAGAGAGTCATGGTGCTGCTGGTACAAGTCAGTTTTCACCAGCACCTCTAAACAGCTTGAAGGACACAAAGCTTTCATGTCCTTCCAGCCATGCATCCTTTGTTGACATTGTACTCGCCGCGACACGTCACCACCGCACTCGATGATAACTGGTGCCAAACTGTGCCACACACCCCCCCCCCCCCCGCATGGCTTTGTGGAAGCTTCGGTATGTCTTCCGACCTGAAGACGTACTGATGAAGTTATTTTATTTTAGTTCACGTATATCATCGTAACGGAATCGGAAGAAAAACGCATGACATGCACGTACGTCATCACCACGCACACTTCGTCATCAACACGTACGTCATCACCACGCACACTTCGTCATCAACACGCACACTTCGTCATCAACACGTACAGTTCGTCATCATCACTTGCACGTACGTCATCACCACGTATACGTACGTCATCACGTACATTTACGTCATCAACACGTACGTCATCACCACGTACACGTAGTCATCACCACGCACACTTCGTCATCAACACGTACAGTTCGTCATCAACACGTACTGTTCGTCATCATCACTTGCACGTTCGTCGTCATCACGTGCACGTACGTCATCACGCACATTTACGTCATCAACACGTACGTCATCATGCACACGCACGTCATCATGCACACGTATGTCATCGCAATGGGAAAGGGTGAGGTTCGTATTTGTTTGAATGAGCCGTTAAATCAGTGGACTGCGTGGCAGCTCCACTGCCAGTGGCTTGCGGAACATTTTACTGCTGTCCGCCTCCCCCCAGTCTTTTGTAAATTTCAAAAAAATCATTAACCGGGCTCTGCCTAATTTCTGCTGATTTTATACCACACACCTCTGTTTATGGCCGCGTGCTGTCTGCCACCCTGAAGGGTCATGTATTGTTTGTGTGGAGAACTTCTATCACACCGTACATAGCCAGCCGTGCTAATCGGAGGAGTGGTCTATGCACGTGTGGTGAACTTGTTTTTAACTGTACGTAGCCAACCGTGCTAATTTTATTTGATCAGGTAAGGCCCTCTGAGCTGTATAGCTCGTTTTCAGAAGCGACCTCGCTACAAATGATAGTTAATTTGGAGCTTTCGTGACTGCAGGAATTATTCTTTGGTTCTTTCGGTAAAGTCACGTATAAAGATAAAATAATAAATTAAATTAAATACTAGCAAAGAATACAAATGATACCTCGATGAAGTGGCTTATTACGTGGAAATGTATAGCGGCCATGTGCTCTAAACGCACTTTGTTTCTAAATGTGGAAGAGAAAAAGCTGAGGACCAGGACAAATTCCGTGCGACCACGGGGAGAGAGACATGCAAACTCCAAATATACAGGTGTCAAATGTCCTGTGTGCATTGAATGGTGCCGTGTCTACTCTGTTATGGGTCAATTCACCGATTTAATTTAGAAAGCAAACTCAACACAGTTTTCAATAACGCCGTGGCCTTAAAATATTTATATTTTTTATATTACGTGACATTTTGGCCAATGGCTGTTGTTCATAGCACATAAATAGAGAGGCCAGTGGATTAAACAGTGTATGATACGAGTTGAGGCGACATTTGGAAACACGCCTTATGAGAATGACATTGTTAAAACATGTTTTCTAACGACCACTTTTTAAAGAAGCGTATCAGAATCTTTATTTAGACTGGAGGAATCGAGATGAGCCAATGAGGCTCTTTCTCACAGATGTTCCAGCAGCTATTGAGTCACAGACAAACCCTTGACTAATCAAAGAGCATTTCTAAATAAACTCGTTTAAATTGGAAGTTAATTATAAAATATTGCTGGCACCATTGCATCGTGGAAAGATTTGTTCTTTGAATTTATGTAAGTTCCATTTACAGTTCACCAAAGCGTATTGACGTGTAGAATTATAAATATTCTCCGTGTGTATTGTAAAATGATCGCCTTCACTCGTAATCCTTGAGGCATACTTTTGAGTCCCTTTTGTCAACTCCTGATGCCGTGTCGGCCACGGCGGTTTGTTTGACCGTACTTCACCGCGCTGGCTAGGGTGTTGGGTCTTCGGTGAAGAAGCAAGGCCCCCACTTCTTGAGTTATAACAACTCGCCGCTGACATTAGGCGCGGGGACGGAAACCAAAAATCGGCTCGCCGAGTCCGCGGCTGCGACTCGGTAACAACCCGCGATCGGCAAAGTTCGGGGAGAGATTTTTTTACTCGAACAATTGCTGATTTGTAATTGTTTTTTTACCCTTTTGTCTGGCAACAAAACTGACACCTTTTTTACAAGGAGTCATGTTTGCATTGACCACAATACCTGCGGTCGGAATGCAAACAAAAAACACACAACTCTGATAATGTATGCACTGTCCTTGAAATTGATTGGTCCACACCCGGGCCTAGTCTCACATGGTGTTGGACCAGATGACGCCTTTTGGCGTGTGCCTTAAGAAACTGTGAGACTAGGCTCTAAGCTGTCTCGGGTGTGGACCAATCAATTTCAAGGACAGTGCATACATTATCAGAGTTGTGTTTTTGTTTGCATGCCGACTGCAGGTATTGTGGTCAATGCAAACATGACTCCTTGTCAAAAAGGTGTCAGTTTTGTTGCCAGAAAAAATGGTAAAAAAGCAATTATCATATTTTGCTACTGGCAAATGAGGTTCCAATGGTGAATTGCTGATTGGCTTCATGGCGGGGCAAAGTGCGGGTAATGCTTGGGCATATTCCCATGACGTCTTTCGGTGATGAGTTGGCTGCGCTCGTGGCCGACTTTACAACGCCAAATTGAGGTAATTTCTGATAACGTAAATCGGAAATTGCTTGCTTGGTTAAAACCACGTAGCAACATTGTCGCCACCCGCCCACCCCCTGCCACTCCCTACTGGCAGATTATATCCAGGTGTGAAACATGGCCAGTTGGAGCGTAAGGAGGGTCAGCCTCTTCGCAATTGAGTGAATGGACGCAATTCAGGGTCATGGTTTGATTCCAGATTTCCACGCACATATATTGTTGTTATCATTGTGGTGAGTGTAGTGGCCTCTAGTAGCCGGAGGGGCCACATTAAAAAACCGTAGCATTCAACACGCACGAGTCTAAATGATATCGATTCCTTTTCATTGCGCGAAAATCCCAAAGCGTCGTCGCCATTCACGATGATCAGTTTACTGCTGGATGAAGACCTCCCCAATGCATCGCCATCTCTTAAAGTCCTGCGATGCAACGGTCCATCACATTCTAACAATAGCAACAAAACTACATTCGTCAATGAGAAAAATACACAATAGGCGACGTTTCGGGCAATGGTCCTTCCCCATGAGCTCTGTTCACAAGATCCAACAAATAATTTGTATTTGGCCAGGTAAGGCCCACTGAGCTATATATATCTTTTTCAGGAGCGTCCTGGCCGGAGCTGATTGCTCAATGAAGTGGGTTATCATCACGTGGAAATTAAAAGCAGTAGCCAAATATTCTACACGCACGTTGATTTTAAATGTGGAGGGGAAAACCGGAGGACCCGGAGAAAAATCCACATGACCACGGTGAGAGTAAAAGAAACGTGCAAACTCCAAATATACAGCAGCAGGTGTCAAGGTCGGGATCGAACCCACGACCTCCTGTATACCAGGCGAGGTAGTTAACATCTCACCAGCCGAGTGCCCTAAGCAGAACTCCTGAAAAGAGTGTGGGAGACTGTGACTCTCTCCGCGATGAATGCGTCAGAGTTGTTGTTTGCTGTTGTTGTAACTGGAGACGCGAAGGAGCTGTATTAATGGAGAGCGCATGTCTGGGCGCTTGTCCCGAGGAGGAATGTAACGCCACGGCATTCTCGGCGTGACGCAGCGTGGCTCGTGGAAACAAAAGCTCAAGAGCCCTGCTGCGTGAGGTCAAGGGTTATCGAAGCTGGCGAACTCTGTTTCTGTAACGTGTGTGTGCATGTGCGCACCGTGCGTGCCGTGAATGTGTGCACCGTGTGCGTGTGCGCACCACGTCCATGTTTGTGTACCATGTCCACGTGTGTGCGCGCACACTGTGTAGTGTGTGCGCGCCGTGTGTAGCGGTAGTGTAGCGTAGGCGTAGTTGTAATAATAACTAAGAAACACAACTGTGCACACACGTAGTTCCATACTGCGCACCCATGTCCCAAGCACAGTGACAGCCGCCCTCCCCCCCGCTCCTGTATTTACTCGTCATTAGATCGGTGCAATCGTTCCGGTGAGCTTAATGAACGTGCGTAATTCACCAGGAGGCCAATGATCTGGACACTAACACGCGCGGCTGTGCAGCTCAAGTTGTGTGCGCGTGTGGAAGAATTTCGGGCCGTTTTTTTCTCCCCCCCCCCCCCCCCTAAGTAAATAAATATACAGTGCGTACGAAAAATATCGAGAAATATATAATATTTGGTCAAACATCACCACCTGCGTATAGGTCTTGAGAGTCGGTGGGCCTCTCCTGTGTAAATAAAGACATTTATTTATACAAAGGCAAAGATTCCCCGTATAGACTTAACAGATTTTGGGGCAAGTGCTGTTAGCGAGCAGCTATGAAGGCAGGCACGGCGCACGAGTGGGTGGGCAGGCCAGCACCACGCCCGTTCCCCTTTGTCTCCCCAGTGGCGGTGTTTACACAACGCATCAGGCACTCATTGGAGGCTGAGTCTACCTCGGAGGCTCAGGACCAGTTCAGATATTAGTCACTGGTGTTGGTTTTTAGTGATTAAGCACGAAACAAGGCAGGGAGTCATGTGACCAAATTCAGCGAGTTGCAAGAGCAGGGGACTCAAGCTGCCCAATGACTGAATCGCGCAGAGTGCACCCGATTCCAATAAGAACTCTCAAGCTAAGCAGACTTGAGCCTGGATAGTGCTTTGGTTGGGCTACCGCCACACACAACACAGGTGTTATAGGGTGTTGCTGCTGCTGGGCTACGTGAACAGCTTAAGGCGGTACAGCAAAGTCCATTACTGTGCTCCAAAGTCTACGCTCGCTCTGCCTTCAGTGACCTTTATCCAGCAGTGGATTGACAAGACAGCTGGAAATTCGTATGCTGGTGAGTATCTTGATGTGCTGCTTACTGCATGGCTGTGGTGAGAGAGGGTGCCACGGAGGCGAGATGTTAACTACGTTGTCTGGCAGACAGACGCCTGTATAATTGGATACTCTTTGGTTCTTTCGGTAAAGTCACGTAGGTGAAAAAATTAAAAATAAGACTAAAAATAGAAATCTAATTAAATCACAACGTTTCGGAAGCAACACAAGCTTCCGTCATCAGGTGGGACAACCACAGCAAAAAACTTCCGAAACGTCGTGATTTAATTTGATTATTTATATTTTTATTTTTTCACCTATGCGACTTTACCGAAAGAACCAAAGAGTATGGATTCTTGCAGTCACGAAAACTTCAAATCTAAAATGTTTAAATATAGTTCTTCTCTCTCTGTGGTCGCGTGGATTTTTCTGCGGGTCCCCTCGGTTTTTTTGCCTCCACATTTAGAATCAACATCACCTGTTTCGAGTATTTGGCTGCGATAAATTTTCCACCTGATAAGCCACTTTGTTGGGCTATCGTTTGTGGCCAGGTCGCTTCTGAAAAAGAGCTGTATAGCTCAGTGGGCCTTACGTGGTAAAATAAAAAATAGTTTAGTTCAGTGTGTTACCGTTAAGTGATAGAGGCCTTGATGCGAACTCATCGCGACGAAGTAAAGTGCAGCCTTTTGCTTTGGCCCTCGTACTGGGTATCTCTTAAAAAGTATGTTTTATTAATATTACTACGCTAGTTTATCCAGGACAGCATCACCGAGTTAAGTGTTCACTTTAGGGGATAAGGTTGCCATTTGTACTCCCAATTAACCAATTATGCAGGTACATTTTCAACATTGGGATGCTTTCTCCTGCTATTTGTTTCGTTGGACCGGGGGAGGACTCAAGAGACCCAGGATATATTATTATCATTCGCAAGAGTGACCTGGGGGCATTAACCTGCCAGTCGGGGGCGCTTATTGCTATGTGTAATCCCAATTGAGCCATCCGAGTTTAATTTACAAGTGTGAGTGAATGAGTGATTACGTGAGTGTGTGAGCGACTGAGTGAGTTGGTGGGTGAGTGAGTTTGTGGGTGAGTGGGTGAGTGAGTTTAAGTTTATTTCGTATAACCAGATGAGAAGACGACAAGGGCTATCATTTTTTTTCTTATTTGCAAGAGTGACCTTAGGTTATTAACCCGGCAATCAGGGAGGGCGCTGTTGCTACGTGTAATTCCCATTGAGTCACATCCGATACCAAGTTGCATTTAACGGTTTTAACCAGGATCCTTCTAAAGGAAGAATCTCGGCTGAGGCTCTTTCCCTCTCTAAGCGAACCCCATTTCCCCTTGCCATCGCGACACCGGTGGGGAGGAGGGGGGAGGTTTCCTGTGTGTGTCCTTCTCGGCGTGAGCTTTTGTTTTTCGCGTTGCAGGTTTTTTTGGTTGTTTTTGTCGTCTATATTGCCAGTGTGGCGTCGGGCGTATGCAGTTTTCACGGACGTCCCAAGTGTGTAGAATGTGTGCTCTACAAATCTGTCTGTCCGCCTAATTGAGCTAGTTGTATTTACTGGCGAAACGTCACACTCAGATTTTGAATATCATGGATTTGCTCTCCAACACACCGGTGTGCTGTACTAGTGTAGAGGGTTCACTTGAGAGACAATTCAGGAGGTAACACATTTATTCTACAACCACAACGGGGTATCTACGTAACCAGTAACCACAATGGGATAACTACATAACCGGTAACCACCACGGGGTAACTAGATAAATGGGTCAGGTCAGTCGGCACACTACCTGACCCACGATGCCGAGCACGAAACCGAGGAGAAGACGTAGCATGGCTGGTTTCATTCCAGCAGACAGCCCCGATGTGACCCCGTGACCTCCCTTTTATGCCCTCCAGCGTGGCCTGGCTCCGCCCTTTGCCACGCCTCCTTCTGGAACCTACAAGAAGGTTCTGGGCCCTACAACACGTGTCCCCTCTGTCACCTTTGGCCTACATCCTCACCTTGCCCTATCACGTGCCCTTGCCAGCCAGTCTGGCTACTATGTCCTCAAATGCCCCCTACTCTGCCAGCCCCCAGAACCATGCTCCCCTAGAGACCTCTTCCATGACATCTTGTATTCTGCTGGCAGAGAGGGCTACTACACACGCAATTCCTCTCTCTGTTGGTAGATGGCGATAGGCGCCGTAGTGACCTATTATATGTCACTACACTAGTAACGAATTGCCATGTTCTGTTTATGTGACTTTCCTTTCTAATTGGCTGTGTCGGCTGGTGGTGGGTTTAAGGACACATTAATATTTACCCGATCTAACCCAAAAAAACTATCTCATGAACGCGTGCTGGTGCATGTTTTTGGATAAAATAAAGTGAAGCCACGATTATTTTTTTTAGTATTGCGTGTCGCGCTCGTTACCACTTTAACCTTCCGGTATTGAAAATATAAAGAAGATACATTTGCGGTGCGTCAAGCGATTTGCGGCAGAATATATATTGTAACCCTCGTTTGTAAATGCCATGGCTCCGCTTGGCTTGTATTTAATTTCGTATCAATTAAGGCCAAGGCAAAGAAAGGCAAAGTGTTTTTCATGGTCAAACAGGCATTGGGCAGTCCGAACCAGCGGTGGAATAGCCACATTTCTATGGCAGGGAGCTAATAGAACAATAAATGAGTGGTGGCAGCTTCACTGGGTAGCACTCACATTGAGTGAGTGCATGGTTGGCTACGTACGAAATTAGTTCTATATACGTCCATTGAGGAAAGACGAGGATGAGTTGACAATCGCCTCGATGGGAACGTTTGTTTTGTAATATGGGCAGCGGATCGTATTCCAGCAATGGATTTCTGAATCTATCTGTACGGAGTTTTGAGTGTTAGCCCACCTTTTGCGTGTGTGGATTTGTATCCGGCTTCTCTAGTTTCTTCCCTCACAAAAACAAGCTCTCGCTTGTGGAATTTCTGCAAACATCCTAAGGTAGCGGCAGCCTCCTGGAAACGAGCTTCGAGGCTTCAGCCAAGGCCCTTTCTGGGTAAGAAACGGCATTCCAGTATTGTTGTAATTATTGTGTCGTCGTTGAATAAATGTGTTCATCGTAAACATTTTTACGCCGCACATTGGTCTGAGTTCTCAAAGCAAATTGGAGGCTTACTGCAGTCGTCGCTGCTTCGCTCTCTCTTTCCCCCCCGCGCATCTCCAGCTCCCTCAACCTTCGCTTCTAGCCCCGGTCACTTCCCCCCTCCCTCACCCGCACAGTCTCACGTCCCAGTCCCTGACGTCCACACTTATATAAACTCCTTAGCCCCGGCATTTCTTCCACTTTAGTAAAAAAATTCTAGTTGTGATTTTCATCACCTGATGATGATTGCTTGTGTTGCAATCGAAACGTCGTGCTTAATTTTACTTTTATTTCTTTTTTATTTCTATTTTTATTTTTTACCTACGTGACTTTACCGAAAGAACCAAAGAGTATGGATCCTTGCAGTCACGAAAACTTCAAATATAGAAAGAAATTGGAGGCCTGTTTTCTTTTTCATCTGCAAACTCCAACAATAAGGAAGCCCGCTCTTAACGGCTCTATCCCCTCATGTTGGCTTTCCCCTCGCACCCTACGCACCTCACTGTTCTACTCTTGCACGTTTGTAATATGTTCAGGTGCTAGATGCCAATGTGCGGGGCCTGCTAGTCACGAAGCCGCTTCAAGATACTGTTCTTCTTTGTTTTTTTCGGTAAAGTCACGTATAAAAATAAAATAATAGAATATAAATATTCTATGTCGCTATTTCATTATACCTGATGATGATTGCTTGTGTTGCAATCGAAACGTCGTATGCTATTATTTAATTTATTATTTTATTTTTATACGTGACTTTACCGAAAAAACCAAAGAATAATTCCTGCAGTCACAAAAGCTCCAAAATTAAGAAAGATACTGTTCGTGTCGTTTTGCTGCAGTGGTTTACTTGACGGTCCAATCTCAGCACTGTGGGTGTGTCTAATGTATCTCTGTGTACACACGAGTCTCTACGTATATCCATATATCTCTATGGGTCTCTATGTATCGCTTTGGGTCCCTATGGGTCTGTTATATGGTCCATAGTTTGGGTTGCGTGGCCACAATCGCAGCATTGTGGCGTGTCTAATGTGTATCTGTGTCTGTGTACACATGAGTCTCTATGTATATCTATATATCTCTATGGGTGTCTATGCATCGCTTTGGGTGCCTATGGGTCTACTTTACGGTCAATAGTTTGGGTTTCATGGCCACAATCGTAGCACTGTGGCTTGTGTCTTTAACTTTCCATTTATGAAGGAGGTGTGCGTATTGGCCTGCTGATGATGTTCTGATGCGGTCGATGGTTCTACCAGTGTTTATTTGAGAAGCAATGTCAAAGTCGGGAGGTGCGATTCATGTTTGGGTGTTGAATGAGGCGTTCATTCTGGACGTCCGCATCGTTCCACACGATTCGCCGGCGTTCTTCTGGATCTGAGCGAGGGTCTCGGATGGTGACGGCAGCGTGATCCCATAAGGGGCATCTGGACTTTTCACGTTGTGTGGTTGTCAACAAATTAAGAGAGGCCGCTACGTGCTCTGAAGAGGGCCATTGCCTGAAACGTCACCCATTCTGTACCTTTCCATTGAATGCCACAGCGTTGTGAACGAATGTGTTTTGACTCTTTTGTTGTTTGTGCCTATGCACCACTGCCAACGCAACAGCAGTAGCAGCACCACCACCAAATAATTTGTTTCATATTTATTTGTTGGTAGTTTTATTCCACAATAGCCTCTCCACCACCCGACGAGCTTGTCATGTTTGCAAAGGTACAATTTTACAACGCGTCCCCGATGTAGTGATCAAATCTTGACCGATACAGCTCCAGCTTGCCCGGTGGCTCGAGACGTTTCGCGAATGAATTCGACATCGACGCATGACGACAACATACGTTTCGTCGTAGCGCAGGACATCTGTGAAAAAGAGCTTTCCAGCTCATTGGATTCCTCGTATAAACAAAGATGGTGAAATTTCGATTTAAAGCTTTCGTGACTGCAGGGATTCATCTTCTTGGTTCTTTCGGTAAAGTCACGTAGAATGGAAATTATAAAATAATACAAATAAAACATTATAAAATAATTTGCATATCAATAGGAATTTAGCATATTTAGCATATTTGTGGGAAACGCAGATATTCGATTAGTACTACTTGTGAAATACGTATTTCACAAGTAGTACTAATCGCATATCTGCATTTCCCATAAATATGCTAAACTCCTCTTGATATGCAAATTATTTTGTCAAGGCGCCCTTCCCCCCTCCATCCCAGCTTAAATAGTCGCTCCAAGCCTGGAGTGTGTCATTCAGACTCTGTCTTCTCGACAGACGTGCTCTCCACCTGAGGACGGCTGCTTGCGTTGTGGCCGAAACATCGTGAGAATTATTTTATAATGTTTTATTTTTATTATTTTATTATTTACATTCTACGTGACTTTACCGAAAGAACCAAGAAGACAAAGATGGTGATTCTGATTACGTGTTCCTCTTTGACAGCCGCCGCTGGCATCATTGCGGGTCTATGTTGTTGAGCGGTGGCACACTGCTTGGAGCCGGCTGTGACCGGATAGACTCGGCCACGAGTGGATTCACTCCAATAGCTTGTGGCTTGTCTCGGATTACAACCTATTTACTCGCCACAGTGGGGCACCACGGTGGCTCGGAGATGTTAACTGCCTCGCCTGGCATGCAGGCGGTCGTGGGTTCGATCCCGAACCTGACGTCTGTATATGTAGAGTTTAGTGTCTCTCTTCCTGTGGTCACGTGGATTTTTCTCCAGGCCCTCCACATTTAGAATCAACATCATACGTTCGGAGTATTTGGCTGCTATTATAACCTTCCACGTGATAAGCCACTTGGTTGAACTATTGTTTGTGGCTAGGTCGCTTCTGAAAAAGAGCTACATGGCTCAGTGGGCCTGACCTGATAGGATACAAAATAGTTTTAGTTTCTTTAGTTTACTTTTTTTATTGACCGTGTCCCGAAACACATTTGCTCGACAACTTTTAAAGGACATTTTTCATCCAGTTTCAACCGGCCAGATGGCTCGGTGGTCGAGCGAGCGGCTCGCAAATCGGAATGTCGCAAGTTCAAATCTTGGTGCAGGGTTGTTGACTCGGCCGATCATCCCTGACACCGGGAGGTTGGGGGGGTCGATAAAATAGATGTAACTTTGTGGGAAAGTCTAAAGTAGTTGTCTAATAGACTCCCTGCCATCATAGGAATGTGGTATTTCCACCACTTGGCTCAGGGCCGTGAATGGGAGATGAGCAGCAGTCTTAATGCTCATTTGAACAAAAAAAAAAACTGCCCTTTTTTTTTGGTACAACTCGGATACATATTTTCGACTTATGAATACGTTTCTTGTTTTTTTACAATTCCTATCATTCTTTGCGTCATTTGTTCAAACAAACGGCACCTTTTTGAATAAGAAAGTCAATTGCAAACCCGATCACTGGAATGTCCTCACAGCCTCAAATCTTATCCACATTCACAACAAGATTATTAAATGAGAAAAATATTTTACCAGCTAAGCCCACTGAGCGACCTGGCCACAAATGATAGAGCAACGAAGTGGCTTCTCATCATGTGGAAATTTACAGCAGCCCCAAAGACGCACCTTGAGTCTAAACGTGGTGGTAAAAAACCAGAGGACCCGACGAAGAATCCACGCGACCACGGGGAGAGAGAACGCGCAAACTCCAAATATACAGCAGGCATCAGGGTCGTGATCAAACCCACGACCTCCTGTATACCAGGCGAGGTAGCTAACATCTCACCACGGAGAGAGACACGCAAACTCCAAATATACAGCAGGCGTCAGGCTCGGGATCGAACCCACGACATCCTGCATACCAGGCGAGGTAGTTAACATCTCACCATGGAGAGAGACACGCAAACTCTAAATATACAGCAGGCATCAGGCTCGGGATCGAACCCACGACATCCTGCATACCAGGCGAGGTAGTTAACATCTCACCACGGAGAGAGACACGCAAACTCCAAATATACAGCAGGCATCAGGGTCACGATCAAACCCACGACCTTCTGTATACCAGGCGAGGTAGCTAACATCTCACCACGGAGAGAGACACGCAAACTCCAAATATACGGCAGGCGTCAGGGTCGGGATCGAACCCACGACATCCTGTATACCAGGCGAGGTAGCTAACATCTCACCACGGAGAGAGACACGCAAACTCCAATAATACAGCAGACGTCAGGGTCGCGAACGAACCCACGACCTCCTGTATACTAGGCGAGGTAGTTAACATCTCACCATGGAGAGAGACACGCAAACTCCAAATATACAGCAGGCGTCAGGGTCGGGATCGAACCCACGACATCCTGTATACCAGGCGAGGTAGCTAACATCTCACCACGGAGAGAGACACGCAAACTATAAATATACGGCAGGCGTCAGGGTCGGGATCGAACCCACGACATCCTGCATACCAGGCGAGGTAGCTAACATCTCACCACGGAGAGAGACACGCAAACTCCAATAATACAGCAGATGTCAGGGTCGCGAACGAACCCACGACCTCCTGTATACTAGGCGAGGTAGTTAACATCTCACCATGGAGAAAGACACGCAAACTCCAATAATACAGCAGGCGTCAGGGTCGCGAACGAACCCACGACCTCCTGCATACCAGGCGAGGTAGTTAACATCTCCTCGCCACCGTGGCTCCCTGCGTGCCCCACACGCGCTCGCCCGCTTTCGAGCGGCAAGCGCGACACGGGAACTCTCGGCGATTGGAACGGAATCTGACAGCCCGTCGCCGAAGGCTTCGCGTCTTCCTTTCTTTGTAAATCTTGCGAAGGAAATTCTGAGGACTTAGCACCCAGACAGCTATAGAATCGCCGGTGCGGTGGCAGGTGCACCCCCCCCCTCCCTCCGCACGCAAATTTTTACCGTTAAATTTAGAAAGCGGGCGGTGCGAACCGAGACGTTTTATCGTCTTGAGATCGCTATCTTGCTGAAGGTGCCTCTATCGCAACATTCCTTGCTGTCTGCAGGGGAGCCCGTCCCACAGCGAAGACTGCACCGGTGTGCGCATTCACGCGTGCAAAGAGAGCCGATAAATGACTAAAAATGGACGAAGTAAACGTCGCGTAATTCTTTTTTTTGACAATTTTTTTACAATGCCATGCTGGCGGTGGCTCGCAAACATGAATGAAAAACAATTCGACACGTTCATCAATAACACCGCAGCCTAAAAGATAGTACAAGGGCCATTGACTGAAACGTTTCGTACATAATATATTTCTATAAGTTATTTATATTATATAAATATTAGTTTCCCCCTTTTCATGGAAACGTTATTGACGAACGCATTTATTAAATGTTTTCCCGTAGTTATTCGCAAGTCACTGGTGACTTTTTCTTAAAATAAAACTGCAACTCGGCAAGGGAGGGTTGGAGAGGAATGCAGATTGCGGCGGTTTCCCACACTCGACGTGGGAATAGGCGCGGTGGGTCAGGTGAGGGGGGGGGGCTTGCTTGGGGTCGTGCCCAGACATCTCCAAATAGAGACGAGGCCCCCAGATTCATGGCTTTCTTAGAATTACTCCGTGGCCCCACAAACCGGGTCGTCCACCTCGCTTGCATTTCGTTGTTGTGACGAGGAGCCCTAATCGCGCACGATGAGTGCGCGGGTAGGTGAACGAACGTACATGCGTACGTACATACATCGCAAGTCGCTTATTGTAGATGTAATAATGAATTACAACTAAACTAAAAATGGATTTTATTTTACCAGCTTAGGCTCACTGAGCCGTATAGCTCTTTTTCAGAAGCGGCCTGGCCACAAATGATAGCTCAACGAAGTGGCTTATTACGTGGAAATGTATAGCAGCCAAATACTCTAAATGCACATTGATTCTAAATGTGGAGGGGAAAATCCACGTGACCACGGGGAGAGAGACACCGCAAACTCGAAATATGCAGCAGGTTTCAGGGTCGGGATCGAACCCACGACCTCGTGCATACCTGGCGAGGTAGTTAACGTCTCACCATCGCAACACAATAGGTGTGGAATAGGTTTCAAGTGTAAATGTAGTTATTATTAAATAAATAACTTTATAAAGTTTTCGCTTGGCTGGCCAGGATTGAGCAAAGACGTTGCCCAATTTTCACCCAGGCAAACAGAGCGCACAGACCTGGGTATTTCCTAACTTATAACTCGATGAGAACCAAGCGAGAACTCAAGAGATCAGGATGAGTCTCATTTTCAAGAGTGACCTGGGGCAGTAACTTGCCAGTCGGGGGCGATGATTGCTGTTATGTGTGTGTGATCTCAGTTGCAGGGAGCGCTAGTGCAGCGGTTAGTGAGTTGCGCTATGAACCCAGAGACCCAAGTTCGATTCCTGCTCACCCAGTGACGATTATTTGAAATGGTACGGGTACGGGTAGACCGTGAGTCACCGGTGAGTAGCCGTTTGTCACTCATTTCGGGTAGGGTACGGGTAGGGAACGGCTACCCGTACCCGGCCGGGTACGGGTACCCGTTTGCGACCCTGGTGCGGCCGGGTACGGGTAAGGAATCAAAACCCGTTTGTGACCTCTGCTTCACACCGACGGACAAAATCCCCTCTGTGAGAGCAGTATAACAGGAGGCTGTCGAGGTCACGCCAACAACGCTGCAGTGAGCGTCGTGTGGGCTTCGAACACATTGCGGGTGACCGCTCGGTTGGAACTTGGTAGCGCGTCTCTCGCCTTAAACCGACATCTCCTGCGGTGACACCGCCCCCCTCTTGCGTTTGCCCAATTTGAACGCGATCCCAAGGAAGAAAGGAAGGAAAAAGAACGAATATTGTTATTTTTCACGATTACTATTTTTCCCAGTTGCCCGAGCGCGGAAAGCTGGACCCGCGCAGGAATGCACATTTGGCGGCGGCGTGCGTGCGTTGCTGCAAAAATCTTCTCCGGAGCCAGTACAATTCCTCCCATTGACGCTTTAGAAAAGTGAAATAAAAGAACGCGTCGGAGAATGTGGAAAAAATGAAAAGCAATGCCGCAGAGTGGCGCGGCGAGCGCTGAGTGAAACGGAAGAGAGAGGGGGGGGAGCAGCGCAAGAGACATGATAAGCAAAAAAATTCCATGTTGGCATTGTTACTCGCGAACTAACTTGAATCGTTATGTTTTTTCACATCTTTGAAAACAAAAATGTACATACTGGAGATTTGACGATGCACCCCCCCCCCCCCTATGCTCAGCAAATTGATTAATTGTCACAAATTGTTTCATGAACGTTTTTTTTAGCCCAGTGTTGAATTGCTACAGAACGTTGCCGCTTGTTGCAGGGGTTCCACGGTTTCCCAGTGGACGTTCAAGATTCCGTGATATTACCGTCTTCGAGAAAAGAAGGCCGCGTGTGCAGGCATCATGGTGCAAAGTTTGACAAGGTTGATAAATCAACCGCAAATTACTGAATTTGAGAAATACGTAGCAACATCACTCGTACCCATGAACGCTTAGCAGGTCCCTCCAGAGAAAAAAAAAAGAGCCTTGAGGCTACGGTGAGACTTTCCTTGGTGAATGTCATCGATCGATTACCAATCAATAGTGGCTGGCCTTTATAATGGTCTAGACATGAAGACGATCGCCGCATTGCACGTTTTCAGATTCGCTTCTGCGGCCGTTCGGAACGCACACCCTTCCAATATTAAGAAGCCATATTAGGACTGTTTTTTGTGTGTTAGTTTGTTGTCCTTTTCTCCGGCACCTCCGATTTAGCACGGTTGGCTACGTACGGTGCGAAAGAAGTTCAACGTACATACAATAGGCGTGTGCCGTGGGGAGCAGGGCACGGGGAGCAGTTGAATCTTTCTAGATTTGAAGTTTTCGTGACTGCAAGGATCCATACTCTTTGGTTCTTTCGGTAAAGTCACGTAGGTGAAAAAATATATATATCTACATTAAATCACGACGTTTCGGAAGCAACACAAGCCTCCGTCATCAGGTAGGACAGCCACAGCAAGAACAATTTCTTGCTGTGGCTATTCATTTTTATTAAATTTTTATTATTATTTTTTATTTTCACCTACGTGACTTTACTGAAAGAACCAAAGAGTACAGTTGAATCTTAATGGGCCTCCCGCTATATTATGTCAACTGAGTTGGTGACTGGAGAGTGGTGACTGTCCGACATGGGTCAGGGCGTCGTGCAGTGTTGAGCTCCGTTAATGAACCCGGTGACGTAAATAATCGGCAACATTGTTTTTCTCATGAGCCAACGGATGAGCGTGGGTGGACGACGTTCGCCAAGCACGACGGTGACTCCTACTGCCCTGCCAGAGGCCAAGACGATGACGAGCTCATGTTATAACGAGTCCGAATGAACACGCAGGTTGAGATAAATCGGCAACGTTACGAGGAAGACCAGGCACGGTTATTGGCTTGTATGCGTTTTGCAAAACATTGACTGAATACGCCGATTGGCTGACTTGATTTTTCCTGGGGTGGAAATTACGGCGATCGTCAACGCCAGCGTTTAATGACTACGAAGTGGTTGGCTAAAGGTTTTGGCTGTTTTAGTCGACCCGGCGCTGAGAGAATGATGAGATCCGTACAGCTTTCCGTCGACTTGACTCTGTGGATGAAATAAATCAAAAATATACAGAAAGTAACAATGGTGTAACGTTACCCTGTCCGTGGGCGGGGCCACGCTCTGGGATACATTAATAATAATATCACAACCTTTATTTCATATCGGGCGAGAACCCTTGACGCTCAAAACGTGCCTTATTCCGCAGCAGACCCGAGCAACATGAATATATGAATTGTACCGTGCACGCGATCGATCCTCATTCGGGGGGGGGCAGGGTTGGCGCAGGGGTAAGACACTCGTGCCTGACAGCAAAGAAGGGTTTTTGTCAATCTGGTGGTCCGGGTCACTCTTCCAATGGAGACTCTTATCCTGGGTCTATTGAGTTCATACTCTTAGTTTTTTCGGTAAAGTCACGTAGGTAAAAAAATGAAATTAAAATTAATAAAATAATAAAAATCACGACGTTTCGGAGGCAACACAAGTCTCCGTCAATAGGTGGGACCGTCACAGCCAGATTTGCTGTATCAAGTGAGGCAGGGATTCCAAGATGCAAGTTCTTAAATACAAGTTAAGGGGGAGGAGAGGGTGGGAGAGCTTATCAGAATGTTCACCCTGGATAAACAAAATCAACTTGGATCTTGGGTTCGCCGATTTTCTCCCATAGCTAAAACACACACAGTGTGTCTGGTATCGGCCTAAACATCCCAATGACAATAATAATTCACAGGACCTGCAAGTCACTCAATTGGGATCGCAACACAGCAGCAACATCGCCCCCTTCTGTGCATTCCCGACTGGACCCTCCGAAAAATGAAGAATTGAGTCTCGATGAGGCTTTCATGGGTGAACAAGCCTCATCATAATTTTCATAATGATGGTGAATGTGTCATGTGGTGCTCAGGACACAGAGGCTGCCCTTAGCACTCGGCTCTCAGGGCCACGTGCGACCGCGTGTGTGATCGTGTGTGTGACCGCGTGTGTGACCGCGTGTGTGACCGCGTGTGTGACCGCGTGTGTGACCGCGTGTGTGACCGCGTGTGTGACCGCGTGTGCGACCGCGTGTGCGACCGCGTGTGCGAACGCGTGTGTGAACGCGTGTGTGAACGCGTGTGTGAACGGCGAGCGATAGCGGAGCGGTTAGTGCACTGCGCTACAAACCCGCCGACCCGGGTTTGATTCCCGCTTAAGGCCAACACCAGTCACGATTATCTGAATCGGTAACCTGGGCCTCCCCTAGGTCGACTGAGCCTCAAACGACTACCTAGCACGATGTGTACAAGCATTGCCACTCGGGAGACAAAGGCGGCCGGGCGTGGTGTTGGCCACCCATCTCCGTGTGTGTCCTGCCGGCTTTCATAGGTGCTCGCTTAAAATTCTGTTACAGACTGTACGGGGGATTTTTGTCTTTGTGACCGCGTGTGTGACCACGTGCGTGACCACGTGCGTGACCACGTGTGTGACCGACCGCGTGTGGAAACTCCGGGGTGGAAACCTTCGCCACCAGAGGCACACAGGCGAAACTACCAAAGCCACAGAAAACACCGCTCATTTCCAGCGAGATCCCATCGAGAGGACGGGAGGACCCATACGTTTCCTTTCTCAATTCGTTTTTAATTTAACCATCAAAACGTTACAATGCTCAGTACATTTTGTTCTCCAGTAACGCGGCAGTAGTTGCGTTCCTGAAGGACACCGCGTTATTGAGAAATTGCGATTATAATGAATCACTTGTAATATAGAGGTGAAGCACAGTCCGCGATAATACGTGAGATATATACGCAGACTGAACAAAGTCTGAGGCGTCGAGAAGCATCCAGCAGCATCCCGCCTTGTGCAATGCTCCGCCGAGGCAGCCGGACAAGTGCTTATTCCTTCTCGCGCTGCGACGTTATATCCAATTTGCATCCACGTTGTAGGAAAATGTGCTCCTTAATACATTCATCATCGCGTTATATCCAATTCGCGTTATGAAAGCAACACGCGGCGTTATAGGAGTGCAGACTGTACATCGTCAGCCACGGTCAATCTTCTCCTAGATGAAGGCCTCCACGAGCTTCTTGCATGTTTCACGATCCTGTGATGCAACAATCCCACCCAGCGCCTTGACACACGAGCCGTATGGCATCGCTCCGTCTCCCGAATGGACGTCCTCCCGGACACGTTTCGTTCCTTGGCCACAACTCCGCTACTATTTTTGACCACCGGTCATCTTGCTTCATCCACAGTTTGGATCGTTCTGTCACCTTGTGTGTGTCCTCTAATCTGCTTGTTCCTCTTACCATCTCTCTCAACGTAACTAAGTCCTACACGCACGTAAACAGTCACTCCCCCACCCCACCCCCCCCCCCCCCCCCCCGTTATATTGCAACTCAATGCTTCCCCCAGTTCTAAACCGAGGGTTCCCCCGCGTTGTGTTCAAAGCCCCTCGTGATCCTTCGCGATGCACGGTGGGCGTGTGCGTGCTCCAGAGTGTGGTCTGCGTGCCGCGCTGTTGACACTGTGGTGCCGGGTTTCCCACGCTCTCTTCTCCGCGCCGCCGTAGCCCCACTCCCAAAAGCGCGGCGCTCGTTTCGCTTCGGCTCCCCCTTCGGGGGCCGATCCGCGCCTGGCACGGACGGCACCGCGCACAACTGTGAGGAAGTGCTGCTTGTTGCTGGCCCGCTTTACGAAAATTCTGGTGGGGCCTTTTGGGACGCGGTGTTGGGCGACCCGCGGTCAGAATATTGAAGGCGATCGCACACCTGGTGCCAGGAAGTGATGGAGTCACACGGCCAGCTATCGCCACGCGGCCGATTCTCTCTCGAAACGTCGTGAGAATTATTTTATTATGTTTTATTTTTATGATTTTATTACTTCCCTTCTACGTGACTTTACCGAAAGAACCAAGAAGATGAATCCCTGCAGTCACGAAAGCTTTAAATCGAGATTCTCTCTCTCTATTTCTCTCTCTCGAGCGCGTCCTCGGTTGAATTTCCGCTCGGTAATTTACCGCAAGACGTTTTACCTGAAGCTCCCTACGCAGGGGCCTTCTGGAACGCCCCTTTAAAACCGCCCCGCGCTCATCCGCAGCGTCGTTAAACGCTGCCCAACCTTCCCACGCCCGGTCAATGTCTTGCTGGTCATCACTCGTAATCCCAAATTGTATTAAACGCCTCAAAAACTGGATTGTAGCACAAAATGATCAGGGGGTGGGGGGTTTGGTTGTTTTGTTGGAACGGTTATAATGACCCAGAAGTCGTGCTCACGGGTTAGAGGTAACGAATCTCACGGGATCCTTAACCCGGTTGAGTAAAACGATGCAGAGTTCATTTCTGTTAGCTGTAAAGTTTTAGCAAGGGAAGGTGTGTGACGCTGATCCAAAAAGCGCAAAAAAATGCACCAATCCCAATTGCACGTGTGCGTGTCACAAAATTTGACAATTGACATTCAATCTTGCTAATTAGATGTTGTAAATTAGCACGCCATAACTTAGATAACGAATAATAATGAAGTTAGTTGACCTTCGTTTAAGCTACGTCAGGGGCTGTCTTGTAAAAAAACAAGTTGTGTTTCTCCAACTCGTCGGTAATACGGTTGAAGTCGCCATCGGTCAGTCACACGCTGCAGGCGATGACACATGGGGTGGCGTGTCTGAGTTGAGCTGTGCCAATTTTATTATTCCCGCTCATTTGTCCAGGAAAGCGTCACCGAGTCTCGCGTCTAGACTCCTTTCACGAAGGTCCTGTGTTTTTTTTTTTTCCTGGAGTCGGCGATGATCTCTGCGTATCATTCCAATGGAGCAATCTACCGGTACTTTTGTTTTCATTTGGCAAAATTTTGACCGCAGTGCCGTCACACGCATTGGCCTACTCTTGCGAATGACGTCACGGGATCTTTCATTTCCACTGTGAAACAGACGGCACGTAGTAGTCTTAGTCGTGTTACAGTTATTACACCTCCCCAATATTAACCAGGGTGGCCAATGGAATCGAACCGTGAACCTCTGCAGCAAGAGGCAAACACACTCCTGCTAGACCGCGCTTATGTATATATATGTTGGACTTATTTCGCACGCTACGTAGCTCACCTTGCTAATCAGAGGTGCGGGTGAATGACAAAAAACTAAACGCAAAAAGCGGGTCTAAAAAAAAAGAGTTTTTAATCTAGATCATTTAAAAGTGCACAGCTCCAATGGTTTCCTAATATTGGAAAGAAGAGCGTTCCAGACGCCTGCAGAAGCGCATCTGAAAGTGCACGATGTGGGGGAGGAGGGGGGTAGCGGTGGCGCACTATAAACCCGGTGAAGTGAGTTTGGTTTGCTGGCCACGGATAACGTTGTTAGAGAGCGATATCTGAACCGGTCCAGAGTCCTCCTTCATCAACCTGCATTGACCAGCGTGGTGAAGTATGGTGTAAGGGAAGCCTTCATCTAGGCCTGGATTGACAAAGGGGTGTAGCACTTGCTTGTAATCTGCGGCGTTCGGTGAACGGGTGATCTCTCCCGTGCAGCGAGTACTCTGTTAAGAGCGCGAGGCCTGTGCCGTTACAGGAATACCCCCCCCCCCCCCCACGGTGCTGAGAGGATCGGGAAGGGCTGTGGAGGACTGTGAAAGATCGTGACGAATCGCGGAACATTGTGGAGGATCAAGAAGGTTTGTGAAGCATCGTGGAGGTCCGTGGAGGTCCGTGGAGGCTCGTGAAGGATTGTGAAGGTTTGTCGAGGATTGTGAAGAACCGTGAAGCTTTGCGAGAAGGATCGAGGCATCCCGAAGAACCGCGGAGGATCGTGAGGACTTGGCGGTGGTGGTTTGCCGGGGCGTCGCGCGCCCCGGGGCAGGAGGCTCACCGCACGCGCGCCGACTCGCCCCGACTCCGGCCCGATTCGCCGGGCACACTCGGACCATGAGCTCCTACAACGCGCCAGGTCAGTCTCGGCACGGAGAGCAGCGCTCGCTCGCGCGTGTACGCGCACGCGCACGCACGTACGCACACACACACGCGCGTATACGTACACAGGGAAGACAAAGATCCCCCCCATAGCCTTGACAAACTGTATGAGAAGGTACTGGTAGTGAGAACCTATTAAGGCTTGTACGGTACACGAGTAGGTGGGTGGCCAGTGCCACACCCGGCCGCATTTGTCTCCCCGGTGGCGATGTTTACGTACTGCACCAGGTGCTCATTTAAGCCCGAGTCGACCTGGAGGAGGCCCAGGACCTGTTCAGATAATCCTCACCGGTGTTTTGTGCATGTTGAATTTCTTGTGCACCGTACGTAGCCAACCGTGCTAATCGGAGGTGCGTGACCGGGGATCGAACTCGCGTCGCCGGGTTCGTAGCGCAGCGCACCAATCACTGCGCCGCCGCTCCCCGCAGTGTACGCGCACACGCACAGACACGTACGCGGGTACACGCGCAGACACGTTACGTGGGTACACGCACAGACGCACGCACACGCCACACAGTGCGGCTCAATTAGAGGGGTGGAGCACGGGGAAAAATGTCTGTCTGGGTTATTGTGGGTCAAGGCGGGAGAGCAGTCGGAGAAAGAAGGCACTGGAGGGAGAGAGAGGGAGGGAGAGATTTGGTCAGAGGCTGTAGACAGGGGAAGAGTTGTAACCAGTGCCGATAGCAAAGTGAAGGCACGTCCGATTAGCACGGTTGGCTATGCACGGTGCGAAAGAAGTTCAACATACATACAGCAGAAGAGTAGAAATGCACACGCACACAACAACTGCCGCCGTTCGCCATTCAGTGGCGGTGATGTCACCACAGCGCTTGTGCCAGGCTAGGTGCGCTTTGAGGCCACATGAAGTGTCTAAGGCTCTCGGTAAGGTCACTGGAGAGACCCAGGTGTTGTGGGTTGATCGACTGAGATGACGGACAGATGCTCCACCTGTGCTCCCTACTGTAGCACCTCGATATGTTTTAGCTGCCCGTCGCTCCGCTTGTTATTGCGAGCATTGCAACTGCCTCCAGTAGTATCCTCCAACAAGCCTCCTCCCCCACAGAGGCCGATCTTGACAACGTTCATGCCAGTCATCGGCAATATTACTCACCTCCACACCCATTTGTACCACATCAACTCCATCTCTTCTCTAGCCCGTGCCGCACCCGTTTAGCCACCCTCTATCCAGCCGAACAGAAGCTGCATACACACGCATGCGTGTACATGCGCAGGCATGAATGTGCAGACAACGACAAAGATCTCCCCCTACATACAGCCTTAACAGACTTTTCGGGAAAGTGCTGTTAACGAGCACCTATAAAGTCCGAACACCGAACACGAGGAGGTGAGTGGCCAGCATCATGCCCAGCCACCTTTGTCACCCGAGTGGCGATGTTTACAAATCACACCAGGTACTTATTTGTTGCTGTGTCGACCTCGTGGATGCCCATGACCCTGTTCGTATAATCGCCACTGTTGTTGTTCGTGAGCGGGAATTGAACTTGGGTCTGCAGGTGTGTATCACGGCGCGCTATAACTGCACCACCATTCCCCTCACAAACACACACACTCGTGCACATTACAGCCACCTGCATTTTGCGCTGACCGGTGGTGAAGTCACGGCTGCGCGTGCCAGGTTCGGTGCAGCCTGAGGTCGTTGCCAGAGTGTGAAACGGCTCGTCGGTGCGGACCGCGTGTGGACTGTGGACTTGCCGCGTGTGTCAGTGCTGCGGGATCTGCTCCGTTGCGCCGATCGTGACATTTCTAGACGTTTTCTAGACGTTTTCGTGACGTTTCTGCCACGTTTCCGCGACGTTTTCCACGACGTGTCTTGACAGCTGCATCGCGATGACGACGACGACGCCGGTACATGCGGGTGACGAGTGAGGCCCACCACAGACCAGTCCCTGGGAGAGAGCCACAGCCACCGAATAGGGAATGGGCCGGTGTTCAGAAAGATGGCGCGTCGCCGCGTGGCTACGCAGGATGGCACTTAGCAGCAACTGAGGCGGTTAACAAAATGGGACCTTATTTGCCGTATGAAAAATTACGAATAGGGTTTACCCTTTCTGTTCTTGTTAAGATGTTCAAACACCAAATAGAAACCTTTTGCAAGGAATCAAGTTTGCATTAACCACACGTACTTGTGGTGAACATGCAAAGAAAGATGCTCTGATGGGGTGGTTAAGTTGTACATTTTTTGCATTTTCGGTAACCGCACATTTCAAACTCTGATAAATAAAATGCTTACCGGCTTGCCGCACGGTGGCGAGGAGATGTTAACTACCTTGCCTGGTATGCAGGAGGTCGTGGGTTCAATCCCAACCCTGATGCCTGCTGCTGTATATTTGGAGTTTGCGTGGTCTTTCTCTCTCTCCTCGTGGTCGTGTGGATTTTTCTCCGGGTCCTCCGGTTTTTCCCTCCACATCTAGAATCAATGTCACGCGTTTAGAGTGTTTGGCTGCTATACATTTCCACACAATAAGTGACTTCTTTGAGCTATCATTTGTGATAGCCAGGTCACTTCTGATAAAGAGGGATATAGCTCAGTGGGCCTTACCTGGTAAAAAAAAAAAAATTCTATCATTCTATCAATATATCATATTGAAAATTTTCACGTCGAATAAAATTAAACCGACATGTACTGGGCAGGCTTTTAAATACATTTAAACCACCACACACACACGCAACAGGAACAAAGCATAACACGTAAAAAAAAAAACTCTGACCTCTTTTTTTTTCTCCCACCTCTCTCGCTGGGCAGAACAACGTGCAGCTCCTCCGCTTGCGTCACGGCGGTTAGGATTTCGGATTCCGCGTCTCCGCGCGCGTCACTCACTTGCACCCCCCCCCCCCTATCCCCCCCCCACTCAGTGAGTAAAAGTTTCCGCAGTTCTGCCAGGGCTGCGTGGCGCCAACCGGGACGGTTACCCGTAACGACGATTTCTCGGCATGGCCCCATCGAGCGAGCGGGTTTTTTTTTAAAGGCTCTCTTCCCTATCGACTTCCTACCGACACGGCCGCATCAGCCCAGCCGCCTCTGCTTCTCCTCCCCTCCCTCCTACGTAGAATTTCCTCTCCCCGTGTGCCCCCCGCCCCCTGCATCACCACCACCGACGCCCCCCCACCACCGCCCCGGTCCTGGTCTATGGAACATGTGGTTGAGCAATAGAGCGAGCTCCCGATTCGAGAGACGTCACAATTTGAAGCCTCTTACGTATGGTCAACGCAGACCCATTGTTCCTGTGTGTTTTTAATATAGTTTTTTTATCGAACCCGAAACCGCGATCATGAGGGCATACAAGCGTACGCGCGTGGTTTAAAAATATTGGAATTGAGCCTTCTGGATATTAATTTCCCCTAAACGGAGGCTTTTTAGAATGATCGGGTTCCTTTTATGACCATGGCAGGGTTGAGGGTAGGGAAGAGGTGGGGCGGTTGTGGGGGGAGGGGTATAACCGAAAGAACGAGTGGAATCGCAGACCCATTGTTGTCATCGTCATCATCCATCGTCATCATCGTCATCACAGCAGGAGCACTGCCGGCCAAGGCTTCCCCGCACGGCGAGAAGTCGGCAGTCGCTGCCGTTCTAAAGGCACACGTGTTCCCCATCATGTGAATGTGGAATGTTCTCCGCCCTGGAGACAAACGCCACGCTGCACTCCCTGTTCGACACCCCCTCCTCCCTCGTTAGTAACTCTGCTCGCCGACGACTTCCCTTTTGAAAACGTCGCCACCGCTGACATCTCGCGTGCGTCACGAGCGCCCGGAATCCAAGTGAAGACGTTTCCTTCTCGGAACCCCCCCCCTCCCAGCCCCCCCCAGCCCCCCTCATCAGCTCTGCCGCCTGCCCCGGGGCAAGTCTCCAGAATGGACTATTAGATTATGACACAATTTTTGTTTTTATTTGACCAGGTAAGGCTCCACTAAGCTTACACAGCTCTTTTTCAGAAGCGACCTGGCCTCACGTGACAGCTCAACGAAGTTGCTTATTGTCGTGTGCAAACTTGTAGCTGCAACCAAATACTCTTAAATGCGTGATGTTGATTCCAAATATACGAAGGGGAAAACCGGAGGACCCGGAGAAAAATCCACGCTGCCATGGGGAGAGAGAATATGCACACTCCAAATATACACAGGCATCGGGATTGAACCCACGACATGTATAAGAGGTGAGATAATTAACATCTCGCCACCGCAGCGCCCCTGCGAGATGGTGCCCTCGCTTGTTTTTGCCGATGATGATGCTGCTGCCGATGATAATGATGCTGATGATGTTGCTGGTGCTCCCAAATCAAAGTGATTTTCTGCTCAAGTGATGCATTGAGGTTGTGCTCCTCTGCTGTTTACAGCTCTTGGACAGTAGCGAGTCTATCCATGAAGTAATTTTTTTTATCAACTCCTGATGATGGGCTGTGTCCACCCTCCAACCAGGAATTGAACTTCCTTCCGATTGCGAACCGCTCGCTCTACCATTGAGCCACCTGGCATTTCCCACTTTCAGATGCGCTTCTGCGGCCGTTTGGTACGCTCTTCCTTCCTATATAGATAGATAGATCGTTTATTGTCATTGTCACCGAAGCTGTGCGCTTTTAAAACACATTCCTCCTGCGGAGGGAGCTGTAGTAACATTGGGTTGCTCGGTCAATTGCCAGGATCAATGGGCGGCGTGTTGTATTCCGCAAATATGCCCGACTGTGAGGGCGGGCACAAGCTGGCGTGAGTAGGTTAAACGTTGAGTTTTATCAGGGCACCACGGGGTGACCAGCCTCTCCCCACCCAGCCCCACCCCTTCCACCCCCACCCTCCCCACCCAGCCCCTACCCACCCAGCCCTTCCCTCCCCACCCAGCCCCTCCCTGCACGACGGACGGACACAATAATCCCTTGTGGGCTGGTGGAACCAGTGGGTTCCTACCAGTATCATCTCGATTGAAAACTATTTTCTTTACAACTGATTTTTGTATGTTTAGTTTGTGGTCCTTCCCCCCCCCCGCACCTCCGATTAACACGGTTGGCTACGTGCGGTGCGAAAGAACTTCAGCATACATAGGTCCTTGGGATGTGTAAAAATAAAAATAAATATTGTCGTTAGTTACGTGGAGAGACGGGTCGGTGACAAAGGCGACTTATCTTCTCGTTTATTTTGCAAACCCAAGGTGAGTAGTTCACTCCCCGAGTTCATCGCACTCACCTTGGGATTCGAACCCATGGTTCTGCAGCTTGAATTTGCCGTGTTTGCATTAGCCCCACGTGTCATATTGTTTTACTGGCACCATCCGTTGATTTGGACAAGGGGGGTTGGTGGCTCAAGCGGGGGATGGAGCCTTCATATATATCCGATGCCCATCTGCATGGCAAGCATTATTTTTTGTGATTGGCTGTACAGCAAGTAGGCTTCTGTCAGGGTGTCTGTTGGGGACTTTGCGTGTGTTTGTGTATCGGTTTACAGCGTCTGTATAGTTTGTGGGGGACGGAGGTGCACTGGTTAGCGCACTGAGCGACGAACCTGGCGACCCGAGTTCAATTCCCGCTCGCACCCAACATCGCTGACGAATATCTAAACCGGTCCTGGGCTGCCTTTAGGTCGACTCGGCCTTAGATGAGTGCCTGGTGCAGAGCGTAACTATCAGCACTGGAGAAGACAAAGTTGGCCAGGTGTGGTGCTGGCCACCGACCCCCCCCCCCCTGCCCGCACCTCGTGGCCTTAATAAGACCTCGTTAATAGCACTTGCCCCAAACAGCCTGTGGGTGACATGGGCGGTATCTTTGCCTTGGTTTTTTTCGTATAGTTGCCTCCAGAAAATGAACCTTCATGGCCCGACGGGGCTTCCTAATCCCCCCGTCCGTCGAGATTGATCTCGTCTGCACACATAATTTCCTTCACGTTAACCCGAACGCCTCTGACGCAACGGTTTACATTCTGGGACAATATTTGGCTTGACCGCCGCAGGCCTCGCCTAGTGACGTCACCGAACCAGATTTTCCAAAAAAGGGACCCCTTGTGTTTTCTCGCAACATTCGGGTTCGCTTAAAACGCGGCCCGAAACCCGAGCCCGCTCGCGCACACGCACGCGTGCACTCTCTCCGGAATGGAGTCTCCAGCCATTGAAAGAATCCTGAGCCAAGAGGACCCGGGGGCGAGGGGGTGGGGGGGCGGGGGGGGGGCGTTGGGGCTCTGCGTCGGCCTCCCTTAACGTTTTTGGAAAGGTGGTCGCGAGGCCATCAATAATACAAACGTGCTTCTTAGCCACCGCGCATTTGCCAAACGCAAGATTTTGGGGGGGGCGGGGGGGTTACATAAGCCGGTTAAACTGGGCCGCCACAATGCCCCGTGCGGGGGAGCACGAAAGGGTTGCCATTTCGCACTCGCTCAGTCGCTCGCTCGTGGGAAGGAGAGGACGACTATCGGGGCGCCGTGTGAAGTCGCACGGGGCGGTGGGGGGGGGGGCGATGTCCTGGGGGGGGCGTGGGGGGGAGCTGCCTGGCGCTCGGTCTTCGCGCCCGTGAGCCGATCCGTCGGCTGCGCCATTCGATCCCCCGCGGTCGTAGCAGCGACGCGCCCTGGGCCGCTGGACCCTGGGCGGCCGCGTCCGCTGGGTGGACGTGGACTCTGAAGCGTCTTCTCCACTTGCAGGATGTGGAGGCCGCTCTGGGGCCGGCATCGTATCGTCGCTTAAGAGTTTGAGAAAGTTCCACACATTGCACGGCGGCTGCAAGACGTGTAACTGTATAAACGTGTACATGCGTGCGTACTGCGGCACTAATCCCCTGTATGTGTCACACTTCATGCTTCTGGGATTTTAATAAAGACTACCTGGCTACCACCTGCCTACCACCTGCCTATCTACTCAAGCACTTACCTTCCCGACTTTCTACCCTACAAGCTCACATTTTTTACCTACCAATCTACATAGCTACCAATCCACCTACTTGGCTATGTATTTACCTAACCATTTTCTTACCTATCTACCCACCTGTGCATGTACCTATTTGCCTATCTACCCACCTACTAACTCACCTCACCACTTACCTACCTAACTAGCGACCCATGCACTCACTTGCCTACATACCTACCCACCCACTCGCTCACCTCTCCACCTGCCTATCTAATTACTCACTTGCCTACCCACTTGCTCACTTGCCTACATACGTGCCTCTACCAACTTACCCACCGAAGTGCTTGTCTCGGCTGTCTGCCTATTGGCCTATTTATCGACCCAGTGGCCTACCTGCCCGTCCACCTCGCCACCGCCACCTGCAGCGATTACGGACCGTTACCGTGGAACTCTTGTGAGTGCCGAAGTGCTTGCGTGCGCGTGGGTTTGTCCCGCAACAGTTGGCGACACTACGCGCCTACCGTGGTGTGCATGGGCAGGCGGGGGTGGCGGCAGCGCTCTGGTAACGCCCGTGGCCCCACAGCAAGAAGGCCCTGGGTTCGCTTCCCGGCTCAGACGCCTTTGCACTTTCCCCACCCTACCACCCACCCTCCCGAGCTAAAAACCCATATGATGCAACTGGTATCGGCAACACATCCCCAAGGTTTCGATTTAAAGCTTTCGTGACTGTAGGGATTCATCTTCTTGGTTCTTTCGGTGAAGTCACGTAGAAGGGAGATAATACAATTATAATTATAATAAAACATAATATTTAACATAATATTGTATTATTTTATTATGTTTTATTATTATTATTTTATTATCTCCCTTCTACGTGACTTTACCGAAAGTACCAAGAAGATGCATCCCCAAGGCTGAAAAATTACGCACGACAGCAGCATCGACATCGCCCGAGCGAGGCTCCGGCCGCCCCTTGCCAGAGCCGGATGCCCTCGCCAGAGCCGGTCTCCAGCCGCAAGATCGAGAGCCTGGCTCGGTCCTCGGGGCCTGCATTAATAATAATAATAATATCCCCGCTCTGCATTTCGTGTTTTTTTTTTCCTTCAAATTATTCGAATGTTTTTTCTACTTGGCATAACAAAGTTTGTACTTGCCATGCGTTGAAAACATCGTTTCGACAGTTAATAAGTCACCGGGGGTTTTTTTCACTCTTTAAAATAGCCATGATTGATGGCGCCGTTTTACAAGCTTTATTAAGTGTGTTGGTTTAACTTTTTACTTTTTTTCTGCTTCGCCACAAATTTATTTTCTACAAAGTTTAACTTTTTAGAATTTTACTACGTACTTTTTTCGCCGTCTGAAATTGCGCCACGTGTTAAATCGGTTTCTTTTAGACGAAATTTAAACAAATGTTCATCATCATAATAAATGGTTAGTAACGTTGTTATGGTTGGTTTTATTAGAAACTCCATGCGTCGTTATTTGTGAAAACTAACGCAATAGCGTGAATTGAAGTCGGTCGCTCAGCTTTTGGAATTTGCCTTGGCTGCTTGAGAGCTCTTGGAGCCGGCGGCAACTTGCCCATCCTGGCTTTCAATTAAGAATCCACTATTATTATTACTACTGCTACGATGATGAGTCTTACATTGCGGCTGTTGTGGTTACTGTTCCCGTGAATGTCGCACATTGATTCCTCCTCCACCCGGTCTGTATGTATGCACGTGTGTTGAACTTCTTTCGTACCGTACGTAGCCAACCGTGCTAATCGGAGTTGCGGTGTGTGTACGTGTGATGCAGACTGTTTTGTCTCATTGTGTACTTGCAGGTCACAATAACTCAATCACCTACCCACTCACACTCACACATCCACTCACTCATTCACCCATGCACTCACTCACGTACTCATTCACTCAGGTGCTCACTCACCCACGCACCCACTCGCTCGTGCACTTAATACCAATACCCGCCATTTGCCACTAAGTAATGCTGACTTCATCACGACGCCTGTGCCAGGCCAGGTGCGCTTTGAGGCCACGTGAAGTGTCGACGGCTTGCTGACAGGAGGTCTCGGGACAGACCCTGGTGCCATGGGTTAGCTGACTGGTAGATGACTGGTAGCTGCACTGGTAGATGCACCAGCTGTACACCCCTTTGCCAACTTGCTGCATTTTAGCCGCCCGGCGCTCCGTTCGTTGTTGTGAGCGTCACTCCTCTGCCCTCCGTTGTTGCTGGAGGATGACTGCCTCCAACTGCCCAGCAGTAGCAGCAGCGTCCTTCACGAGCCTCCTCCTCCAAAGAGGCCGATTTTGACACTACTGCTACCAGTTGTAGGCAAATCCACTCACCTCCACATCAGCCCTTACTGCATCAGTCCATCTGTTCTCCAACCCATGTCGTGCCCGTTTAGTCCCCTCTCTGCGGCCAAACAGAAGCTGCTTGGGTATGCGGTGGCCGGACATGCGGGCAACATGACCCAGCCAATGCAGCCTTGCCTGCCAGAGGAGCTCACTGATGGGAATGTGTCCAGATCTTTCAAGGATTTGTGAGCTCCTCACACAATGCAGCCTGGTTAAACCCATGTTAAACTCATGCGACCACTCACTTTCTCCACACACAATTTCAATATTGCACGCACTCACTCACTCATCCAGCAACCCACCCATTCATGCACTCACCCACTCACACACTCATACACTCACTCCCCACTCACACGCCCGCTCACTCGCCCATACACTCACTCTCACACTTCTAAACTCGCCCACTCGCTCACCCACTCGCCCATCCATCAACTCACGCACTCAACCACCAACACTTTAGGTCACAACACGTCTCTTTCTGCTTCTTCACCTCGCGCTGCTCCACTTTGGAATTCATGGTCTCAGTAAAATGATGGAAAAATGTCATAATGTTGCATCGCACTCAACTGTGCGATGCCCAATTTTAACAAAACACAGTTATTTGGCAGATACACCGGGGTAAACCCTGCGACCCCAACTTCACAGCCACAGATATATGCGAGATCCGTCATCGAAGGATAGTTATTAGAGATCGGTAGCTTTGCCAGAAGCTTCGGAAATGGATAAAAAAACGACTCGTTTTTCTGCATGGATTCTCGCGGCACAAGTGAGGTCTGGTTTCCAGAAAATTAAAAACACAACTGGAGGCTCCAATCCAACAAACGAGCCTCATGGAATGTTTTTTATTCGTTTTGTTGCCATTTCCCGAGGTTCTATCCCAATTGTATTATTGGCGTCGCGTTGTGAGACCAAGGAATTAATTCCAGCCACTCACAGAGCAGTGTTAAAGTACGGCCCGTCGAAGCGGATATCATAGAGCTGTTTCTGAGAACCCCTACAAGTGAACTGGATCCCACACAGAAGGGGGGGGGGGAGTGGAAGGAGGGGCAGCATTTGTGTCGTTGTTCGGCACTATATCCGACGTTTTGCCCCACGTTGCTTGGGTGTCTTTCGTGAGGACCTGCATTGGGAACAAACTCCACTCGCTGTTCGACACGATGTGCGTTTGCTGGGTAGCTTCGCAGGGAACCAAACTGGGGACAACGAATTTTCAGCGGCCGAAACGTCGGACACCGTGCCGAACAACGACACGTGGTACATCCGTGAAACCACCGCGAAAACCTGCGCGGTGGAGCAATACTGACCCTGACACCTCGCCGCTCCCCCCCATTTGCCTCCCTCTCCCCCTCACCGCTCCTTTCATCTTCAGAGGAAACCCGTGGGGTGGCGAGATGTTAACTACCTCGCCGAGTATGCAAGAGGTTGTGAGGTTCAATCTCGACCTTGACGGCTGTATATTTGGAATTTGCATGATCTCTTCGTGGTCGTGTGTATTTTTCTCCGGGTCCTCCGGTTTTTCCCTCCACATTTAGAATCAACATCACGCGTTTAGAGTATTTGGCTACTGTTATTTTCAACAAGAGCCACTTCGTTGAGCTATCATTTGTGATAGCCAGGTCGCTTATGAAAAGACCTACATAATCGAGTGGGCTTTACCAGGTGAAATACAACGTAGTTCAGTTCAGAGTTTTAGTTTAGTATCCTCGTTGCGACGTTGCATAAGTGCGTGTGACGGGGAGGTCGGCGCGGGGTTAATGGAACACCGGGTGCCTTCGCCGGTCATAGCCGTGAGCGTGGGGGGGGGGGCATCGGCACAGAATCTCCAGCGGGTCAAGGGAAGTAAGATAATGGGTGACTCGTTAAGAAGCCTTGTCCCACCTTGTCCCCGCCTCGCCGCGCCATGCCCCACCCGTATTACACCTCGCCCCGCCTTATCCCACCTAATCCCACCTGGTCCCACCGCGTCCCACCTCACCTCACCCTCGTCCCACCGCGTCCCACCTTGTCCCGGCTCGCCGCGTCGTCACTCGGTCAGGTGTCGGTCGCCGCTGCCAACGCTGCAGAGCGTTGTTTTGGGTGTGTGTGTGTGTGTGCCCTCGTGTGTTGGAATAAAATCATCACGAGAACTAACACGTGTCCGCATACACACGAGTTGGAATCCTGCTGCTGCTGTCACATCTGGGCTGGAGCATCCAGTCCCCTCGACCGCTCGCTGCACCTGGTGGAGTTCGGGGTGAGGCAGCAGTCTGATCCAGCACTCACCGATTTACCGACAGCCACTCGGTCGTCGGTGGTGGTCAGCCTCCTCCTGATCGCTCTTAATTGCTACTAACAACCTGCGGCCGTCTGGAACGCTCTTCCTTCTGATATTAGGAATCCACTGGAGCTGTACACTTGTAAATAATCTAGCTTGACAAACTAATTTCTTTAGAACTGCTTTTTGTGTTCAGTTTGTTGTCCTCCCCCCCCGCACCACCGATTAGCACGGTTTGCTACGTACGTGTGCGAAATAAGTTCAACATACATACACACAAAGTTTTCCCATTCAGCCTCGGGCCATGTCCACGCCAGCTCTATCGGCGAGCACCCGTTTAGATCAGCCCGGTACACAAAAGGGGGTGAGGCTAGTACCATGCATGCCTTGGCCACCTTCACCTTCCCAGTGCTGATGTTCACCCACTTGCAACAGGCACTCCTTTAAAGGCTGAGTAGACCTAGCGGAGGCCCGGGAATGGTTCCGATATAAATTATTCGGCTGGTGTCCATCGCAGACAGCTGCGTTGAAGCTCAGCAGCACTGCAGTGACGATACACAGCGCTTATGCAGCACGAAGCCTTCTCCTTGACGAGTGCCGTTGGCGAGCTCCTATTAAGGCCGGCGTTTTGCACGAGAGGTTGGGGTGGATGGAACCGCGCCCAGCGAACTTTGTCCCCCCAGTGTTGATGATTGATTACACCAGGTACTTATTTAAGGATGAGGCAACGTAGACGAGGCCCAGGATCTTTACAGATGTCGTTCACGACTGATCTTTGACCAGAATCTAACTCTGATTGCCAGATTCGTGGAGCAGTGTGCTAACTACTTGGCCATTGATTGCACTGTAAACATACACACGTGCAGGGACTCTGCCACGCAAAGACAACTATCCGCTGTATAACAGACTTTCGTGGCAAGTGCTGTTAGTGAGCACCTAATGAAGGCTGGCACGGCGCACGAGGGGGGGTGGGTGGCCAGCACCACGCCCCACCGCCTTTGTCTCCCGAGTGGACTATGTTGACACACACCGCACCCGGTACTCATTTGAGTCCCAGTCGATCTAGATGACGCCCGGACCAGTTCAGATAATCGTCGCTGGTGTTGGTGGCCATGTGCGGGAATCGAACTCAGGTCGCCGGGTCCATAGCGCAGCACCATAACTGCTACTACACTACCGCTCCCCCCACACACAAACCCAGCGATGTTTCGTAGTGCAGCGTGCTCCGCCACACGCTAGTACACAGCGCGCACACACGCGCAACACGTAGGCATGTTTACATGGGTGCACGCTCGCAGCTGGGCGCCTACACCTGCTCGTGGCTGCGAGGATTTTTAATAAACGTCGGCTTCCCCGTTGCAGCGGGAGTCGCTTGCAAAACACCTCCAGATGAGGGCCGCCGCTCAGCTGCAAACGTTGGCCCCGGGACATCTGTCGGCCGCGTTTGAGATGCCGCAGATGCTTGCGGGGAGGACCGCTTGCGGCGAGCGTTATTAGCTTTGGCCCGGCGAGCGCTGCCAACGCTCGCGCTGCCCGAATGCCGGCATATTTTATCGTGCTAAATAAATACCGGGCGAGAGGAAACGAGCTTGGGGTTATTGTTGTAATAATAACAATAAAAAAAACTGTTCGCTGGACTCGCATGTTTTCCTCTGCAGAAGAACTAGGTAGCGGTGGGGGGGGGGGGGGGGCGGGGGGTTCGGTTGTACTCCGGCACCGGACTGACCCTGTGAGGGTCCCGTGTCGCGATAGCGGCGTATCTGTGCCGACACGACGGGTTATTGCTTTTTTGAGCTATGTCGCTCTTTTTCAGAAGCGACCTGGCAACAAATGATAGCTCAACGAAGTGGCTTGTCATCACCTGGACATTTATAGCCGCCAAATGCTTGAAACGCATGTTGATTCTAAATTTGGAGTGTAAAACCAGAGGACCCGGAGAAAAAATCCACGCGACCATGGAGAGAGAGAGAGAGATACATGCGAACTCCAAAAATATACAGGCGTTAGGGTTGAGATCGAACCCACGACCCTTTTGAATACTAAGCGAGCTAGTTAACATCGACGCCACTGTAGCGGCCAACATCCGAACCATCACAAGCAAGGAACGATCTCGCCAACAAGGAGACGCTTCTCCAGCCCTGTTGGAAGTTTTCATCGCGGGATGTTTCGAAAGCCAATCGATGGTCCGGAGATGAAAGTTCCGATGTGCGGAGACGCATTTTTTCCGCAAGATCTCTCCCCTCAGTCCGTAGTAAATGTCCCCTTACCCCTAGTAAATGTTCATACATTGGCGTGAAGATTTATTAGCTTCCGGTAGCCGAACGAATGCATTAGGAGGTCGCACGCAAAATGCTTGGTACAAATAAACCGCAGAGCTCTGTTCATTCTCGCAGCAGCAGCAGCAGCAGGTTATGGCTATCCGTCGTACAAAGCCGGTCACCGCATAGCACACTTTCAGATGCACTTCGGTGGCCGTCTGGAACGTTCTTCCTTCCGACATTAGGAAGCCACTGGAGCTATGCACTGTTGTGTTTAGTTCGGTTTCCTTCCCCGGCACCTCCGATTAGCGCGGTCTGCTACGTACAGTGCGAAAGAAGTTCAACATGCATATGTGCATACAAAGAGGCCATGGTTAAGGATGAGTTATGCAACGGCGCGGTCACCACGGCAGCGTACGCGCGGGGCGCGGCGCCGCTAAATCACTCGCAGCGGACGTTCCCGCGAAGCTGCAGCAATGAGGAGTGATTTTTTTTTAGATTTTTTTTTCTTCCAAGTCTGGACCAGGTTCTGAGCAAAACAGCGGAACTCCCGCGCAGTGATGTTATCTCCGGTGTAATTGCCAAGTGTGCAGCGCTGGCTCCGACGTCTTGTCGCTCCTTTGATGAGCTTATCGGATGCTGCGTTTGAGGCTTAATGACACTCAGGGTCCACCCATGCAGAGATCCGGACCACGATTTAACTCCACATTGGGTGATTTATTTATTCATTATTTTCACTGTCGTGTTTGCATTTGCATGTAAGGATATTTAAGGAATATTTCCAATATTTTTTGTGAGAAATGCAATATTTCTCGGGCAAACTTATTCGATTTTTTGCGCTTATTTTGTGACGGCGTACGTTTACGCCTTTGGGTTATTAAAAGTGGGGATCACACTTTATTTTTCTACCTCGCAATAAAGCCCGGCCCTTCGCCACGCGCTGGCGCGGGCGACTTCAGGGAGCCGAGGTGATGCCCCCCTCACCCACAGGAGTCAGCGCGTGGTGCCAGAGCTAGGGAGGAGAGGGGGGGGGGGCGCCGCTAAGACGCGGCCTCGCCCGGGAATGCCACGCTGGGATTACGAGTGGCCGCGAAAGCCTCTCGTGTTCGTCAACGTGCTCGGACGAGTTGCAGGTTTAACTTTCGCGCGCGCTTTTCAATGAATGGACATGGTGCCGTTCCCTGGTCCCGTGATCCCCCCCTGTCCCATGACCACCTCGTTCCGTGACCTCCCTCGTCCCGTGACCTCGATCCTGTGACCCCTATCTCTTCACCCCACCGTCCCGTGACCCCCCCCATCCCGTGTATATATGTATGTTGAACTTCTTTTGCACCGTACGTAGCCAATCACGCTAATCGGAGGTGGCGATGACTCCCCCATCCCGTTTCTGCTTTGACCCCTGGACTCGCGGTCTTGTGTGGACTCACGCCGTCGATCGCCCAGTGTCGCCTGTGGACAACGCTCCTCACACTTGAGCTCCATCCCGCAGTCTGCCGTGCCAATGGAGGTTGGCGCGTAAGGGACGTGTGAGCGATCGGTTGCACACGACCTAGTTGCGCGTAACTTAGCTTGCATGCAACCAGTCGTTTACAATGTCCACAGATTGTGCGGCCATGCGATCCGCTCTGCGATCTGCAGCGATGTGTGTGTATATATATATATCACTCGCCTCCACAAGCTAGGGTAGATCGTGACGATTCTGAACGCGGCCGTTGCCAGTTGCGCCAACGTCTCGTTCGCACGCGGACAAAGCAAGTTGCGGGCGAAGATGCAAGTTGCGCAACTGATCGTGTCAGCCGTGTGGACCCGGGTTCAGTTGCGGCGGCGTTAACATCCGCGAGCGGCAACCTTGGCGGGGCAGGTCCTGCGCACTTGTAATTTTTTAGCGTGCATGCCCATCGCTGCCGCAAGTGGACTCGAGAGATCTTGGGATATCATTAACCGGGAGTGCAGTCCCCCGCCAAAAATCTGCCCGCATCTAAATTAAGTTCAATTAATACATTAGCGGCCCTTGCCTTAAACGGGCATCCATGATTCCCTTCTAAAAGTAGGCGGCCGATGGGCTGCCTCCTGCGAGGGTGAATTGTGTGTTCGGCTGGCTGTGCCCGAAATGGCCTGCGTCCAGATAATCTCCACAGGCTGCCCACCCCTACCCGCCCACCACCCCGTCATGGGAATGTGGAATTTCTAGCGCCGGCTCTGAGCCAAAAGCGCGCACACCACCACTGTCCTGACCCAACCCGCTGCGATTTTGACATCAAAGGGTAGAAAATGCCGTTCGAGTTCTCGGCCCTCCCCAGCCACGAGATCGCATCGCTGGTGGGCAATTATCATTTTTAATAAATACGCATTTAAAACGGCTCCTTATAAAGCAGCGTACAAAACGGTGAGACGTAAGCGCGGCTGGTTTCGGTTCGGGGGGGCGGTGGGCGCCGCGCGATTCTCGCCCCTATCCATGCCGCTGCCCCCCCCCCCCCCGGACCTTCAACCGTGCGCCGAGAGGTTATCGCAAAAATAATGCGCGCAGGCGAAGTGAAACGAGTTGAACCTTTTAAATGTCAGGGGTGCGGGCGGGCGGGGCGGGACGTTCGTTTTGCCGTTTGCGGCAGATGTTGGCGTAAAACTTTTAACGAGGGTTGGTGGAAAAAACCAGCCGCCGAAAGAGAAGGCAGCGGCCACTTTGCAGTGGGGGGCCCAACGCCGCCGTGGGACGATTCTCACGTATAATATATATTTATATATATTTATTTTTATTTTGTAATGGCAGTCGCGACTGAAATGCGCAGAGTTTACAACTCCTTTCCAAGCATTGGAATTTTCATGGCTTTGGCCAAAAAAACTGGCGTAGACTATTATTTTTATACATATAAACAGTATTCACACACGCGTGTGTGTGTGTACATGTGTACTGTGTATATAGGGTGGCCCAAAAGGAAGGACACATAAGGTTATTATGTTTTTTGTAACAAATAACACGAGGTTATTTTATTGATTTTAACACATTTTTAGGTTGACTTCCATAAACATGAATGCACGCATGACTTCTCTTTTTGAAATTAATTTAGGACGTTTTTTTAAGATCACAGGTGCGATCTACGGACATTAATCAATTTATGCTTAGTCTCAATTAATTCACAGGTTTCTTCGCCGGGTTTTGTAAACAACGCGTTTGAGGGGACTTCCACAGGCAGAAGAAGAAGACGAAATAAAATACATATTCGTCATGATAAGAAAGGAAATATTAACTTTTAAGAATTAACAATTGAAATATTTTAATGCCAGTGTGAAAAATGTATTAAATAACCCCAACCCAGCTTAAATATACGCTCCAAGCCTGCGGTGTTTCATTCAGACGCTGTCTTCCCGACAGACCTGTTCTTCACCTGAGGACAGCTGCTTGCGTTGTGGCCGAAACGTCGTGAGAATTATTTTATTATGTTTTATTTTATTATTTTATTATTTCTATTCTACGTGACTTTACCGAAAGAACCAAGAAGATACATTATCAGAGTTTTGTTTTTTGTTTGCATTCCGACCGCAGGTATTGTGGTCAATGCAAACATGACCCCTTGCTAAAAAAAGTTGTCAGTTTTGTTGCCAGATAAAAGGGTAAAAAACCACTTATCAACGTCTATATAATATTTGGAAAAAAAGACGAGTTAAAATAAAACTTTAGTTTTTTTTACGTACAATCTCATCGGTAGTCCTCACACTGTCACTCAACCAGGCCGTTATTTATCATTATTATCTCGTTTAAAACACCGCGATCTACCTAACGAATGACATGAGGACAAATGGTTTTAAAGCGGGGGGGGGGGGGGGGCATGCGATGGAGCGCAGCGTGTGGGTTAATCGCTGCCCCCCACTCCCTTTCCGACAGACGTCTGTCTGGCGTGCAAACTGTTTGGCCATGCGTCCTCGAGAGGGGCCCCCTCTGGACCTCCTCTTAGTGGGGGGAGACCCCCCCCCTTTTTACGCCAGCAGTGCCAGTGAGCGAGCACTTTCAGGGCTGCGCCTACACACATGTATTTGTATATCCTTCCCGTGAAGCGGTCCTCTCTCCTCACACCGTTGCGCGCCCTGCATCTGGAGACGTGGCCGCGTTGGGATGCAGCGTAAATCCATGTTGTGCCGTATTTAACTGTAAACCGGGAAAAAAATGTAAGTTAAACAAAACGCGGCAAAAAGAAATAACACGGACCGAGAGAGATATATATATAACCCGCATTTGGCTAAGTTGTGTGGTAAAGTTGTCGTTTACACAGTTTCTGATCGGGGTCCCGGTTCGTGTCCGCTAGTTTTAATTTAGTTTTCCCACGCGTGCTCTTCAGTGTGTAAGAGTTGTTTTTGATTCTGACACTGGAGGCGGCGGGGAGGGGGGGGGGGATATTTCGTGCAGTATTATTTCCTCCCCCTTCTAAATGCAAACAGATGCCGGAGCAAGTGTGTCGCTCCCTTGAATTCAGGCTTTTTGACCTCAAGTTACGCACCCAAAAAAATATATATGTATCGGCGAAATCGCAAAACGTGCGCCGCATTCTGCTTCCTGCATGATACTACGCAGGGTATTCAACTGCGGTTTTACTCTGGATAGACTCATCTCTGCCACAGGAACGTGGAGTGTCTACCGCCACTGACTCAGGACGGTCGGCAAAGACTTAATGCCCTGTTTTAGCTCACCCAAGCGGCCTTCTGGTTCCGGTGGAGGGACGAGCGGCTTGCAATCGAAAGGTCGGGAGTTCCATTCCTGGTTCTGGGGGGTTGGCTCAGCCCATCATCCCTCCGGGGTCAATTGTACGAGTACCACTTTCTGGGCAACTCTCAACGGTGTTGAGTCGATGGACTGACTAGTCTCTGCCGTGGGAGTGTGGAATTTCCGCTGCTAGGCTCGGGGCCGTAAACGAGACAAACGGGATGTCGTTGGAGGACACGGTGAGTTTGAAGTTGAGATAATTTACGCGCGATAGAGTCAATCTGCTCGCGTGCGGTTAAAGTCGCGTGCGCCGCCGATGACGATGCAAAAATCGCAGGGCATGACACCGATCGTGGCTCTTGCAGAGGGACACTTGAGTTTGTGAAATGGTTAAATTCACTCAACTTATTAAAACAAACAAATAAAGGGGTTATTTTGATTTAAATAATAACAGCCCTTTATCAGTCTGGATGAAGACCTCCCCACGACGTATCGGTTCTGGAGGCTTCTTTGACCATACTTGACCATGCTCGTCAGCGTGGGTTGACTAGGATGAAGGGGGGGTAAGGGTGGGCGCCCTGGAGCGGTTGATGAGTCCACTCATCACCTGACGTCACCCGCGGCCACGAGCGGAACGGCGATCATTTCCAACCACCGCCACTCCTCCACGTGGGCGGCAGGGTGGTGGTGGCGGGGTGACTGGTGTAACGCTTGTGGCCTCGCAGTCGGATGATACCTGGGTTCGATTCCCGACTCGTGCTCCCTTTCTGTGTGGAGTTTGCACGTTTCTCCCCCTGTTCTGCATTGGGTTTTCTCCGGGCTCTCCGTTTTACTCCCAATTGTGAGAAGAAAAATCACCCCATACAATGGCAATGGTATTGAGCAAAACATTGCCAAGATGCTGGAAAAACATCGCCCGCTAATTACTCAATTGGGATCATAACGCAGCAGCAGGAGCAGCAGCAGGAAACGTCGTCCCCCTTCTGTAAAAAAAAAACTTTGCCAGGACCCTCCTTCGGCCGAGGAGGAGTATTTGCACTCGTTGTTGGCCTCCCCGATTATACCAAGTAGATTAAAAGTTAATTTACCATTATATTCGTCCGGTGCTCGCCGAGCCGCATTGGGCTTCTGGTTGCCGAACCGATAGATTGTAGGTAAGGTTGCACTCATTACACACGAAGTGCTTGCCAAAAAAGTTAACCGCAATATCTTGCTGAGCGCGTTAAGGAGCATAAAGCATCGTGCAAATTCCGGTCATCCTTGCAGCGGCGGCTTTTGGCTCACCCATCGAACAAAGATGGTGGTCACCGCATAGCGCGCTTTTGGATGCCCTTCTGCGGCCGTCTGGAACGCTCTTCCTTCCGATATTAGGAAGTGACCAGAGCTATGCACTTTGAAATGATCTCGATTGAAAACTCATTTATTTAGAACATCTTTTTGAATTTGGTTTGTGGTCCTTTCCTCTTGCACCTGCGATTAGCACGGTTGGCTACGTACTGTGCGAAAGAAGTTCAACGTACACACATACAAAGTATGTCAAGGAGGGCCTCCGTCCAATAAACAAGCAACTCTTGTCTTTTTAGATGTGCGCTTAGGCTGTGTCCAGGCAATCTCCAATATATGTTTAAAGCTTCGGTGATGGAAAATTACACTTTAAATAAGCTTTAAAATTATATTATGGCTCATTGAGGTGGCTCAGAGGTTAGAGCACTGACCGAGCACCGCCAAGAACCTAGGTTCGAATCCAGGCAGCCACCCGTCATGAAACTGGGTTTCTCGAGCATTAGTGAGTTGGTGGTCTCAGCCGGGTCGCCAATGGACGCACAAAGAATTGTCGTATCCACTTCCAAGCGAAAACCCCGTCGTGTGGCAAGGCGGCGCATTCCTGCGCGGGGAGTACCCACCGCCATCGCTAACGAGCGGGGACATTAGTTTGCGGCGGAGACGGTGCCTGCCGCGATCCCGTTTGGGCGTCGCGGTGGCTGGGAAGATGTCAACTACCTCGCCTGGTATGCAGGAGGGCGTGGGTTCGATCCCAACCCTGATGCCTGTTGAATATTTAGAGTTTGCGTGTCTCTCCCTCCACATTTCGAATCGGCATGCCTTTAGAGTGTTTGGCTGTGATACATTTCCACACCACACGACGATAAGCCACTTTTGGTTGAGCTATCATTCTTGGCCCAGGTCGCTTCTGAAAAAGAGCTACTCGTATCAGTGGGCCTTACCTAGTAAAATAAAAAAAATAGTTTAGCGTGCATTCCCAGTGCTGGAAATAGCCTGTGGAGTCGTTCGTGGACATCACCCGTCACACTATGAGACCTCCTTTACCAGTGGCAAAATATAGTGATGGGTTTTTACCCTTTCAACTGGTACAAAAACTGACACCTTTATACAAGGCATCATGTTTGCAATAACCACAACACAAGCAGTCAAAATGCAAATACTCTGATAGTGCGCTGTTTTTGAGTTGTACGCTTTTTGGCGTCATCTGGTCCAACACCAATGGAGACTAGGCTCTAAGAAAAGCTGTCTCGGGTGTGGACCAATCAACTTCAAGGACAGTGCATATCATTATTACCAGAGTTGTTTCTTTTTGTTTGCATTTTGACTGCTTGTGTTGTGGTTATTGCAAACATGCTGCCTTGTATAAAGGTGTCAGTTTTTGTACCAGTTTAAAGGGTAAAAACCTATCTACTATCACCCATCACGTTCGTTAATGGACTTAAATACTCCCTCTCTCCATCTCCCCAATCGCCTCTGTCGACCCAGCAGCATATGCGGGTTAGACGCAATTAGCCTGCGATCAGGTAGGTCACTGTGCCGTGGTAGGGTAAACTGTGGGTTCTCGCACCTCTTCCAGCACAGGAAGAGTAGGCCAAACGTCATCTTTGAAGGCCTGTCTCGAGCTCCCACCAGTGGGGTTGAGCAAGCAGTTGCAGTGCTGCACCTTTACCTTCGCCTTGTTCTTCAGTTAGAGTCTTTCAGAATCCGAGTCAGAATCTTTATTCATCCTGGAGAAATCCGATAAGCTGTGAGGCTCTTTCACAGATGTCCATAAAGTTCTTGACGAAACGCAAGAGAAGTCGTAGTGTCGCGGTTAGCTTGCTATGCTGCGAACTCGGCCATCTGGTTTCGATTCCCGCTCGCGGCCAACACCAGTGACGATTATCTGAACCGGTCCTGGGCCTCCTTCCCTTGGTCGACTCAGCCTCAAATTAGTACCTGGTGTGGTGTGTAAAAGCATCACCATTAGGGAGACAAAGGCGGTCAGTCGTGATGCTGGCCACCCACCCACGCGTGTGCCGTGCTGGCCTTCATAGTTGCTCGCTAACAGCACTTGCCCCAACAGTCTGCTAAGACTATACGGGGGGTCTTTGTGTTTTTTTGTGTAGTAGTGTGAGTGTGTTGGCGTGTGTGTGAGTGTGTGTATTGGTGTGAGCGAGTGTGTTGACGTGTGTGTGTATTAGTGTGAGTGTGTTGACGTGTGTGTGTATTAGTGTGAGTGTGTTGACGTGTGTGTGTATTAGTGTGAGTGTGTTGACTTGTGTGTGTGTGTGTTAGTGTGAGTGTGTTGACTTGTGTGTGTGTTAGTGTGAGTGTGTTGACTTGTGTGTGTGTTAGTGTGAGTGTGTTGACTTGTGTGTGTGTGTTAGTGTGAGTGTGTTGACTTGTGTGTGTGTGTGTGTTAGTGTGAGTGTGTTGACGTGTGTGTGTGTGTGTGTTAGTGCGAGTGTGTTGACTTGTGTGTGTGTGTTAGTGTGAGTGTGTTGACTTGTGTGTGTGTGTGTTAGTGCGAGTGTGTTGACTTGTGTGTGTGTGTGTTAGTGTGAGTGTGTTGACTTGTGTGTGTGTGTTAGTGTGAGTGAGTGTGTTGACGTGTGTGAGAGTGTGTGTGAGCATGTTGACGTGTGTGTGTATTAGTGTGAGTGAGTGTGTTGACGTGTGTGAGAGAGTGAATGTGTGTGTGTGTATTAGTGTGAGCATGTTGACGTGTGTATGTGTGTATTAGTGTGAGCGAGTGTGACGTGTGTGAGAGAGTGAATGTGTGTGTGTGTATTAGTGTGAGCATGTTGACGTGTGTATGTGTGTATTAGTGTGAGTGAGTGTTTTGATGTGTGTGAGAGTGTGTGTATGTGTATTAGTGTGAGCGAGTGTGTTGACGTGTGTATGTGTGTATTAGTGTGAGCGTGTTGACGTGTGTATGTGTGTATTAGTGTGAGCGAGTGTGTTGACGGGCTCGAGGAGTCTATCTCTGGCTGGTGTTGCTGCGTGTGAGTCACCCGGCGGTCGAATTCGCCGCACATTCCGCAGATCTGCGTTGACCGCACTCGGCCAATCTCTCAGAGGGCCTCTGGGTGGGTGGGTGAGTGCTGCTGCTTCTTTGCTGCTTCTTTGCTGCTACTCCGCGTGTCTGAACATTAGCAGCAGTTGCACACTCGGGCTAAATTTAGCCTCCTCCGCTATGGAGAGACCAGACGGACCCCCACCCCCTCGTGGTATTTTGTACCGTTTTCCCACCCCCACCCAAAATAAGTAGCACTGTAAGTTTACGGAGTGTGCTTTTGCGAAAGAAAAGCGCGGCCTCGGCTTGGTTCCGCGTATCCGTGAGGTTTGGCTCCGCCGTCGCCGCGGGAGAAATGTGTCCTACTTGTTGTACTGCCACTCGACTGATCCGATGGCCATGCAGATGGGGGGGGGGGGGTCTACAAATGAAGGCTCCATCCCCGCTTGATTCACCAAACCCCCCTTGTCCAAATCAACGGGCTGTGCCAGTAAAACAATATGCCATGTGGGGGTAAACTGCATACCACGGAAATTCAAGCTGCAGAACCCTGGGGTAGAATCCCAAGGCGAGTGCAATGAACTCCGAGTGAACAATTGACCTTGGGTTTGCAAAATAAACGAGAAGATAAGTCGCCTTTGTCATTGACCTGTCTCTCCACGTAACTAACCACAATCTTTAGTTTTACACATCCCATGTATGGTGAACCTCTTTCGCACCGCACGTAGCCAACCGTACTAATCGGAGGTGCGGGGGAAGAACCAAGAACTGAACGCAAAAAAGCAGTTCTAAAGGAAATGAGTTTGTCAATGTAGATGATTTAAAAGTGCACAGGTCTCGGTGGCTTACCGAATATCGGAAGGAAGATCGTTCCAGACGGCCGCCGAAGCGCATCTGAAAGCGCCACGCGATGCGCTGACCCGCATCTGGGAAGAGGTGCGGGTACCCACACTTTACCCCACCACGCACATCCGTGTCACGCTGGTGAGTGAACAGAGGCGTTGGGGGGCGAGAGGGGTGGGATGGGGGGGGGGCAGGGGGGTGAGAGGGGCGAGTGAAGAAACCCGCGCGCCGTCGTTTCAACTGCCGCTCCGGGAGACGGGGAATCGAACCGGCGACCTCTGGGTCGCAACCCCAGCACGGCAGCGTCCCCCGTAATGGATGTGGAAGCGGGGGGGGGGGGGGGGGGTGCGGCCCTCTCCTCTCCTCTTTATTTAATCGTGGGAGTCGGTCGGCGCGCGAGTTCCACTGCGAGGGAGACGTGGGGGGCCGACGCAGGGGGTCAATGCTGAAATCTCGGCGGTGCTCGCTGCGGAAAACTCCGTGCCGCGTCGGATGTTGAGCGCCGAGTTTCAGTGGTTTCCTCCAAAACGATTTCGTCGGCGGCGGCGACGGCGGCAGCATCAGCAGCCATTTGAGAAAAGTTCTGCCCGATGTTAACTACCTCGCCTGGTATGCAGGAAGTCGTGGGTTCGATTCTGACCCTGATGCCTGCTGCTCTATATTTGGAGTTTGCATGTCTGTCTCCCCGTGGTCGCATGGATTTTTCTCTGGGTTCGTCCGGTTTTCCCCTCAACATTTAGAATCAACGTGCGTGTACAGTATATGGCTGCTATAAATGTATACGTGTATAAGCCACTTCGTTAAGCCGTCCTTTCGCACCTCAAATTATCACGGTTGGCTACGTACGGTGCAAAAGAAGTTCAACATCCTTACATTTGTGGCCAGGTTGCTTCTGAAAAAGAGCTATTTAGCTCAATGGACCTTACCTGGGAGTCTTGCTGATAATTTTTTCCCACAGGAGGGGGGCGATGTTGCTACGTGCAATGCCCCGTTGAGTAATTTGGAGTTACATTTTCAGCATTGAGGATGATGTTTGGTCAGTTACAAGTTACATTGCGTTTTGCGTTTTTCGCTATGGGAGGAAAGCTGAGAGATTGGAGGGAAACTTTGCAGAGCAGGGAGAGAACATACACATTCCACACCCTCAAACTCATGCGTCTTTATGTATATTGAACTTCTTTTGCACTGTGCGTAGCCAAGTGTGCCAATCGGAGGTGCGGGGGGAAGGACAGTAAGCTAAACACAAAAAGCAGTTCTAAAGAAATGAGTTTTCAATCTTGACGATGATTTAAAAGTGTGCATAGCTCTCCCAGTGGCTTCCTAATATCGGAAGGAAGAGAGCGTTCCAGATGGCCGTCGATGGCGAGCGGAAAAAAAACTCCCACACTCCCACAAACAACTCGCACTCTGCAGAATTAGGGAGAAAATATACTAACTCCAAAGACAGAGATCGCCCACATAGCCTTTAACAGACTGGGCAAGTGCTGTTCGTGGACACCTATGAAAGCCAGCACGGCACACGAGGTGGTGGGTGGCCAGCACCATGCCCAGCCACCTTTATCTCCCTCGTGGTGATGTTTACACACTGCATCAGGAACTAATTTTAGACTGAGTCGACCTCGTGGAAGCCAAGGGACTGGTTGAGATAATTATCACTGGAGTTGGCCGCGAGCGGGAATAGAACTCAGGTCACCAGGTTCACAGCACGGCGCGCTAACCGCAACACTGCCGCTCGCACGCACAATCACACGCACACACAGTCACGCACGAACTCGCACTCTGCACAACAGGGGTAGGGAACACACAAACGCCTTACAGAAAGGCGTCCGTGTCAGGAATCGAACCCAGGCCCTTCTTGCTGCGAGGCACGAGTGGCGAGCGCTGCGACGCCCACGCCGCACCAAAGTTCGTGAGTCTGTCTGCACATTGCTCCGACTCACTATATTGCTCCTCTACATTTAAACCCAGTCTGACCTTGGCTGTATAGTTGCCGCGTGGCCATAAAGGGGCATCTTTTATTTCACTAATGCTTAACGCCCGAAGGGTGGGTGGCGGGGGGTGGATCGTGTCTGTAAGCGTTAAAAAAAAACCTTTCATGTGCTTCGTTTGTCGAGGATGGCGTTGCCGTGGGAGACCTGCGTTATTCATTCGTATCGTGGCTCTGCGAGCCGTTCGACCGCCGTTGAATGGTGACGCAGCCAACGCGGCAGCGTGTGACGTGGTATCGGCAAGGCTCGGTCATTGCAACTCGCTACTCTACCTGACGTCTGGCAAAAACATTGCCGAGCTGCAGCGTGTACAACATTGCTGGGCACGTGTCGTGACGGGATACTGCAAGATCTCACCATGTCCGGGCCAGTGTTCGCCGAGCTGCATTGGCTTCTGGTTGCCGACCGAAAACATTGTCAGGTCACGCTCATTACACACGAAGTGCTTTCACAAATTAACCACAATACCTTGCTAATCTCGTGAAGGAACATCAACCATCACGCAAACTCCGCTCATCCTCGCAGTGGCTAACCTTGGAACAAACACGGTCACCGCATCGTGGCGCTTTCAGGTGCGCTTCTGCGGCCGTCTGGAACGCTCTCCCTTCCTATATTAGGAAGCCACTGGAGCTATGCACTTTCAAATCATCTCGACTGAAAACTTAATTTCTTTAGAACTGATTTTCGTGTTTTAGTTTGTGCTCCTTTCCCCGCACCTCTGATTAGCACAGTTGGCTACGTACTTTGCGAAAGAAGTTCAACACGCGTACAAACATACATACGTAAAAGTCACAGTCGGCACGACCCGCGAGGGACCACAGTCGCCGAGCCTGGGTTTGAATCCCGCTGCCGGTGGGTGACGTTTGCGCGCGTTGGCTTTGACGTCCACCCTCAGACGAGAGTGACCATCGATGTGGTTTTTCAGGAGACGCCGATGGATTTTTTTTCCCGTAAAGCACAAACGGCATTTGACTCGTTCCCGTGCGGCGATGGCGGCGGTGGCAGCAATGTGGTTCAGGAGCTAGATCCCAATGTCGAAGTCCGCTCGCCACGACAAGAGGGCTTCAGGAGAGAGAGAGAGAGGGAGTTCATGTCACTTCTTGGTTCTTTCGCTAAAGTCACGTAGAAGGGAAATAATAAAATAATAAAAATCAAACATAATAAAATAAAATTCTCACGACGTTTCCGCCACAACGCAAGCAGCCGTCCTCAGGTGAAGAACAGGGCTGTCGGAAAGACAGCGTCCGATTCGTACTTTACCGAAAGAACCAAGAAGATGAATCCCTGCAGTCACGAAAGCTTTAAATCGGAGTTCATGTTATTTTGCTGCTATTCCTCCTCCGTTGAAGGTGCGCAGACCACAGTGGATTGCCTATGTGGTTCAATTGTTTGGGTGCAGTGCCCCATCCACAAATGCGAAGGAAACATAGCACCACATAATCGAAGGACACATAGCACCACATATACGAAGGAGACATCACAGCGATATACTCTGCGACTCCTGACGCGGTTATCTGCCTTGACCACTTCAATGTGCAATTGTAGTTGTCGTTCTGCCTCGACATCTGCCGTGCGTAAGAAGAAGAATATATTTTGGGTTGCATGGCCACATTCCAACTACTGTGACTTTATTGTATCTATGCATTTACGTATCTCTGAGTCTCTATGTATATCTATGTCTCCTATGGATGCTTCTGTTTCTATATGGTTCTCTACATATCGCTTTGGGTACCTATAGGTCTGCTATAAGGACAACAGTTTCGGTTGCATAGCCACAATTACATTTTCTGTGGCTTGTCTTTAATGTACCTATAAGTCTCTATGTATATCTATGTCTATATGGGTGTCTGCGTATCTATATGGGTCTCTGCGTATCTCGATGAGTCCCTATGGGTCTACTATATGGTCCATAGTTTGGGTTCCATGGCCACAATTGCATTACTGTGGCTTGTCTTTAATGAACCTATGAGTTTCTACATATATCTATGTCTCTATGGGTGTCCGTGTATCAATATGGGTCTCTACGTATCTCGTTGGGTCCAGACGGGCCTACTTATACAGTCCATACTTTGGCTTGTGTGGCCGCAATTGCACTGCTGTGGCTCGTGTCTTTAACTTTACATTCATGAAGGAGGATGCACGCATTGGCCTGTTGGTGATGTCCTCATGCCGTTGATGGTTCCACCACCAGTGTCTTAAAGGAGGAGGGACGGAATGTCTAAGCCAGGAGGTGCGATGTTTAGGTCTCAGATGAGGTGTTTGTATAAAGGTTGTGTGCTCTGTGCACGTTTCTGTGTTGTTGTTGTTGTTGTTTGAAACTTGCGTGTTTTTTTTTCCCCCCCGGCCTGCACTGTTTTTCTGTTATGACGCCGGGGTGTTCTCATGGTTTACACTTCCTTCCCTTTGTGTGTGTGTGTGTGTCGTGGCAATCCTACCAGTGTTTGTCAGCCGGGGGGGCCTCGTGAACAGCATTTAGCAGATGTAACCTGATTTTATCTTAAACTAGGGCGGCCCAAAAATAACCCTGAGCCCAAGTAGATTGAGCACGGATTGCGTAGGAAACCTTAAATCGGTCATTTAGCGAAGTGCGTTTCCAAAACTCACAATTTGAACGTCTGCGTCTCTTTGCTGCGCTTGTTGGGCCAGGGCTGCAATTTTTTTTGCGTCAAGTGTCACAGGCGTAGCGATGAAGTAGAAAGGCTTCCACCAAACCCGCCGCTGACCGGCGTGGTGAAGTATAGTCCGACGATCCCCAAGACCGGGGCGCGGGGGGGAGGGTCTGCAACCAAAATAACGACTCTCATTGTAGACTGGACTCCCATGGTAAACTGGACTTCCGTGGTAAACTGGACTCCCATTATAAACTGGACTTCCGTGGTAAGGAGTCTGCAACCAAAATAACAAGAAGAGCCATTTTTTCTCTCGAATTTCGTCGAAAAAAAAGTCACTTTCAAGAGCCGCATGCTTCCATGGAGCCTCAGGTTGCCGGACTCGTGCCCCCTCGTGTTCTCAATGCACTTTGAGATGATCATAATCATAATCATAATAATCATAATCATGCTTCACTGAGTCTCAAGACTCTTTCTCAAGAGGGTCCTGCCACATTTGGATATTTGTAAAGTTTGGCTTCTTGTGGGAGGAAACCAGCGAACCCAGAGAGAACCCGCCGCGCACAAATGCACGGGGATGACGCACAGACAGATTCAAGAATTCGTTGCTGAACTTGAGCTTTACGTCCTTTCACCAACATCACAACTCATTTTCTCACAACTGGCCTCACTCTGCTGATGAGTCCCCAGAAGGTTGAAAGCATTCCAGTGTTTGCTTGCTTAAACACACGCTGCTTGATAATATTGGCGGAAAGCCAATGTATATACACTGATGGCTTAAAAATGATTTCATTTTCAATGTGGAAACACGGAATGGAATTTCTGCTTATATTTGGCTATATACACACACGGTTATTTTGTACCCACTGGAGGATTCCTCCATTTTATTGAAAGTGCGGCAGAAGATGACCCGTAGCCAATCCAGGGCGCCCCAACGGCGACCAGCGAACGGCAACGCAGCGCAGCACAAACACGCTGCGTTGTTTCCGTTGATGACATTTAATCGCGAAAAGATGCCCCGTCAAGGCGTGTTTATTTGTCGGCGGTTTCCGACGAGGCCACATTAGTCGCCGTTGAGGTGAGTTTGTATCGCGGTATTCGAACCGTTTATCAGAATATTAATTGATGCTGGAGGAATCCGATGGGCTATGAAGCTCTTTTTCACAGGCGGTTCAAGTAGGGGGCACAGAGGTCAGAACGTTACAGCAACAAGCAGTACAAAAACACGCTAGGAGTGCAAAGTATAGGAAAGGTAAACACATCACTGAAAAATATACAAATGAAATGAAAGAGTGTTTTATCTTACCAGGCAAAGCCCACTGAGGTATTGACTTATTTTTCAGAAGCGATCCGACCACAAATGAAACGTCGTGAGAATTATTTTAGTATGTTTTATTTTTATTATTTTATTATTTTCCCTTCTACGTGACTTTACCGAAAGAACCAAGAAGATGAATCCCTGCAGTCACGAAAACTTTAAATCGAAACTACAAATGATAGCTCAATAAAAGTGGCTTATAGCGGTAAAATAATCGAAATAGTCTCAAAATGCATGTTTCTACGCATAGAACACGCAGCGTGTGTGCCCTTCTGCTGGAACGTGCGTATCAGGGTGTGAAACACAGAAGGCTCCGTTGCACCGTGCGAAAATGAATTCGAAGTTTTAAATGTTTTTTTTGTTTTGCCGCAACCATTCTCTGGCCACGTTCGCGGTTTGGTTAATTGTTGCGATTCTCGGTCGTGATTTGGTGGCCGCATGGATCACGTTAACTCGTTACATACAGCGTATACGAATACAAAAAGTTTATCCTTGCGCACGCGATTCTATGCAAGTTATCTTACTCTTAATGCTCACAATTAATCGATGAAATTGTGAATCGTTGACACCCTAGATGATTAGGTCGGGTGACTAATTGATGAACTGAAATGTTACTTTCTTTTTACGATATGACACAGGCCTTAAGCTGGTTATTATTAAACTGTTATTATCTCTTTCAAAATCCATCTCCGCATTTTGCTAACGCGTCAGCTCGGCCGGTTTCCCGGTTTATTTGCAGGAAAAAAACAAAAAATGTTTTTTAAAATCCGCCGCCGACTCTTGCGTCGATGCGGCGGGAATCGGCCCGGCCGCTCTGAGCGCCGGGGCGAGCCACCGCCGACACCGTCCGCCGGAGCGGCGTTACGCAAGGACTTTGTTGGAGCCGAGTGGGCAGATGTCGCTAATTACTTTTGGCAAGCCGCTGGAATGTTCCTTTCAGGACATCGTCGCCATTTGTAAAAAAGATCCGTTAAGAAGATTAAAGTAAAAGTGGTTTGAGTGTTGGTTATAAAACCGTGCGCCTACTTTCAAGTTGAAGCAGATGGCTTAAGGTGGTAGGAGTCTGATTGATTTATAAATATATTTTCCTTCGCACATGATGTTGTTGAGCAATTCATAAACTGCCCTAATCTGTGCTCAGGTCATGCCGTACACTCTTGAGTCATGGTGTGTGCTGTTGGGTCACGGTGTGTTCCCCATGGGCCATGTCATGCATGCCTAGGTCATGTCATGCACTCGTGGGTCATGTGTGCTGCTGGGTCATGTCTTGGGTCGATGCACCCGCTGACCAGTGCGGCGAGGTAATATCAGACAACTCCCATTGGTGATGTTTAAAGTTACTCGCTTAACGCTGAGCCCACCAAGGGGAGCACACGACATGAGTGGTGTTTTATCCATGGCCACGAAATCCACAGAGGTCACTGGGGGATCAGAGCGCGGTCCAATTACCACTGTTCCCACCGCACAAAAATACCCCCATGGAGGATACACAGACTGTTGGCACAAGTGCTGTTAGCGAGTAGCACCTATGAATGCCAGCACGGCACATGAGGGGTTGGATGGCCAGCACTTACGCCCGACCGCCTTTGCCTCCCCAGTGGCGATTGTTTTCACACACCGCACCGGGTACTCATTTGAAGATGAGTCGACCTACGGGAGGCCCAGGACAGGTTCGGATAATCGCCACTGGTGTTGGCCGTGAGCGGGAATCGAACTCGGGTTACCAGGTTCGTAGTGCAACACGCTAACTGCTGCGCCACTGCTCCCCACTTGGCACCCGGCACTCATTTGAGGCTGAGTTGCTACACTACCGCTCACACGCACACACGCGTACACGCGTACACACAAAAACAAAGACAAAGATCCTCCATATAGCCTTAAGAGCACCTATGAAGGCTGGCATGGCACCCGAGGGGGGGGGGGGGTGGCCAACACCACACCCGGCCGCCTTTGTCTACCTTGTGGGAACGTTTACACATTGCACCAGGTACTCATTTGAGGCTGAGTCGACCTATGGGGAAGGCCCAGGACTGCTTCAGATACTCGCGGCTGGTGTTGGCCGTGAGCGGGAATCGAATTAGGTTCGTCGAAGCGCAGCACGCTAACCGCTGCACTACCACTCCCCACGCGTGCACACACACGCACACCTACACACACACACACGCACCCTCGCCTCGCTCTGCTTCCCATCCCTCCTCCTTTGTCGATTTTGACAGCGCGGTGTAGAATGTCGTGGCTTCGCGTGTAATCCCGGCCGCGGATTTCCGCCCCATCGAGCGATCTCGAGATAGCCGGCGCTGTCAAGCAGAGTGCGTCAACCGTCGCTCCCACCCACCGTCTCCAGCTGTCACCCAAGAGCGGGTCCCCAGTCCCACCCCCCCCCCCCCCGGTTCCGTGCCAGAGCCGTCACCACTGCCGTGCAATTACTTCTGCTGCTGCTGCTGCACACGGCACACGACCGACCAACACTTCCTCTTCTTCTGTCATACGGCTGCTGATGAAGATGCAGAGCCACAATTTCACGTTCAGGTGGTCAAGACGACATAACCGCGTCGTGAGCAGCGGAGTGGTGTATCATCATCGCCGTGATGTCGCCGTGTTTGTGAATCGGGGCGTTGCGTCGTACGTTGTGCGGTGTGTTCTGAATGACCACAGTCACACATTTGTACAGCATCAGGTATCCGCAATCTTCTGCCATGGTTTGTGCAGTCGATGCGGTTTAGGATAAACCATGAGCTTCGCGGAAGATCAAACCCCCAGGGATCTTCTACGTTGGGTCTTTCACAACGCTGGAATCCTGTTGCTGTAACATCTGTGCTGGAGCTCCCAGTCTCCTCTACCTCACCGCGCCTCCAAATTAGCACAGTTGGGCTACGTGCGGTGCGAAAGAAGTTGAACATACGTGCAAACATACACCGCAGCACCTGGTAGAGTTCAGAGTGAAGCAGCAGCCTGGGTGATTGATGATCCAACACTCAAGTGATTGACACCAGGAGTCACTTGCTCGTTCAACGGCGGTCTGTCCTCTTCCATGTCACTCTTCTATCGCTACTATGATGGTTACGTTTCCCGTGATTCCTCCACCAGTGTCGCGGACTCGGTCTCTACCCAGAGGCTAACCTTTTCATCTCATCTGCCACACTGTTCAGTTGCCACCGCCGCCACCACACTGCAGGGCACAACAACAACGCTCGTTCACTCACTCACACAGTCGCCCACCCAACCAACGCACTCCAGACCACATCGCTTCTCATGCCGCTTCCTTCTCACACACTGGTCCGCTTCGGAATTCTCTCCAATCGCTTCTCTTCCCTCCCCCCCCCCCCCCACTCGCTCCTATATTAATAACAACCAATCGCATAAATATAAATGTGTCGTTAAATCCAGCCACCACCCGACGCAGCCAATTAGTGAGGTTTGTTACGTAAACAGAACTTGCCAATAGTTAGATCTTCAGCACACCGGTTGTGTGTTGGAGCGTAAACCTACTACGGCATTTACAGTTCGAGTTACTGTGACGTTTCTCCAGTAATTACAACAACCAGCATCATCAGGCGATAGCCAGAGTTATGGAGAACCTTGCTCTAGTTCAGCAAACATTTCACGTTGTCATCTATTACAACCTTAAAAGTGATGTTTGTTACTGGCCGTTTGGCGTTCGGGGGGGGGGGGGGGGTGGCGTTTGGACCGGTGGTCAACAAGCGTCATCTACAAAGTTCCCTTCCATTCGACCTTGGGCCCTGTCCCCTGTCAGCTCATTACAACTCGGTGCCGTTTGTTGCCGGCCGTTTGACGTTTTGGACCTTTCCGCCGCTTTGTGCTCAGCCGCTGTGGTTTACAAACAATCTTCTGTGCCCCCCCCCCCATTCCTGATCCCGTGACCCACCCCCCGTGTTGTCTGGCTCACCCACCCACCCCCCCGTGTTGGCTCGCCCCTCCCATCACCCCCCCCCCCTGTTGTCGTGTTCGTCCTGGCTCACCCCCCACCCCCGTCTGGGCTCACCGCCCCCCAACCCCCCCACCACCACCACCCCCCCTCTGTGTTGTCGTGTCACCCCCCCCACCCCTCCCAGGGGTATCGTTTCCCTCCTCCCGGAGCGCCGTGCGGAAGGATGTCCCTTGCCGGTGACGGGAGATTTCCCACTTCTTTGGCCGTCGTGGAAAGTGTCTTAAAACGTTAAAACGCTGCTTTGGCAGATTTAAAAAAATATATATATGGATATAAAATTTTCCCGTTGGGAAGAACCCAGTTATCCTCTCTCTCTCGGATCGTGACGTTACCATGACAAGTCTATAAACACACGTGGGGGGGAGGGGATCATGCGAACAAAACACGTTTTCTTTACCCGTTCTTAGTGTCGTTGGTGCAAATTGCAGATGGAATTGTTTTAAACGCGTGCAGATGTTTTTCGCACGGGGGACGCATGGACGAGCAGGTGACCGGCACCAACAACTCCCTCCCCCCCCCCCCCCAAGCTCTGCTGTCCTACATTTGGATGTTTGGCCCAAATCCCATTGTGCACGTGGGAGAAAACTGGAGGTCATAATGAAGGTTTTTGTTTGGGTCAGATCGTGTAAATATGAATGTGTCCTTAAACCCACCACAACCCGACACAGCCAATTAGTAAGCGTTTGTCACGTAAACAGAACGTGGCCAATTCGTCACTAGTACAGCACGCCGGTGTGTTGGGAGAGTAAACCCAACACATTTACAATCCGAGTACGACGTTTTGCCAGTAATTAGAACCAGCATCATCAGGCGGACAGCCAGAATTGCGTGTTGGTGGTGGAGGGTTTAACGAAACATTTATATTTACGCATTCTAACCCAAAAACGTATGCATAACATTGGTCGCGAAAGCCTACGTGTTTATCTGAAACTGGAGTTTCATGTGTGCAGCCAACCGGAGTGGGGGGGGGGGGTGAGCGGCCTAAGGGGTTCACATCCTTATTGGGGGGTTGACTCGGCCCATTTACGCACGTACGTATGTGTCACTTCTTTCACGCCGTGCGTAGCCCAACCGTGCTAATCGGACGTGTGGTGTACATACGTGTGTGGCACTTATTTCGCGCCGTGCGTAGCTACTAATCGGAGGTGCGGTGTATGTATGTATGTTGAACTTCTTTCGCACCGTACGTAGCCAACCGTGCTAATCGGAGGTGCGGGGGAAGGACAGTTCTAAAGAAATTAGTTTTCAATCAAGATCTAAAAGTGCACAACTACCAGTGGCTTCCTAAATGTCACGGTTTATATTTGGAGGTCGATAAAATAAGTACCGCTTCACCGAGCGGGTTCATGAAGGAGGGGGGGGGGAGACCAAGCTCAGTTGAGAATGATGTTAGCCGCAGATGGGAATTTGAAATTAGGTCGCCGGGTTAATGCCGCAGTGCGCCCAACTTCCTTTTTTTCTAGATTTGAAGCTTTCGTGACTGCAAGGATTCATACTCTTTGGTTTTTTTCGGTAAAGTCACGTAGGTAATTTTAAAAATAAAATAAAAATAGAAGCAACTAAATTAAATCACGGCATTTCGGGAGCAACACAAGCGCCTGTTCCCATCTCGTTACTTATACGCAGTTATCTATATATATAGAATAAATTTATTTCTCATCAGCATTTTTCTCTCTCTCACAATTGTGCTCTGGGAGCAGCCGTGCCATCGGGTGACGAAGCATGTCAGTGGCGTCGTATATTCACGGCGTGTTAACCGTGCGCCTCCGAGCGCAGTGGGCCTGCTCGGATGGAAGCGCGCCTTGCGGACGCTCCAGCCGGGTTCGTCGATGCAGTCATTGGTTACCACATTGAGCCCCTCTAAACTGCGAGTGAGTCTGGTTTTATCACTGAGCCCTGGTTTGGATCCACCGCACAAACCGTGGCAGATGCGGATGCAGGCAGTCCTCTACTTATGATGGAGATGCGTTACGACGACCCCATCGTAAGTCAAAAATATCGTGAGTCGAAGATGGCCTAGCCTACCCAGGAGTCTTAAAGAACGGTGATAATTTAACAAAACAGAGCAATTTACAGTACCGTACTGTATAAACTATATACTGTATGTGTTTATTAATTACAATACTGTATTCCACAGTAAAATGTAAAGTAAAAAAACAAGGTAAATTCTTAGCCTACCGATATGAACTGCAATTTAATAGACAGTTTTTTCAGGAAACAATCCAATCTGCATTAAAAACTTTTAACATGCATTGGACCGAATAAAGGAAGATATGAAGACGGTCAACGCATCCCCTGAAGATGCCCTGGACCGAGCCAAATGGAGAAGACAATGCCGAAAAGCGGACCCTGCGCCACAGCGGGAACAACGCTAGGAAGAAGAAGAACATGCATTGAACATATCGTGGTAGCCCTAAAATGAAATCACTAAAGCTACGTGTCATACATGCATTGAACGTACACTGCTGCGTTTGCCTGCCGCGCGAAATGTAAAATATTTAACAATTTTGTCGTATCGCTATCGCCATCGTAATATAGAAATATCGCAAATCGGATCATCGTAACTCGGGGACTATCTGTACCTGAAGCACAAACAGAGAATTCTAAACTCTCCGGTAGTGTGCGACTGTGGTCATCCAGAACAGACAGACGGTTCAACGTATAACGACGCAATGCTCCGATCCATGGATACGAAGGAGACGTCTCGTGAAGTGATGGCACGGTGGTACGTGCACGGTGGTACGTGCACGGTGGTACGTGCACGGTGGTACGTGCACTGCGCTGTGATCCAGACTGCCTGGGTTCTATTCCTGGCTGTGATGCACAACACCATTGGCAAAGTTGATTCTGAATCTGGCCTGGGTATTCCTCATGTTGATGTGGCCAACATTTTTTATGCCTCTGTTAGCATCGTGGAGTCAAAGGGGTGGGGCCAGGCATGGCACCGCCGACACCACCCGTGCACATCTGTTGCCATTAATAGGCGCTCGCCGACTACATTTGTTCTGATTGTCTTCAAGGCGAACGGAGGAGCGCGCTCCCGTTTTAAGCGTGTGTTTGTGTTATCAATGGTGCCCGTTGTAGAATTGTATTAGTCTTAACGTTGCCGCTAATTTACTGACGTTAACATTAGCCCAAATGGCCCTGCTCCAAATAATTATTCCATGCTCAAAGCGACGCAGTGGATTGAAATAGTTCCAAGAAATAATTTTAAAACATGGAATTGACCGAAATAAATTACCCCCCCCCCCCCTTCTTCCTTTTTCTTTTCTTTCTCTTTCCACGTGGCTACGGTTTGGCTAATGATGCACGGGATATATTAGACACAATACTTTATTCTGTGCTGCGCGTGATTACGAGCATGACGAAATGAATTTAAAAATATCCGAGCGCAAACATCTGTGGCCGCGCATTGAGTAACATTCCAAACACGAGGCCTTGCGCAAAAAAACACACGGTTTATTCACTCCCTTCGCCGATTATTGATTATTCAGGGCTCACGATTTAAACTGTTCATCTAAACTTTGCATTTGTTTTACTTGGCAGATAAAGCCCCACCGAGCTGTGTGTAGCTCGTTTTCATAAGCTTACCTGGCCATCACAGTTCATAGCTCGACGAAGCGGCTTATCATTACGTGGATATTTATAGCAACCGAATACTTTAAATGCGTGATGTTGATTCTAAATGTGGAGGGAAATCCCGGAGGAATCTGATAAAAATCCACATGACCACGGGGAGAGAGACATGTAAACTTCAAATATATAGCGGGTGTCAGGGTCGAAAATCGAACCTATGCCCTCCTACATACCAGGCGAGGTAGTTAACATCTCCTAGCCACCGTGGCTGCCCCATTGAACATTGGCACGCTTCTTTACCGAGTGAAAGTCTCACCGAGTCTATCAAGGGGGTTATGGTTCTGCTAAGTGTTCGCAGTAGTGGATGATGATTGGCCACCTTTTTCCCATATCAGTGATCCTTGAGGATCACTGATATGGGAGCATGTTACGGTTAGCACGTGAACTACGGTATCCTCTGGGTCACGTGAACTACCATATCTTCTGGGTCACGTGAACTACCATATCCTGTGCTTCACCTTAACTACGGTATCCTCTGGGTCACGTGAACTACCGTATCCTCTGAATTACCTGAACTACCGTATCCTCTGGGTCATGTGAACTACCGTATCCTCTGAGTCACCTGAACTACTGTATCCTCTGGGTCACGTGAACTACCGTATTTTCTGGGTCACGTGAACTACCTTATCCTCTGGGTCACGTGAACTACCGTATCCTGTGGGTCACCTGAACTACCGCATATTCTGGGTCACGTGAACTATCTTATCTGAGTCATGTGAACTCCCGTATCTTCCGGGTCACGTGAACTACCGTATCCCTCCGTATTGTTCGGCGCACTTTTCCTTCTCCCTGCACCTTGCAAGCAAATGTTGAGGGTGCTGTCCCTGCTGGTGCCACCAACGCGGGGTGGGGCCCGCAGGGGCAGGGTTCTCGGTTGCCTCCCCTTGGCGCGCCGCAGCGCCACTGTCCGGAGGCGTGGCGGCGGAACGGAAACCACCACAGGTCGGCCGCGCGCAGAGGCGCCCGCTGATCGGGGCAATCGCACATTGCCGCCTCTGCGCTTAGATGCGGCGATCCGCGCTGTTTCGTGCAGGGGTGGTTTGAGATGGCCCCCAACAACCCCCCGCCATCTCCCCGCTGCCTCCACCACCCCCCACAGTTTTTTTCACAGTCACCCCCCGGGGGAAGGAAACCCTCAATTTTAGAAGGTGAAGAGAAAGTCCAATTACTTTTTTTTTTCCCGCCGCGGTGAGAGAGCCGCCGCCCACCGCTCTGTAAATGAAATCGTCCCCTTCTGCCGTTGTGCTGCAGTTCCTTGTGGAATGCGCGCCGTGCTCGTGCGCGCATGCCGCGTTTGTTGTCGTTGTTCGCTGTATTTATAGGAAAGTCACAGGGCCAGATTGACATCTTGGGAAAGCGCTTGATAACGTGGCCTAACGGAGGCATTGCCCCCCCCGCCCGCCCGCCCCCCCCCCTCCACCCACCCTCCTCTGCCAAAACTCGAACGAAACTAATAATAAACGTGACTGCCTCTCCGCTGAAATGGGAAACAGGGCGCTTGCTTGACGCCGTCGGTGATCCGAGCCAACGGTGGACATTCCACGTTCCCACGGCGGGGACAGTCGTTCCATAAGACATTCAGAAGTGTTGTCCTCATTTTACAAACATCAGATGAAGTATAATAACGACGATGATGGCCTACATTGACCCCCTCCCCCATCAGGATTTTAACTCGCAGCCTTCTGAACGTGGCGTCTGGTACTTGGCCAGCCGTGCTACCCAGGTCGGCTATCACCGCCGATGCTTCACGAGCAACCGGTGCGATAACAAATACGAACAACTAACGACACCAAGGGGCACGAGCCCATCCAGGTTCACGGTGGGGGGTCACCGTGGCCATCGCACCGCCACAGCGTGGACACGTGCACCCTGCGGCCACTGGGACGGTTTTACGATATGTGTGGGCAGGTGGGCTGAGCCTTAGTAACCTGGGTCAGCGCGGCGGCGGCTGAGCCCCCCGTGTGTGGCTCTGTGTGTGTAGTGGACTCCGTAAGGCTTCCCCTTGTGACCGGTCACGGGGTCGGTGCGACATGAGAGACGCGCAGGTGCATGCGTGCACGCTCAGTGGCGCCTGTCGTTCGGTTCGACTTCGCGGCTGAGCCCCCCGTGTGTGGCTCTGTGTGTGTAGTGGGGAGCGATAGTGTAGCGGTTAGCGCGCTGCGCTATGAACCCGGCGACACGGGTTCGATTCCCGCTCACGGCCAACACCAGTGACGATTATCTGATCCGGTCCTGGGCCTCCCCTAGGTCGACTCAGCCTTAAATGAGTATCTGATGCGATGTGTAAACATCGCCACTGGGGAGACAAAGGCGGTCAGGTGTGGTGCTGGCCACCCACCCCCTCGTGTACCGTTCCGGCCTTCATAGGTGCTCGCTAACAGCACTTGCCCCTACAGTCTGTTAAGGCTATACGGGGGATCTTTGTAGTGGACCCCGTGGCCCGGCTCCTCCCCCTTTTCTGCGAGGGAAGCCCCGCACTTTTGCTGCTGCGGGGGGGGGGGGGGGCGTCGTTGGAGTGGTGGGGGGGGGCCCTTGTGGACCGGTCACGATGTTGCGGGTCGGTGCGACAAGAGAGACGCTGTGCGTGCGTGCGCTCAGTGGCGCCTGTCTCTCGGGTCGACTTCACGGCTGTATTATGGGTTTTTTTTTTATGGAAAAAGAAACATTTTTAATAAAAACGTGGAAAATTGCCAAAGAAAATCAAGAATTTTTTTGCTTGGGATAGTGTAACCCAACCCAAGAAAATGTTAAAATACAGCTTTTCTCCCCAAAACAACCGGTGTGCTGAACTAGTAACTAATTTGTTTACGCGTCAAACCTTACTAATTGACTGTGTCGGGTGGTTGTGACGGGTTTAACGACACATTTATATTTACACAATCTAACCCAAAAACAACCTCTATTGTGGAACAAAATCATCGTATTGCCCACCTCTGGCTCGGTGGATTGTGAGATCCTAAGAGACGGTGATGACTTGGGGGGGGTGGGGGGGGAGGCCTTCGTCCAGCAATGGATAGCTCATGGCCAGTGGTGACGATGATTACTACGAACTACGACATCACAGTGAGTGAGGGCAGTATTCGCAGGCAATCGCCCAATTCCAGATGTTACTTTTAAATCGCTCCGCCTCCGAGCTGCTGACGGTGCCAAGCGAATACAAGGGGGTCCGCGTGCCCGGAGGCTCGCCTTGCAATGCAGCAGCAGCGGAGTGGGGTCGGTGGGTCACGCATAAATTGAGACGCCCTCCCGCTACGGGCCCCAGCGCGGTGGGACGGCCGACGGTCTGAACCTCCTGCTCCTGGGCTCCTGGCGCTCCTCAACACGCTCGCCACGCTTGCCACCCGCTCCACGTCAGCCCCGACACCCCCCCGGGGTCCCTCCACTGGCTCGCGATCCAATCCCGGATCGACTTCAAGATCCTCCGTTGACTTGCCCCTACCTGCCTCTCCCCTCTTGCCTCACTCTACTCTACTCCCTTCTATGTACTCTCCTACCTCTCATTTCACTCTACTCCCCTCCACTCACTCTTCTACCTCTCATCTCACTCTACTCCCCTTCACTCTCTTTCTCCTGCCTCTCCCCTATCATCTTACTGTACTCCCCTATATGCCCTCTCCTACCTCTCCCCTCTCATCCCACTCTACTCCCCTCCACGCACTCTCCTACCTCTCCCCTCTCATCTCACTCTATTCCCTTCCACTTTGCTCTAGTCCGAAAACAAAGGTTTTCTGAGGAAGCTCCCACTCAAATCCTTTTCCAGTGGGAAGTTACTCGTTCTCCTCTGCTACCCCACCGACGGTCTGGAACTCTCTCTTCCCACAGCTGTCCGTGCCATCGACTCTCATGCGGTCATGCCCCTTTTCAAGTCCAGGCTCAAAGACCTCCCTCTTGCCCTGCGGCCGACCGCCTCCGGCAAACCTTCCTTCGTACAGCGGCGTCTCGAGGCGCGGTCCCTTTTGGACGCTCCGCAAATCCACGTCGTGTCGCGCTTGTATGGCGGGGGGCAGTACAGCGAGTAGGTCGTCGATGTCTCTGTGTGGAACGTGGATTCTCCCCCCCCCTCCCACCGTGGGTATTCTCCAGATACCGCCGTTTCATCTCCACGTGTAGGAATGCTCGTTGAAGGGATTTGGCCGACCCTCCTCGTCCCTTGTGGTCGCCCCCCCCACCACCCGTAAGAGTTTTGAAACTCTGCGAGGCTTTGCCGGGTAAACAAATAAAATATCGTGACTACCTGACAGCAGCGGGGGCCACACATGGGACTCGCCACAACCCCCCCCCCTTCTCCGTCGTCCGTCGCGAAAGTGAACGAATACGCAATAGCGCAAGAGTTATGGATTGCACTTGGCGGAATTGCTTTGGGGTCATTTTGATCTGGCAAGAATGCACGCTTATTCAATGGAGTTATCATTCAGCCCGATTTGTATTATTGTTATTTTTAAACATTGCAGCCAGGTTTTTTTTGCGTTTTGCGAAGATTTCCTGTTTAACTTTCGGTGAAAGCGCTGGCGGGTCTCGGACTCTCCCCGGCCTGTCCTCCGCATGGATAAACTCCTGTGATGAGTGGCACTGCCGTTTCCTTTCCGCCGGTGCGTATGCATCACAATGTGGAACGTGCAGGCACGCGCGCACGTGCGAGAGAGAGAGGGAGGGAGCTCGCTCGCGGCAATTTGCAAAGAGCTCCGTTGACAAAACACTCCGTCCCACTTTCTCAAGCGCGTGGAGCAAGTTTGGGGGGGTCTCTAAGCCCAGCCCGCCGAAAATAATCCCAACGGTGACTTTTTCTTCATCGGTGCCGCCGCTAACGTCTGTAGCGATGTTCGCCGCAGGGTGACGTGCGGAGTCGGCTTTTGGAGGAACCGGCTGGATGACACCGCCGGGTCGGAAAAGAACGTTCATCGGGTGGGTTGGGCATCGTTGGGACATGCGGTCGACCGCCGATTGCACCGCGTGCTTTGTAGCTGTGGGCGAAACTCAACTGGAGAAACCAGAAGGAGAAACCCATTGCAGAACGGGGGAGAGAACGTACGCAAACTCCGTGTAGAGGGTGCATCCCGTGGCAGGAATCCAACCCGTGTCCTTCTTGCTGTTGGCCGCCGGTGTTACCACTGTACCACCCCTCCTGCTGCCCAAAGTCAAATTGTGATGTTTTCTTTCATCACCGAATCCTAGCGGTGTAGCGATTCATCACTTTGCCAATTAAAATAAAATGTTCGTGCCCGTGATTCGTGCCTTGCATCGCGAGCTTACGGGGCTCGATCCTATTATGATTTACTATGTTTTGTTATTTACCAGGTAAGGCACACTGAGCTATGTAGCTCTTGTTCAGACGTGACCGAGCTACCACAAATGATCGCTCGACAAAGTCGATTATCTTCACGTGGAAATTCATAGCAGCCAAATACTCTAAAACGCCTGATGTTGATTCTAAATGTGGAGGGAAAAACCGGAGGACCCCGGATAAAAATCCACACGACCACGAGGAGAGAGACACGCAAACTCCCAAAATACAGCAGCAGGCGTCAGGGTCGGGATCGAACCCACGACCTCCTGTAGACCAGGTGAGGTAGTTAACATCTCCTAGCCACCGTGATGATGGTGACGAGAGAGAGAGAGACACGCAAACTCCAAATATACAGCAGCAGGCGTCAGAGTCGGGATCGAACCCACGACCTCCTATAGACCAGGCGAGGTAGTTAACATCTCCTAGCGACCGTGATGATGATGATGAGAGAGAGACATGGAAACTCCATATATACAGCAGGCATCAGGGTCAAGATCGAACTCGAGATCTCCTGTATACCAGGCGAGGTAGTCAACATCTCGCCACTGTGGCACCCTCACCCGCCTCATGTGCCGTGGGTCAGCGCCACTCTTGCGGTCACCGCAGAACGGCGCCAGTCGCCACGACGCTCACGTGCAGCATCGATCCTTGGATCCAATAGTGGCCCCCCCGAATCGTGACCGTGAGTGTCACGAGCACGTGAATGTCTCCATCTCCGCGTGATCCACCAACACCCAGCTGCAAGTCGTTATATGACCGCAGCTGTGCACCAGCACTCCACTGAGTTGGATAATTAATACCACACTAATGGATACCGCACTGATTAATACCATAATAAACAAAGCAATTTGGAATCGTAAAGAGTCCAAATGCAACCGTAAGTCAAGTTGCTGTACAAATGGGTGGGGGGGGGGGGGGGTGGTGGGGTGGAGTGGGGGGCTCCAGGGCAGAGTGCGTCGAGAAATGACGATGACGGTGGGAATTTTGAGCTATTTGGCGCTGCACAGAGAAAAAGAAACACGGACGTCACAATGAAACACGACCACGGGGAGAGAGAGAGAGAGCGAGTGAGAGCGGGAACGCTACATCCCCCAGCGGGCCCAGCCACGGAGAAGGAGCGACCACCTTCCATTAGACAAGCATAACCAAGGCATCATGTTTGCAATAACCAGAACACAAGCAGTCAAAATGCAAACAAAGAGAAATAACTCTGATAATGTTTCTTTTTGTTTGAATTTTGACTGCTTGTGTTGTGGTTATGGCAAACATGATGCCTTGTATAAAGGTGTCAGTTTTTGTACAAGTTGAAAGGGTGAAAACCTATTACTATATTTTGCCACTGGTAAAGGAGATGTCTCATAGAGTAAAGCATAACCAAATCGCGAGTGGCCGTACCACGTTGGCAGCGCCCCCCCACCACCACCGCGTTCTGTGTTCACGGAGCACATTGGCAAAGTTTTTTTGCTGAAAAGTTTTCGTCTCGTGAAGAACAAAAAAAGCCTCGCGATAACAGACGAACGCTCCCCCCCCCCTCCGGGGATAATCGCCAGGCTCACTCGCTCTCTCTCACTCGTTTCCTTCTTTTTTTTTACTACTGTAACTTGTGCCGAGAATTATTTTATTTTATTGTGTTTTATTTTTGTTATTTTATTACTTCCCTTCTACGTGACTTTACCGAAAGAACCAAGAAGATGAATCCCTGCAGTCACGAAAGCTTTAAATCGAAATTTGTGCCGAATAGTTTTTTTGCACGTTGAGCGGCAAATAAAACGGGGGCATTCTTTTGTTTTTCGTCGCCAACGGCCAGCCGTGGTCAAGTGCACGCCGCCCGGCTTTGAATCGCACGAGCGAAAATTTAAAAACAAATTCTCTAAACACGCGCACACTTTAAAGGCGCTCTCCTTCAGACTGTCCTTTCCAGCCGCGCTCGCTCTGTAAACATCCCCCCCCCCCCCCCCCGTGCTCACTTTCCCGCTATTGTCAAGAAACTCTGGTCAGATTTCCTGTGAGCGATGCATCGGACCAGCCGCGGTTGTGACGGCGCCGCGCGGCTACCAATCCCCGTCTGCCTCGTCGCAAACACGCGCAGATCCAAAGAGAGCGAGAGAGAGACGGACAGACAGAGAGAGAGAGAGAAAAGTGTGTGCCTTAGTTTATTTTGTTTATCCACGTGAGAGACCTCGACAGAGAGAGACCAGCAGGATGAGACTCAATTTGCAAGACTGACCTCCTGGGTCAAGGAAAGGACAAGAACGGGAGAAAGTAAGAAGAAAAAGCATTGCAAAAAAACACAAATTTCGGAGCTAAAAACTGTGTTACAGGGGTAATTGAAACCATTGCACAAACATATATATACAACAATAACTTTATATTTAGACTGTTGGAGTGAACATGCATGAACGGAACTGCAATGGAGGGAATTTTTTGTTGTTGTAAAACGTTTAACTTATTTCGCACCGTACGTAGCCAACCGCGCTAATTAAAGTTGCGGGGGAATGGCAACAAACGAACACACAAAAAGCAGTTGTAAAGAAATTTATTTTCAATCGAGTGGCTTCTTTATATCGGAAGGAAGAATGTTCCAGACGGCCGCAGAGGCGCGTGTGAAAGCGCACGATGCGGCGAGCGTCTTTGTTCGATGACCGGAGTTCGCATGATCATATGAGCTCCTTGACGAAATCAGTAGAGCATTATGGTTAGTTTGTGGCAATCACTTTGTGCGTAATGAGTGTCATCTTTCACTAATCTATTTATCTTCTTGGTTCTTTCGGTAAAGTCACGTAGAAGGGAAATAATAAAAATAAAACATTAAAAAAATGCAATTCTCACGACGTTTCAGCCACAACGCAAGCAGCCGTCCTCAGGTGAAGAACAGGTCTTTCGGAAAGACTGCGTTTGACGTTTGACGCTGAATTGAATTTTATTATGTTTTATTTTTATTATTTTATTATTTCTCTTCTACATGACTTGACCGAAAGAACCAAGAAGATGAATCCCTGCAGTCACGAAAGCTTTAAATCGAAAATTAAACTATTTATATTTTACCAGGTAAGGTCCCACCGAGCTAAACAGTTGCGACCTGGCTATAACAAATGATAGCTCAACGAAGTGGTTTATCATCACGTGGCAATTTATAGCAGCCAACACTCTAAACGCGTGACGTTGATTCTGAATGTGGAGGGAAATACCGGAGGACCCAGGTAAAAAATCCACGCGACCACAGGGAGAACATGCAAACTCCAAATATACAGTCGTCATGGTCGGGATCGAACCCACGCCCTCCCGTATACTAGGCAAAGTAGTGAACATCTCACCACCGAGGCGTGCTGGTTAGAACACTGGACTTGCGATCCAGAGGTCGCCGGTTCAACTCGTTGATCTCCCCGCAGTTGAAACAACGGGGGGAGTTTCTTAAACACAGTAAAAGCTTGGATTGTGAGTAACTTGGTCTGCGAGTGTTTTGCAAGACGAGCAAAAATTTTAAATAAATATTAATTTGATAAACGAGCGAGGTCTTGCAATACGAGTAGTACGTGTCTACGCTTTGTCTGCCGAGCGTCACGTGATCACAACTGATATACGAGTGCTTTGGATTACAAACACGTTTCCGGAACGAATTATGCTCGCAATCCAAGGTTTTACTGTACTCCCTCACCCCCCCTCCTCCGCCTGCGTTTGTCCACCCAGCGGTGTAAATGGGCGCACCATGGTTATTCCATTGGTGGGTCGCGTGGAAGAGTAGATGAGAGGTCTGGCCAGCGTGGAAGAGTAGGCCAAAACATACCTTCTACAGGTGCTCTCTGAAATGCCCTCGAATGGACAGCTGTGAACAAGACAATTGCCGCCAGAGCGTGAGCGTGCAAGTGAAGGGGTGAGTGTGTGAGTGACGGTGAGGGGGTAAGTGGCGGTTTATGAGTGAGTGTGTGAGTGACGGTGAGGGTGTGAGTGAAGTTGAGGGGGTGAGTGTGTGAGTGACAGTGAGGGTGTGAGTGACGGTGAGGGGGTGAGTGTGTGAATAACAGTGAGGGCGTGAGTGACGGTGAGTGGGTGAGGGGGTGAGTGGGTGAGGGGGTGAGTGTGTGAATGACAGTGAGGGCGTGAGTGTGTGAGTGACGGTGAGGGTGTGAGTGAAGGTGAGGGGGTGAGTGTGTGAGTGACTGTGAGTGTGTGAGTGACGGTGAGGGGGTGAGTGTGTGAATGACATTGAAGGCGTGAGTGTGTGAGTGACGGTGAGGGGGGGTGAGTGTGTGAGTGTGTGAGTGACGGTGAGTGGGTGAGGTGGTTACCGTGCAAGTGATGGTGAGGAGGCGAGTGTGCGAGTGACAGTGAGGGTGTGAGTTTCCGAGGGACGGTGAGCGTGCGAGCGTGCGACTGACGCCGAGTGACGGTGAGCAGTGAAGCCTCACCCCGGCTCTCGCCCTGCGAGTAGCGCCCGTCGCCGCACGCGCCAGGGCTGGCTGGCACGCGCCGAGTCTCGCCGCCGCTCCACGTCCGTCCCGCGGTGACCCGTGGCCCCGCGCTGTCACCGAGAGCTCGCCGCAAATGAGAGTCGCGTCTCAGTTTCGCGCCCAAGTCAAATATTTTACGTAGCTCGCACGCGCACACGTGCGCGGGCAGACGCGTGCGCAAACACGCGCGCACGCAGCCACGCGGACACGGACGTGCAAGCAGAAAACGCGCAGCCGACAACAGTTGCCGCTTGCCACGAAGTTGCGGTGATATCGCCATGGTGCTTGTGCCAGGCTAGGTGCACCTTCAGGTCACGTGAAGTGTCGAAGGTTCGCTGATAGGAGATCACGGGACAGACGCAGGTGCCGTGGGTTGATTGACGGAGATGACCGGCAGATGCACCACCTGTGCTGTGTTAACTTGCTGCATTTTATCCGCCCGGCGCTCCGCTCGTTGTTGTGAGCGTTGCTCCTCCACCCCTCCGTTGTTGCTGGAGAGCGACCGCCTCCAACTGCCCAGTAGCAGCGCCCTTCACGAGAACTACTCAACTCACCGATCTCGCGCGCACATGCACACACGCACGCGCACACACGCACACACGCACATGCACACACGCACATGCACACACACGCACCCATGCACACGCACGCTTGTAATGGCGTGCACGTTTGCATCGGGAATCGGCTCTAAATATCTAAATACCCGTGGAGCGGAGCGGTGTTCCCGTGTTCCCTCGCCACCTTGGACACATTGCACGCCCACTGAGGGTCCCATTGAGGGGGTGTTGTGGGGGTGGCAGGCAGGGGGTAGTGTGTGTGGAGGGGGGGTACTCTCTGTGGTAACCGCGCTTACCCCCCCGCCCCCCCCCCCCCGGAGCCCCCACCTCGCCCCCGCGCGTGTTCCCACTCGTCAGCGGGGAATTGTTTGGGAGGCTCCGGCTTACCAGAGGATCCGCGGGCGTCGCGGCGCTCGCTCCGCCGCGGGGGTTTGTTGATTGTTCTCCGCGGGATTGAAACGTCTGAGCGGAACAAAACGGTGCTCGGAGTTGGTTGCCGGCACGCCGACGCCGCTTGAGCCAGGGTCTCGCCGCGGCCCGATTCTCGATTGACGTTGAAAGTCGGGAGGTGCTGCCACTCCCGCCACCATCACTCCTGCCGCCATCACCACCAACACCACCAACACCACCGCCGCCACCACCACTGCCGCCATCACCACCAACACCACCAACTCCACCAACACCACCAACACCACCACTGTCACTCCCGCCACCACCACCACTGCCGCAACACTGCTGCTACACTGCCACCGTCACCACCACGGCCACCGTCACCACTACTGCCACCACCGCCACCAAAGACAAAGATCCTCCATATAACCTTAATAGACTGTTGGGGCAAGTGCTGTTAGCGAGGCCGCCTTTGGGTGGCCAGCACCGCGCCCGGCTGCCTTTGTCTCTCTACGCACCGCACCTGTTACCCATTTGAGACTAAGTCGACCTAGGGGGAGGCCCCAGGACCGGTTCAGATAATCGTCACCGGTGTCGGTGGCCGTGAGCGGGAATCGAACTCGGTCGCCGGGTTCGTAGCGCGACGCGCTATCCCGCTACCGTCACCGTCATCACTGCCGCCGCCACCGCTAGCAACGCCACTGCTCGCAACGCCACCGCTAGCAACGCCACCGCTAGCAACGCCACCGCTAGAAACGCCACCGCTAGCAACGCCACCGCTAGCAACGCCACCGCCCGCCAGGGAGGAGATTGGGAGCGCCGGTTGCTCCCCGTACCGTTGATCGCGTTAGCGCGCGGCACCACGCGGATGTCGACGCCTCGCGCCTCGCAGCACCAGGATCCTGGGTTCGATTCCCGACCCGGGCTCTGCTTTCCGTGCCGGAGCTTGTACGTTCTTCCGCACCCCCCCCCCCCCACCCCGTTCTGTATGGGTTTCCTCCGGATTCTCCGGTTTCCTCCCACAGCTAAAAGAATCCGCGCACTGGAACTGTGCTGGTCACAAACGCTGAAACATCCCCTGCAGATTTACTCAGCTGGGACTGCGAAAAACTTAGCAGCACCCTCCGGGAACAATTGTCTTGAGGCTTTCTTACCGGAGTATAATAATAATTATAATAATTTTAGGCAGACTTAACTGGTGCCCAGTTATAACACCTGGTATTCAGGAGGTCGTGGGTTCGATGCTGACCCTTGATGACGCCTGCTGTATATTTGGAGTTTGCGTGCCTCTCTCCCCGTGATTGCGTGGATTTTTCTCCGGGTCCTCCGGTTTTTCCTCTCCACATTTTGGAATCATCGTCACGCGTTTCGAGTATTTGGCTGCTATGCATATTCACGCGATAAGCCACTTTACTTGAGCTATGATCTGTTTTAACATGGTGCTGTCAATTGTCGTTTTGGTTAGCGCGCGGACCATTGCGACATCTTTATTCATACAGTCGTTACAATCAACAACAACAGCAAACAAACAAACAGCTACAATTCAACTCGTGTGGCCGTCGTTTCTCTACCGTGTTCGTGCCAGCCTAGGTGCACTTTGTGTATGTGTGGAATGGCAGGAGGTCATGGGACTCGCTCTGACGGTACGTGGTTATCAGTTGATAAACCGATAGACCATCCTCGCCATGGGAATGCAGAATTCCCACCACTGGGCACACGGCCGGTAATGTAAATTGGGCAATCCCACACTTTGTTGAGCGCGGTGAGGCTGGTAGTACATGAGGAGCGCTGTGATGGGTCGCAGAGTCCCATGGTGTGCTGCGGAGTGCTGAGGAGTGTTGTGGTGAGCTGGGGAGAGCTGGGGAGTGTTGTGGTGAGCTGGGGAGTGTTGTGGTGAGCTGGGGAGAGCTGGGGAGTGTTGTGGTGAGCTGGGGAGAGCTGGGGAGAGTTGCGGAGAGCTGGGGAGAGCTGGGGAGTGTTGTGGTGAGCTGGGGAGAGTTATGGTGAGCTGGGGAGAGCTGGGGAGTGTTGTGGTGAGCTGGGGAGTGTTGTGGTGAGCTGGGGAGAGCTGGGGAGAGCTGGGGAGAGCTGGGGAGAGCTGGGGAGTGTTGTGGTGAGCTGGGGAGAGCTGGGGAGAGCTGGGGTGAGTTGTGGTGAGCTGGGGAGAACTGGGGAGTGTTGTGGTGAGCTGGGGAGTGTTGGGGAGAGCTGGGGAGTTCTGGGGAGTGTTGTGGTGAGCTGGGGAGAGCTGGGGAGAGCTGGGGAGAGCTGGGGAGAGCTGGGAAGTGTTGGGGAGAGCTGGGGAGTGTTGGGGAGAGCTGGGGAGTGTTGGGGAGAGCTGGGGAGTGTTGGGGAGAGCTGGGGAGTGTTGGGGAGAGCTGGGGAGTGTTGGGGAGAGCTGGGGAGTGTTGGGGAGAGCTGGGGAGTGTTGGGGAGAGCTGGGGAGTGTTGGGGAGAGCTGGGGAGTGTTGGGGAGAGCTGGGGAGTGTTGGGGAGAGCTGGGGAGTGTTGGGGAGAGCTGGGGAGTGTTGGGGAGAGCTGGGGAGTGTTGGGGAGAGCTGGGGAGTGTTGGGGAGAGCTGGGGAGTGTTGGGGAGAGCTGGGGAGTGTTGGGGAGAGCTGGGGAGTGTTGGGGAGAGCTGGGGAGTGTTGGGGAGAGCGGGGGAGTGTTGGGGAGAGCTGGGGAGTGTTGGGGAGAGCTGGGGAGTGTTGGGGAGAGCTGGGGAGTGTTGGGGAGAGCTGCGGAGTGTTGGGGAGAGCTGCGGAGTTCTGGGGAGTGTTGTGGTGAGCTGGGGAGAGCTGGGGAGAGCTCGGGAGTTCTGGGGAGTGTTGTGGTGAGCTGGGGAGAGCTGGGGAGAGCTGGGAAGTGTTGGGGAGAGCTGGGGAGTGTTGGGGAGAGCTGGGGAGTGTTGGGGAGAGCTGGGGAGTGTTGGGGAGAGCTGGGGAGTGTTGGGGAGAGCTGGGGAGAGCTGGGGAGTGTTGGGGAGAGCTGGGGAGTGTTGGGGAGAGCTGGGGAGAGCTGGGAAGTGTTGGGGAGAGCTGGGGAGTGTTGGGGAGAGCTGGGGAGTTCTGGGGAGTGTTGGGGAGAGCTGGGGAGTGTTGGGGAGAGCTGGGGAGTGTGGGGAGAGCTGGGGAGTGTTGGGGAGAGCTGGGGAGTGTTGGGGAGAGCTGGGGAGTGTTGGGGAGAGCTGGGGAGAGCTGGGGAGTGTTGGGGAGAGCTGGGGAGTGTTTGGGAGAGCTGGGAGTGTTGGGGAGAGCTTGGGGAGTGTTGGGGAGAGCTGGGGAGTGTTGGGGAGAGCTGGGGAGTGTTGGGGAGAGCTGGGGAGAGCTGGGGAGTGTTGGGGAGAGCTGGGGAGTGTTGGGGAGAGCTGGGGAGTGTTGGGGAGAGCTGGGGAGTGTTGTGGTGAGCTGGGGAGAGCTGGGGAGAGCTGGGGAGAGCTGGGGAGAGCTGGGGAGAGCTAGGGAGTGCTGGGGAGTGTTGTGGTGAGCTGGGGAGTGTTGTGGTGAGCTGGGGAGAGCTGGGAGTGCTGCGGAGTGCGGCGGAGTGCAGGGAAACGCTACAGAGTGCCGCGGTGCGCTGCGGAACACTAGAACAGCAAGCGTAGAACACTGGTGAACGCTGCCCGCTGGTTGCAGGGAAGTGCTAGGATCTCGCCATGTCGACTGTGACCATGCAGCCGGGCTGCGTGATCTGGCACCGGAGTTAACACCGGGCAGGGCACCGTGACCTCTCCGATCATCGGCGCTGCCGCCTCCTGCTCGCTTCCCCTCCCCTCCTGATATGGCCACCCGCCCATACTTTTGGAAGGGAACTCGAGCGTTATTTAAAAAAAAAATCTCGTTATTTTTCTGGCATTGTGCGCAAGTAGTTGGGCCATGAGACCGGGAGCAGAGAGTACCCACGTGCTGAAAACCGAGCTTTAACTTGGCACATGTAGTGCGCGTGAGTGAAGATGTGAGTGAGGGTGTGGCTGAGTGCGTGAGGGTGTGGCTGGGTGAGTAAGAGTGTGGGTAGGTGTATGAGGGTGTGGGTGTGTGAGTGAGGGTGTGTGGGTGAGTGAGGATGTGGGTGGGTGGGTGAATGAATGAGGGTTTGGGTGGGTGAATGAGGGTTTGGGTGGGTGAGTGAGGGTGTGGGTATGTGGGTGGGTGAGTGGGTGGCTAGGTGAGTGAGTGGGTTCGTTATTGAATGAATGAATTCCGTGCGTAGGTTGGCGAGTGGGTGAACAACCAGGTGTGATGGTTGAGCGGATGAGTGCTTGGATGAGTAGCCAGGTATGGTGGGTGAGTGGATCCCATTTGGTAGAACGCTTCGAGATGGCACGATGACCACGTCTGAAAGAGTGTGTGCTACCTGTGGGAGCCAGTACAGCAAGTAGGCAAGTACATTTCTCACCTACACGAACGAGAACTTTGAACCACTCGCTCAGAGTAGGAAACGAATCTCGCGATGTCCTCTAGGCTGATGTTGGACCTCATGTTGAAGAGGGAAAGAGAGAGTTGACCCAGGCAGGGGTGTGCTGCCACTGTGTACTGCCTCGCTCACTCGTCCTTCAAGCCCCAGTTCGCAGGTTCGACTCTCACATCCTGGCGTGGCGGTTGAAACTACGTACTGGAGCAGGCTTCTTAAAGCCCCCCTCTCCCGCACCACCTCTGTCCACACAGCAGTACAATTGTCCACTCCCACAAGTTTATTAGCAGGTCCCGTGTCGTGGTGGAGAAAATGTGGGTACTCCCACCGAATACAAAAAAACAATATTGTGAGTATGGAAGAGGAAATTATAAACTATGTTTTTTTTTAACAAGTTAAGGCCTACTGAGCTGCATAGCTCACTTTTTTGTCCGAAGCGACCTGGTCATCACAAATGATCGCTTCAATGTAAGCGGCTCACCGTCACAGCGGGAGCCAAATACTCTTGAGGCCGAATGGCCACTGTCGAGGGGCCCTCCTGAGCGACCCCCCCCCCCACCCCCTTTCGAGTTTTAAGGGGCCCTCTCCTCTCCCGCCAGCGCTAGCGGGCGGTGTGAGCCAAGCAATCGGAGGGGCTGCACTTTTTCTTATTCCTCCAAGCCGTAAAACAAACATCCCTTATCTTGTAGAGTCACACCTATGCCGCTGTGTTTCCCAGGCTGTCTCTGATGCCTTCATGAGAGCTGGAACTAAAAATAACGCCCACTTTTCATTGACTTGTTCACCATTGACTGTTCGTTAATGTTTCCTTTGTGAAGCCGCAGAAGTTACATTGGTAGCCCTGCGCGTGCGCGTGTGTGTGGCGTGGTGAGCGGTGGCGTGGTGGTCAGCGCGCTGTGCTACGAACCCGGCCCCACACGAGTTCGATTCCCACTCACGGGCCACCAACAACGCCGGTGACGATTATTTGAACCCGTCTTGGGCCTCCCCTAGGTCGACTCAGCCTTAAATGAGTATCTATTGTAATGTGTAAACATCGCCACTCAGAAGACCAAGGCGTGTTATGTTGGCCACCCGGATGGTGCCCTGCCGGCCTTCATAGGTGCTCACTCACCACACTTGCCCCAACAGTCTTGAAGGCTTATACGGGCGATCTTCGTCTGTGTGCTTGCGTGGGAGTGTGTGAATACCAATAGATTATTGCACTGAATCATGACCTCAGGTCGTGGTGATTCATTGTCGCGCCTATTGTGCTGCTGACACAGCAGCAGCCCTCGTGCCTCGCAGCAAGGAGGACCTGGGTACGATTCCCCGACATAGGCGCCTTTCTGCGTGGAGTTTCTGCGTCCTCTGCCTATGCCGCGTAGACTTCCTCCGGATTCTACGGCTTCCTTCCACAGCACAAAGCATGCACCGTACGTTTCGCACAATGTATGTTTCAGCTATGGCCATTGCAAACATCCCAATGCTAGCAAGTTGCATGCTAGCGGCTCCCACCTTTGACGCCGCGCGACGCGGCCGACTTTGCTGTCGTGCCGCACCGCGCGCGTTCACGAGGGCAAGGTTCGTGATTTTACGGCCGCAGTATCCCTCCACGCTCCTTGCACCTACGAGCGCGGAGGCTTGGCACTGTCGTTCCGGGGGGGCGCGCACGCGCATCTCAGAAGACCATCGTGGCCAGAACCGGGACCCTCCCGGCTGAGCGCCGTTTTGTTGCTGCTGCTGCCATCATCCCGAACTCTCTGCCGCTCCAGATTCCAAGAGTTAAAATCCCTCTGGGTTGCAAGAGTCAGCTGAATGCACGCACCCACCACCCATTCACCTACTCACCCACCCACTCCTCCACCCACCCACCCACTCCTCCACTCACCCACCCACTCCTCCACCCACCCACCCACTCCTCCACCCACCCACCCACTCCTCCACCCACCCACCCACTCTCCACCCACCCACTCTTCCTCCACCCACCCACTCCTCCACCCCACCCACTCCTCCACCCAACCAACCACTCACGCACCCACCCACCGCCACCTACTCACCCACCCACCCACTCCTTCCACCCATCCATCCTCCACCCACCCAACACACTCCTCCACCCACCCACTCTCCACCCACCCAACACACACCACTCTTCCACCCACCCCACACACGACCAACCCACTCCTCCACCCACCCACCCACCCACCTCCTCCACCCACCCACCCACTCCTCCACCCACCCACTCCACCCACTCCGCCACCAACCCACCCACCCAACTCCCACGCCACCCACCCACCCACTCCTTCCATCCACCCACCCACTCCTCCACGCCACCCACCCACTCCCAATCCACCCACCCACCCACCCACATCCTCCACCACAGCCCACCCACCCTCACCCACCCACCCACCCACCACCCTCACCCTCCCACCCACCCCCACCCCCACTCCACCACCCCGCCACCCACCCACCCCCACCCACTCCCCACCCACCCACCCACTCCTCCACCCACCCACCCACCCACTCCTCCACCCACCCACCCACCCACCCACCCACTCCTCCACCCACCCACCCACTCCTCCACCCACCCACCCACCCACTCCTCCACCCACCCACCCACCCCACTCCTCCACCCACCCACCCACCCACTCCTCCACCCACCCACCCACCCCTCCACCCACCCACCCACCCCTCCACCCTCCCACCCACCCACCCACCCCTCCACCCACCCACCCCTCCACCCACCCACCCACCCACCCCTCCACCCACCCACCCACCCCTCCACCCACCCACCACCCCTCCACCCACCCACCCACCCCCTCCACCCACCCACCCACCCACCCACTCCTGCACCCACCCACCCACTCCTGCACCCACCCACTCCTCCACCCACCCACCCACTCCTCCACCCACCCACCCACCCACCCACTCCTCCACCCACCCACCCACACACCCACCCACCCACTCCTCCACCCACCCACCCACCCACTCCTCCACCCACCCACCCACTCCTCCACCCACCCACTCCTCCACCCACCCACACACTCCTCCACCCACACACTCCTCCACCCACCCACTCCTCCACCCACACACTCGCCTACTCATCCACCCACCCACCCACTCACCCACTCGCCTACTCACTTGCCCACCCACTCACTCACCCACCCACTCACTCACCCACCCACTCACTCACTCACCCACCCACCCACTCACTCACCCACCACTTACTCATCCGTTCACTCATTCTCTCATCTACCCAGAACATTGTTGCAAATGAGGCTCTCTTGGCCGCGTGGCTTCTCTGTTAAACTGGTAGGCGCCGCACCGTTACCCGTAGTCTTATCATTATTTCAGAATGAGACCTACCTGGATACATTAGTTACTCGGCGTGCAACGATGCACAGATTAAAATGCATCCTTAGGCTCGTTTATATCCGTGCGTCGCATTTTTCACGTGAGAACAGTCCCCGATTCGGTTCCGATGACGTACGTGTAAGTCATCGGAATGGAAGAAAAAACTGAAATAAAATAACTTCATCGATACCGAGGCTCCCACAAGGCCATGCGGGAGGGAGGGGGTGTGGCACAATTTGACACCAGCTATCATAGAGTGTGGCGGTCGTGTCCGCTACGCTTCTCTGCGGTGAGTAACAACGTCTTTAAAAACAACCACACCCTGCCAACTTGCAGAAGACGTCTCGGAACGGGAAAGGGTTATTAAATAATGTCACTGAGCAGTCCTTGAAGAGGCGCACGCGGCTACGGAGAGCCGACCCATGGGCAGGGGGCGGGTGCTTTCGCTGCAGCCAGGAGGCGGGTGGGCGTTTCTCATTTTCAGGATTCCCTTTTTTTTCTACTTCACCGACTTGAATTATTTTGGCTCTAAACAAACACAAAAATAATAGAGAGAGAACACAGAACAGCACGTTGTATGTTTCCAATTATGCTCGCCCGGACCCCACGGCTCACGCTCTTTCGCCAAACAACCGAATCGTGTTAGGCCCAAAGTTGTTTGGCTAAACTTAAAATGCTGGGCTGGGTGTGGAGGGTGGGGCTGGGGGTTGGGTGGGGAGGGTGGGGCTGGGTGGGGAGGGGTTGGTCACCACGTGGTGCCCTTATAAAACTCAACGTTTAACCTACTCACGCCGGCTTGTGCCCGCCCTCACAGTCGGGCATATTTGCGGAATACACCACGCCGCCGTTAACCCTGGCCATTGACCGAGCAACCCAACGTTCCTACCAGCTCCCTCCGCAGGAATGTGTTCTCTGTGCGATCCTGTTTACCTCCCAATTAGGACCCTCCTGAAAGACTGTTAAGGCCCAGTGAGGCTCCTATTGGGTCAAGTTCACAAACTATGATCAAACGCTGGCTACGTGTTGAGCTATCATTTGTGGTAGCCAGATGGCTTCTGAAAAAATAAGTGAATAGCCCAAGTGGTCTTTGCCTGGTAGGATGGGGATAGGTTTCGTGTTGTATTTGTTTGTGTTTGTGTGATTTGTTTACCTTTATTTTACTTTGCACTACCGTTGTGTTTGTGTACTTGTTGTTGTTGTGACGTTCTTACCCCGTGCCCCTACTGGACGTATGTGATAAAGACCTTTACAGCTCATCGGATTCCTCCTCCAGTTAGAATAAATATTCTGATTCTCGATTTAAAGCTTTCGTGACTGCAGGGATTCATCTGCTTGGTTCTTTCGGTAAAGTCACGTAGAAGGGAAATACTAAAATAATAAAAATAATAAAACATAATACAATAATTCTCACGATGTTTCGTCTGTCGGGGAAGACCTGGTCTTTACCTGAGGACGGCTGCTTGCGTTGTGGCCGAAACGTCGTGAGAATTATTTTATTATGTTTTATTATTTTTATTATTTTATTATTTCCCTTCTACGTGACTTTACCGAAAGAACCAAGAAGATTCTGATTCTCATTCTGAATCTCGAGCGTCGTCAACACCAACAGAGGGGTCGCTTCGTCGATGCTAGCCGCCACCGCTGCGCTGGCGGTGCACAAGAAGAGTTAACAGCAACAAACACTCAACACAATGGTCAATGACCACACTGTGGCCTTCAAACGACAAAAACACGTTTTATGTAATAGGCAACGTTTCAGGCAATGCCCCTTCAAAGCACACAGGGTGTGGCCCAATGATCTATTGTCTCCCAACTCGCATTGTCCACTATATCTCTCTGTGGCTCTTCTATTTATGTGCTACGAAGGAGGACCATTGCCCCGACAATGTCACCTCTTAAAATTGTTTCCCTTCCTCTTAAATCCACGGTGTCATTGATGGATGTGGGAGGTGGCGGCAGGGGTGGGGTTATTATCTTGAGGTGAGCCGGTGGTTAAGCGCGCCCTGCACACCCTGAACCTGGCAAGCCCCAGTTCGATTCTCACCCAACGTCAGTGGCGAGTGGTGTCTGAATTGGCTCTAGTACCCCCCCCCCCTACCCAAAGACAAAGATCCCCCGTGTAGCCTTAGACAGACTGTTAGGGCCTTAGACAGACTGTTAGGGCAAGTGCTGTTAGTGAGCACCTATGAAGACCAGCACAGTGCACGAGGGGGTGGGTGGACAGCCCCACGCCCGGCCGCCTTTGTCTCCCCAGTGGTGATGTTTACACACCGGACCAGGTACTCATTTGAGTCTGAGTCGACCTAGGGGAGGCCCAAGACCGGTTCAGATAACGGTCACTGGTGTTCATCTTCTTGGTTCTTTCGGTAAATACTTTACCGAAAGAACCAAGAAGATGAATCCCTGCAGTCACGAAAGAAGCTTTACATCGAAAGGTCACTGGTGTTGGTGGCCGTGAGCCGGGTTCGCAGTAACGGCGCGCTAACCCCTGCACCACCGCTCCCCCGTACAGCCTGCCTTCACCATCCACCACACCCCGCCTGCGACCCGGCATGGCGATGCTGGGTCAAACAACTCCCACCCACGAGGGCGGCCAACACGGCGATGGAGGGGGGAGGCCTTCATGCGGCGGGGGAGGAGGGGGTCGTAGGGGGGGGGGTACGGGGGAGGAGGGGGTCGTAGGGGGGGGGGTACGGGGGAGGCGGGGGTCGTAAGGGGGGGGGTACGGGGGAGGCGGGGGTCGTAGGGGGGGGGGTACGGGGGAGGAGGGGGTCGTAGGGGGGGGGGGTACGGGGGAGGAGGGGGGCTGTGAATTAATTTGCTCGTAAAGTGGTGCCACGGCGCAACGGGAGTTTAGTTTGCAAGCAGATTCCGGGCGCGCTTCGGGAGTAGCGTGGAGGAGCTGGTGGGTGAGATGAGGAGCTGGTGGGAGAGATGAGGAGCTGATGGGAGAGATGAGGAGCTGATGGGAGAGATGAGGAGCTGATGGGAGAGATGAGGAGCTGGTGGGTGAGAGAGGTGCTGGTGGGTGAGAGAGAGGTGCTGGTGGGTGAGAGAGGAGGAGCTGGTGGGTGAGAGAGAGGTGCTGGTGGGTGAGAGAGGCTGGTGGGAGATTTGAAGATGAGCTGGTGGGTGAGAGAGAGAGGAGAGCTGATGGGAGAGATGAGGAGCTGATGGGTGAGAGAGGTGCTGGTGGGAGAGATGAATATCAGCTGGTGGATGAGAGAGAGAGGAGAGCTGATGGGAGAGATGAGGAGGAGCTGGTGGGTGAGAGGGGAGCTGGTGGATGAGAGAGGTGCTGGTGGGGGAGAGCGAGAGAGGGGCTGGTGGGTGAGAGAGGTGCTGGTGGGGGAGAGCGAGAGAGGAGCTGGTGGGAGATATGAAGATCAGCTGGTGGGTGAGAAAGAGAGAGAAGAGCTCTGGCTGGCGCAGGGGAGTGGCGTGTGGGGAGACATTCCAGAGCACACACGCATCGGCATGGGCGTGCTCGCGTGTCCGTGCCAGCGCGCGTGAACCCATTGTGCGCGTGTGCGTCTCTACCCTGTGTGTGTGTGTCTGGTGGGGGGAGTGGTGGCGCAGTGGTTAGCGCACTACCCCTACTAACCCGCCGACACCGCGAGATTGTGGCGTGGACTTGTTGCGGCAGTCGGCTCCACAGGGAGCGAAGAGGAGTCAAATAAATAAATAGCAAATCTTCATTTGAAGCTTTCGTAACTGCAGGATTCCATAAATATCAAATGTTTGAACCGGCCATGGGGTCTCCCCCAGGGTCGGCTCAGTCCTAATTGAGCACCTTCCGTGTAGTGCGCGTTAAGCATCGGCAAAGGGAAGCGCCGGTTGATTCCTAATATCGGAAGCAAGAGCGTTCCAGACGGCCGCGGAAGCGCTTGTGAAAGCGCGCGATAATGCGGTGACCACCGTCTTTCTTCGATGGCTGAGCCAACGCCGCCGCTGCTGCTGCGATGACGATGATGACCGGAGCTCGCGTGACGAGGGTTTTTCGCTCCTTGACGAGGTCAGCAGCAAGGTGGTTGTGGTTCATTTGTGCCGAGCACTTTGGATGCGTCTAATCTGGAGAATACGGTCATTGAAATGTTCACATGCCCCCAACTCCCCCCTCCAACCCCACACACCCCCCCCCCAACTGCGGGAATTCGGAACTATTTACCAAGAACAGTCGTGGCCTCCATGCCAGACGTCTGCCTGCGTACGACAATGGTTTAGCATCGCTGTAGTAGGAGTAGCAACACTTCACGCGGCAGTGTTTACACCCGTGCACTTTTAAGGGCGTCACGGGTTCGAATCCCGCTCACGGCCAACACCGGTGACGAATATCTGAACCGGTCCTGGGCTTCCCCTAGGTCGACTCGGCCTCAAGTGAGTACCTGGTGCGGTGTGTAAACATCGCAACTGGGAAGACAAAGGCATCCGGGCGTGGTACTGACCCACCCCCTCGTGTGCCGCTAACAGCACTTGCCCCTTCAGTCTGTGAAGGCTACACGGGGGGATCTTTGTATGTTGGTAAGTCGTAGCTTTGTGTAGATTATTTGTCTTTGGTGATTATGGTGGTGGTGGCCACGTTCTTGCCACTCAAGCCGGCAGACACAAACCCGCGGGGGGAGGTCGTGGGGGGGGGGAGTGGCTGACGGAGCATCGCCGCCGTGACGTGGGTTGAACCCTACCCCCCACTTCCTACGGCTGCCACCGCGTTTAAAATCTCCCTCCTCCTGTGGCACCACCACCACACCCGCTCCCCTTCCACGCCCCCCCCTCCCTTCCACACCCCCACCGCTCGCTCGGTCCCTCCCCCTAAGCCACCCACCCCCTCACCCCCACCCCCTCCTCTCCCCGACACTGGCCTCCCGAAATCCCGCGCCTTCACTCGCCAATCCCCCACAACCCCCCCCCACAACCCACCCCCCAAACTCCTCCACCTCACCCAGCCCCCCGCTCGCCCGCCCGCACAATCTTATTCCGCGCGTGTTTGTCAGTCTGTGTGTGTCAGTGCGTGTGTGTCAGTGCGTGTGTATCGGTGTCAGTCAGTCTGTGTGTGTGTCAGTGTGTGGCACTTCACGTGGCCTCAAGGTGCACATGGCCTGGCACAAGCGTCGTGGTGACGTCACCGCCACTTAGTGGCGAATGGCGGTTGTTGTGTGTGTCACTGTGTTCGCGAACAGCACTTGCCTCCACAGTCTCTTAAGGCTATACGGGGGATCTGTGTCTTTATCCCGTGTGTGTGGGCGCGAGTGCGTGGGGGAGCGGTGGTGTCGCTGCGCTCTGCCCTGCGACTCACGCTCACTGACACCAGTGGCGATTATCTGGGCCCTCCCCTAGGTCGACTCGGCCTCAACAATGGGTAGCTGGTGCGATGCGTGCAGTAAACTTCGCCAGCGGGGAGACAAAGGCGGCCGGGCGTGGTGTGTTGCCCCGCCCACGACCCTCCTCGTGTGCCGTTCTGACCCTAATAAGTTGCTTCGGGGCCGTCCATAAATGACGTCACGCACCTAGGGGGGGAGGGAGTTGAGAAATGTGACGTCACATCAAAATGCGCAACTTTAAATAAATATAGGCAACACGTTCTACTTAATTGAATAGACTTTTTAATAAATGTTTTCTCCTACATCAGAGTGCAGCGCCACATTAAATACGCGCTACAATGACAATAGTTTAAAGCGATTTGAAGCATGTTTTATATATTTTTTTGGGGTGGGGGGCAGAGCTTTGTGACGTCATATTTGAGGGGGGGGTCTGACTTTTTGTGACGCCGTGTGACGAAGGGGGGGGGGGGTCAAAAATCGTCCAAAATCGCGTGACGCCATTTATGGAAGGCCCCTTCCTCGCGAGCAGCACTTGCCCCGAGGCTCACACGGGGCGGGGACCTTTGTCTTTGCCCGTTGGGCTTCACTGCCCGCCCCCTGACGATGCGAGAGAGGAAATAAAATAAATAAATAATTTCCTCGCCGCTCTCACGGTCTTCCCGTGCGCTCCCTGCCACTCCGCACGCCCCTCTCGAGCCTCGGCAGCGCCACGCTCCCCACACCCCCATCACCAACACCACCATCACGACTCGCTCCCCACACCCCCATCACCATCACGACTCGCTCCCCACACTCCCATCACGACTCGCTCCCCACACTCCCATCACCACCACGACTCGCTCCCTGACACTCCCACCAACACCATCATCACGAATCGCTCCCCACACTCTCATCACCACCATCATTACGACTCGCTCCTGACACTCCCACCATCACCACTACCCGCTCGACACCACCACTACCAGTTCCTGACACTGCCGTTATCACCGCTACTCGTTCCCCACACTCCCAACGTTGCTGCGTCCCCCCTCCCTCCTCTACACCCTCCTCGTCGCTCTGATCGTCATCATCGTGTTTACTTTACGGGATGACTCTCGCGTCCGCAGCATGAAGCACACTGCAGGTGAGGAACACCGCGCGCCCGTCCGTGTCCGTGTGTGTGTCCGTCTGTGTCCGTGTCCGTCTGTCCGTGTGTGTGTGTCAAGTTGCGTGTCGGTGGTGTCTCAGCGACACGAGTTGCGTGTCTCCTCCGCCTCCTCCTCCGCCGTGTTTCGCCACTGCCGTGGTTGTGGGCGTGCACGCGCGTCCCCCTTGACTCGAGCATTGGGAAGTAAGTTATGTGGGGTGGGTGGTGGTGATGTTGTTGATGATGATGATCGTGGTGGTGGTGATGTTGATGATGATAGGTGCTACTCGCTTAAAGCACTTGCCCCTACGGTCTGTTCAAGGCTATACGGGGGGATCTTTGTCTTGTGGTTGAGTCGTTGTGTGTGTATGAGCTCTGAGCTTCTCGTGTACCGCTGTGAGCGCTGTTGGGTGTTGGCTGGTGAGTACTGTAGTGCGTGTGTGTACTTGGGGCAGTGCTGTGTCATGTACGTATGTGCACACTCGGTGTGAGTTTTGGGGGTGTATGTGTGTGCGCAGACCTGTCAACCCCTTATCAGTGCCCTACCTTATGAAGGACCAATTCAGACCCTATTAGTCGCCCTTATAAATAGCAACGTTCATCCTCGCTAAAGCGAAACACAAACAAATAAGACACAAAATATATTTTTGTTGTTCGTATTGAAACGTCTGTACGCCGTATTGAAACGGTGACAACTCGGTTTCCCTGCACAAGAATACGGGGTGAAACCGTGATAGTTTGACACGGTATGGTCTGTGTGTGTGTCTGTGGGTGCGCGAGCCGACGGGTCTGGCTTGTCACTCGATTTGTGCAAGACTCTTTAAGGCACCGCTTGCGGCGGTGACCCCGTTATTCACACGGGCATCGCGGCTCTTTTGTAACACTGGTCAACAAAAAGAAACATGTTTTTCTGGCCTGGACTTTTGCAGCTGTTTTAGACTGATTTCAGGGTGCTGATACCAAATCTGATCTCAGATTTGCTCTATCACATCTCATTTTTATGCTATCGGCATACCCCATTTTCATTGATTTTACCCGAAATTAACTCTTGTCACGTATGATTGCAAGTTGTTGCGAGTCAGTGACTGCTTTCGTGTTAAAATATGGTGCTGTATTTTTAGGATAGTGTGTTTATAATATCATTTTATGTAGATATCCACATTTATTTAATATTTTTCTTCTGCAGTTTTTATTGAAAATGCAATATTTGATATCTCAAAAACCTGATGTGATAGACAAAAACTGATGCCAGATTTGGAATCGGCACCCCAAAATTACATTAAAACCGTTGGAATACCTTATGCCAGAAAAAGTGTGGTGACCAGTGTTATCTTTATTGGGTTTTTTTCTTCTTCTTCATGATAAAGGTGTTGGGGTTAGATCGCGTAAGTAGAAATGTGTCAATATTGATTTGAAGCTTTCGTGACTGCAGGAATCCATAATACTCTTTGGTTATTTCGGTAAAGTCACGTGGGTAGATATAAAATCTAACAAATCGCGACGTTTCGATCGCAACACGAGCCTGAGGACGACCGCTTGCGTTGCGATCGAAACGTCGTGATTTGTTTTATTTCTAACTACGTGACTTTACCGAAAGAACCAAAGAGTATGAATGTGTCGTGAACCTCCACAACCCGACACGGCCACGTCCATGTTTGTTACGTGAACAACGCGCCAGTTAGTTACGACTTAAGCCCACCGGTGTGTTGGAGAGTAAACCCGTAACATTTACAATGCGGGTTCCGTGACGTTTCGCCGGCGATTACACCAATCGGCATCATCGGGCGCGATTTGCCGGAATAGTGAAGCGAAATCACCTGCTTCAGGTCTTAAGTAGAGCAAGATGACGTCATCACCGGACCCATCAGGTGCGGAGATCAGAGGCCGAAGAGGAGGAGGTTCATTGCAATTATGCAATAGATAATTATGAATAAGTTAATCGGCATGTGTTTCCTTAATACAAGGTTTTTATTTTTGATAAATGTGTCGAATTGGGAAGGAAAAAAACACTCCCGCCGAATATCTCCTCGTTATTTTTTTTCCCTTGCCCCCGACCTCTTTTGCCTGGGTCTCGTGTGAATGTCTTAACGTGTTTGTTCGCCTGTGTGGTGGAATGCCACGTGACGTGTTCCATGCGGTCTGAGTTTGTGTGGACAGTGAACTGTCTGCCGTCGGATGATGGTTCTTGTTCGGCGATTGTGGTGTTATAAACCATTGGATTTGGAGGTGTTGTGTCGTGTGTAGGTGTGTGTGTGTGTGTAGGTGTTGTGTGTATAGGTCGTAGGTGTGTGTTGTGTGTGTGTGTGTAGGTTGTGTATAGGTGTGTGGGCATGTGCCGTGCCGGCCTTAATAATTGCTCGCGAAGAGCACTTGCCCCAACAGCACTTGCCCCAACAGTCTATTAAGACTATACGGGGGATCTTTGTTGTGGATCCACGCGTTTGGTCTGTGTCTTTGTGGTGTGTTCACGCATGTGCGTGCTGGGGGCCGTTCGGGGTTGCGACGTGGGTTTTGATAAACTTGAATGCGTCAATCAGTACCGACAGCTGTTCGGAGGAGATGTTGCAGCCGTGTTTATAAAGCAACACGTCGTGTATCCTGATTACAGGGACTCCTCTAGGTTCCAGAGATTTGTTCATAAGTCGATTTGTTCGTACGACATGTACAGTAAATACTGGGAATGGCTTTTAAAGTTGTATCATCTCCCGTAGATGTAGATGCCAATGGTTCTCCATGTTCTGCAGATGTAGATGCCACTGGTTCTTCACGTTCTGCAGATGTAGATGCCACTGGTTCTTCACGTTCTGCAGATGTAGATGCCACTGGTTCTTCACGTTCTGCCGATGTAGATGCCACTGGTTCTTCACGTTCTGCAGATGTAGCTGTCACTGGTTCTTCACGTTCTGCAGATGTAGATGCCAATGGTTCTTCACGTTCTGCAGATGTAGCTGTCACTGGTTCTTCACGTTCTGCAGATGTAGATGCCACTGGTTCTTCACGTTCTGCAGATGTATATGCCACTGGTTCTTCACGTTGTGCAGATGTAGATGCCACTGGTTCTTCACGTTCTGCGGATGTAGATGCCACTGGTTCTTCACGTTCTGCAGATGTAGATGCCAATGGTTCTTCACGTTTTGTAGATGTAGATGCCACTGGTTCTTCATGTTCGGCAGATATAGATGCTACTGGTTTTTCATGTTCTGCAGATGTAGATGGCACCACCACCATCTATTGTGCGGCCGTTGAACTTGCGACCCTCGGTCCGAACAATCAATGGGATATACGGACCAAGTTTGTGTCGTATCTCTGTGAGTTCGTAAGTCAAATGTTCGTAAGTAGAGGAGTCCCTGTACATCTCAATGAACATTTTCTAAACGCTTAAAATGTGTAAACAAATGACCTCTTCGCTTTTTGCGCCAAGAGGAAAACCCGCCGGTGCTATTTACGGCGACGAAGACTTGGACGGGCACGAACAAAACAGCGCTTGCTGTAATGGGGGGTGGGGTAAAGTGTGGGTACCCGGATCTCTCCTCCGTCCCACGTGATCACCCGGGGGAACGGGTTCGGCCGAGTCGTGCCTCTTGAGGCACAAGGCCACGTGAGGTGCCGCGTCTGCGGGTGGCATTTGTGCCAGTGTGCCCGGCCGTGACATTTTGCCCTCACCGGCTCGGCAAAAAAAATCCACCACCACCACCACTCTATGTCAGTGAGCGCAGCGTGTGCGCGTGTGCGCATGTGTGTGTAGTAATACTTGTAATGATGATAATAACGACGACGACGTCGTTTCCGCCGTGCTCACTGGGCAGCTTCGACAATGGCGGGGGGCGAAATCGGCACGCGGGCGCAGCTTGCCGTGTTGATGATCCCGAAGTAAAGGTGTTGAACCCACCAACAAACACGGCCGTGCACCCCCCCCCCCCCCGCTGCGTCGGTAGTGGTGCCGTGCCTCCCGCGCCGTTTAAAAGCGATCACTGTTTCAAATCCTGTGGTTTTGGTCACTTGGGTGCGTTGAAGCAGTTATTCCCATTCGTTTTGAGATTCTTTCGATTATTTTGCTGGGAAATATTTTCACGTGATAAGCCATTCTCGTTGACTTATCATTCGTGGCCAGGTCACTTCTGAAAAGTTATTTAATACCTCGGTGGGCTGACTTTTGTTTACTTTTCCTATACTTTGCACTCCTATCATGTTTTTGTATTGTTTGTTGCTGTAACGATCTGACCGGCCCGTACTGGACATCTGTGAAAAGAGCTTCACAGGTCATCGGATTCCTCCAGTCTAAATACATATTCTGATTGCAGAGTGCGGTAGTATCCATCGCTACAGAACTCTGGTTCAGCTGCTTCGCACTTGGCGGAGGAGGGCAATCTCATCACGGTCTGAGCAGACACATTACGAACAATACTCTCACCATCGTGGTAATGATGATGATGATGACGACGATGCTGTCTGCTACAAAGCACAACTATTCACACAAAGGGCCTCGCTGTGGCCCGCGCGCTCACACCGACCACACGTGATGTTGGTGACGGTGGATAAGAGTTCATCGCGATGCAGCTGCGTTGAACCATGTTTGCGAAGCGTTCGCCCGAAAACAACGGCTGTTCGTAGACGTGGAACGAAAATAGATTCGGGATTTACGCGTAGGCCACGGGATAAGTCTTCGCAATACGGACCCGACCTGTGGAAATTCGACCTTCCGGAAAAATGTTCCCATAAATCGTGTAAAAAAAAAGTCAATCCGCGGAAATGTGTTGCGTTAGTTACGTAAGCGCAAGTAGTGCAGCCGCGCTGAGGTTGCGGATGAATACCACGGAGCGAGGCGTGATGCGGGGAAGTCTTACGCCTCTTCACGCGAGCTTCACTAGGATGAGGGCAAATGGAATTTATCTTGATTTTGGGGGGAAATTGTTCGGTTTCCGACATGCGGAAAATTCGGGTTGCGGATCGCTCTCGGGAGAACCTAACCCTTCCGTAACCCAGGGACTGTCTGTAATTGAACAGTGGTCCGGTGATTTGTGATTCGTATTTTCTTTTTCAAACGTTGGCAGCTGTGAGGGAAGGCCGTGGCCAGGCACACGATGGCTTGCGTGATTGACAGTGAGCGGGCCCGACTGGCTGAATTGTTTCTACGGTTTTAAACCTCCACTGCAATGGGGAAGCACTGGGACGTGTGAAACTGCCAAGTGGCCCAAACATTTACAATTGTTAGGGGCCTCCTTTTTACTGTGCTGTGGCGTGATGTTTCAGAATGTCAACTCGCCACCGCACACGCACGCACACGGAGTACACGCATCTATCCATACTTTGAGGGCCCGGTTTACTCATGGGCGGCTGGCTGGGTTCGAGCCCAGGACATGGGTGGTGCCCACTCGGCAGCCTGATCTCTTGAGCCACCCGCCCGCATCCCAAATGAATGACTCCTAAATGATAACAATCATAATAATGATAATTGTTTTTTTACCCTTCTAACTGGCAACAAAACTGACACATTTTTTACAAGGAGTCATGTTTGCATAGACCACAATACCTGCAGTCATAATGCAAACAAAAAACATAACTCTTATAATGTGCACTGTCCTTGAAGTTGATTGGTCCACACCCGAGACAGCTTTCTCGGGTGTGGACCAATCAGTTTTGTCGCCAGATCGAAGGGTAAAAAAACTATTATCATATTTTGTACTGGCAAATGAGGTTCCAATGGTGTAAATCATAATAATCTACACTTCTTCAAGCGCCTTTCCCCCCCACACACACATCTTCTGATGTATGGCTGATGTAGATGCAGAGCAACATGTACAATTTCACATTCAAGTGGTACACACACACACACACACGGCCCATGCCGTTAAGTGAGATATCAAAACGAATGCTATCAACGCGGCGAGCGAACATCAATCGTTGATCTCCCGGTCTGCAGATCAACAACAAAGACAGATCCCCCACATAGCATTAGCAGAATGTTGGGGCAAGTGCCGTTAGCGAGTTTCACTTAAGAAGGCCGGCACGGCACACGAGGGGGTGGATGGCCAGCACCACGCCCGAATGCCTTTGTCTCCCCCAGTGGCGATGTTTACACACCGCACCAGGTACTCATTTGAAGCTGAGTCGACCTAGGGGAGGCCCAGGACCGGTTCAGATAATCGTTGCCGTTGTTGGCCGTGAGCGTGAATCGACCTGGGGTCGTTGGGTTCATAGCGCAGCGTAGCGCTAACCGTTAAGTGAGAAATCACGACGATTGCTATCAACGCGGCGACCGAACATCGATCATGTTATCTCGCAGTCTCCAGATCAACAACAAAGACAAAGATCCCCCATATAGCCTTAACAGACTGTTGGGGAAAGTGCTATTAGCGAGCACCAACAACAACAATCGCCACTAAGTCACCACGGCGCTTGTGCCAGGCTGTGCACGTTAAGGCCACGAGCACCAACATGCGCACACACACACACGCGCAGGCTCACATCAATAAAATACGAACCTCCCCCAAAGAAAGTATTCAAGAAACGGAGAACGCCCTAAAAAAACAAGTTGCATCTCAAGGCGCGATTTGAATAAAACAAGGGGGAGAGAGCAAACGAGTGGTGAAAGTGGATTCCAGAGCCCTGGGGCCCCCGTACATAGCAGCAGCATGGCTCGCACGCAGCTCGCAAAGCTTGCACCGTCAAAGCCAGGCCGGATCAATCTCACCGGCATACGCCCCATGCACATTTCCCTTGCCGGCTTGACGCTTTTGTGTCTGTGGTTTTTATTTTATTTCATTCGATAAATTTTTAATCACCCCAAAAAAAAAGATATATATACACGTGGGATTTAAAAAGAAAAAAGTCAAAAAGTTAAAACCCGCGCATGTTTCCAGTGGAAGGACATTGAGCGAGATCACGATGAGTTAGAGCCTTGAGAGTCGGGGGGTGGGGGGGGGGCATGACTCCCCGCTCAGAAGAGAAAGTGAAAATGTGTTCAGTCTCGTCCGCCCATGGAGCCCGCATTCGCCGTGAGCACTTGTCGTTGGCCTGCTCGCTCCCAGTGCCTTCCGCGCGCGTATGGCAAGCCCCTTGCCACGCGGGGCGGCACGCCCGGGTTGACGTCCCCGAACCCCGTTGCGGACCCTCGGCCAGTTTGCGGCTTTACAAGCAGAAAGAGGAACCACACACACACACACGTGGATTAGCGAACGGCACGCTGGTCCAAAACCCCCTCGGAGAGGTCGCGTCGACTGCCGCTTAAAACAAAGGAAACAAAGGCACCGTGCCTTGGGTTCCGGGATTCGTTGCTTCGAGGTGGTAGGTCAAGGATGGGACAAGCAGAGGGGGGGGGGGGGGGGGCGGGGCACACGCACCATGGAGATGGAGCGGTGAAAGCAACTCTCGTGTGCGGCTCTTCAAGAGCCACTTTGTGACGGCATTTATTAAGGACCCACCGTCTCGTATTCACGTGCATTGCGTGCGGCTCTTAAAAAATATCGAGTTTTTTTTACTTTGTTTGCCGACCCCTGCACTAGATGGATTGCCGCAGGACCTTGTAGAAGATGACTCGGTAAGATAATGCTGGTCAACTCGGCGATAATCAATCCAGCAATGGATGATCAATGCAGCATTGGATTCATAAATCCAGCATTGGATTGATAAATCCAGATTAATCATTCAATACCGGACTGATCAATACAGCATGGGTATGATCAATATGGATTGCTAATTTAATACAGGATTGATCACTGAATTGATCAGCACTACCTGGTGGAAGATGAAGATGGTATGAGGAGCATTATTCAGATGTCCTACTTGATGCTCCCGTGGGGTAACAGTTGCCACGATGGGTAATAGTTACCGCGCGGGACTTGCGATCCACAAAGTCACCGGTTTCATTTGACCTCTGGGCACGGCGCCCCGTATCTGTCCACTCGGAAGTACGCAACGCGTTGACCGCAGTCAGTCGATGGGGCAGGTCACGTGTGGTGTGTGGGGGGGTAAAGTGTGGGTCCTCTCACCTCAACCAAGACGTCTGACTGGTGTAGAAGAGTGCGCCAAATCACCTCTAAAGGTGGATTGGCAGAGCTCCGCCTAGTTGAGCTCCCTTCCACCTGCAGTTCCATGAGCAAGCTGTTACAGGACTGCACCTTTGGTGTCCCACCCTTCACAGCCTCATCACCTCCCTGTGACCCACCGAGGCCGCCCCTCACCCGTCCCACCTGCCTCGTCTTGCCAGAGTACAGGCGTACATGCCTGTACTGATTTTTGTGTTTAGTTTGTTATCCATCCCCCGCACCATGGTTGGCTGCGTACGATGCGAAAAACGTTCAAAGCACGTACATACACCGCACCTCCGATTAGCACGGTTGGCTACGTGCGATGCGAAATAAATTCAACGCACGCACATACACCTGCGCTCCAGTTCGAGGCGCGAAAGCGTTTTTTCCATCCGTCGACATTGGCGGACGACGTGCATCTGGGTTTGTTGGCACCGACGGCCGATGGGCGAGTGACGGGACGCCGTTGTCGAGCGAGAGAGACAGAGGAACTCTGCAGCTTCGGAGAGAGAGAGAGACAGAGGCGGTCGCTCCGACGTCGCTCACCGCAATGCTGTAAGCGCATACCAAACCTCCCACACACCCTCGCCAAAAGCATGCCAATTGCCAGCGGGAGGAGTGCGGTGGGGTGGGTGGGGGTTCAGGGGGTGGAAATAGCACACTAGACGGATGTTCTGGCTGTCCAAAAATAAATAACTTCTTTTTCATTGTTGACACCCGAGCGGCGTGCCTCTCCGTCACAGACGCTGGCTGTGTTTCGCGAGCGGCGGCGTGTAACTCTGCTGCGTGCGGGAGACACGGCCGCCGGGACCTTTTGCAGGAGACACAGCGGGGTCCTTTGCGGCAGAGACAGCCGGCTCCTTTGCGGGTAGAGAGCCAGGTCCTTTGTGGGAGACAAAGCCGGCTCCTTTGCGGGCGACACATCCGTGCGCTTGTGACACTGTGAGGCTCTGTGTCCCACCCATAGCCGAGTCCACGTGCCCAGGCCAGATATCTCGCGTGGCCGTGCCACTCGAGTCGGCATCACTTTCGCGGTTTCCAATTTGTTCGTGTGGCCAATGACGGTGAATTATTTGATGACCACTTGTAATTGTCGAGTGCTGATTCGCTCGCGTTGGCTGTGTAAAGCGAAACGATACGACTAAAGTTGTGCTGCCTGAGGTGGCGCGCGGACTTGCCCTCCGGCCCGCGGACTCGCAGCGCGGTCGTATTCGTGTCGCTGACGATGTACGGATGGCGCGAGACGGTAGAAGAATCTCAGATGATGTGGAGGTTTGAGTGTCCTGTCCCCTCGCATGCACGTGATGGCTTTTCTCCTGGCACCCCATTGTCCTCTCTATTGAAAAAAAAGACTAATTTATGGGATTGCCTAAATATCCCAAGCAAAGGGGGACACTCTATAAGAAAAAACTCACTTGGGGGACTTTGTGGATTATAAATTTTGCCTCCCCTTCCCTGCCTTCTTCCAATTTAACACGTTCCTTCGGAGTGGGCAGGTAGGAACTTGGTTGGACAGCGCGGCGTTCAGGGGGGGGGGCAGTTGGATGAGTGGGCGTGTTTACCCTTCCCCCCTCCCACCCTCCCCGACATCGTCAACCAATCGCGGCGTAGCTCGGTGTTCGGTGGGGAGGTGCCATGGGTGGGCGGAATTCCGGATATGCACGACAGACAGACAAATAATCCCTGGTGGGCAGTGTGGAACCTGTAGTTCCTTCGTGTATGACTCGCACTGTTGGCCCGTTACAGAGTGGTGGGGCTTAGTGGTTAGGGCACTACTCCGTGAAGCCGGAGACCTGAGTTTTATTCCCCGGCCATGGCTAACGTCGGCGGCAATCGTGAACCGGCGCTGACAGGGTGACGAGGTCTGGTCAAACGACTCGCGTGACTGACGTGGCATGGGGGAGGCATTTATCCAGCTGTGGATTGATGAAAGGCTGTAACCATGGGAACCTCATTTGCCAGTAAAAATATGATAATTGTTTTTTTACCCTTCTATCTGGCAACAAAACTGACACCTTTTTACAAGGAGTCATGTTTGCATAGACCACAATACCTGCAGTCATAATGCAAACAAAAAATACAACTCTGATAATGTGCAATCAACTTCAAGGACAGTGCACATTATCAGAGTTGTATTTTTTGTTTGCATTATGACTGCAGGTATTGTGGTCTATGCAACCATTACTCCTTGTAAAAAGGTGTCAGTTTTGTTGCCAGATAGAAGGGTAAAAAACCAATTATCATAAAGGCTGTAATTTTTGTATAATAATATTCACTAATAGTTTCAGTGCTTCAGTTGGAAAGAGTAAGTATTGTGAAACCCCGCTGGTTTTCTGCGCCCCAGGAGAGATCCGCGTGCCTCGCGCTTCTGCTCTTCCCGTTATCCGCACCTACACACGGATAAGAGGAGTAACCCCAGAATTCTCGGCAAATTCCCCGACGCGTCACTCTCATCTATAAACCGCTTCTAACGCCTCGATCAACGGACCGCTTAACCTGAGCACGGAATTTCAGTTCGGTTTGTCTGTTCTTGTACCAAGGTGACTGGCTGATACATTCAATACTGAAATCTAATTGGTTGAATTAATGTTTTAATGCTGAACGCTGATTAGCCGAATTAATTTCTGAATGATGAAGTCTCATTGGTTCCTTGTTTTGCTGTTGGAAGTCTCATTGGCTGAATGTTTTAATGCTCGATCTCTTTGGCCGAATGTATTTTTGCTGAACCCCGATTGGCTAACCATTTTAATTATTCCGAACCCTGATCAGCTTTATGTTTTGAAACCTGAGGCCCGATTTGGTTGAGTGTATTCATGCTGAATCCTATTGGCTGAACATTTGAACAGTGAACCCCCCGATTGGCTGAATGCCGTAACGCTGAACCCCGATTGGTTGAATTTGTCCCCGGCCGCCCCCCTCTCTCCCACCGCCGTCACGTGTCAGAGCTGTCAAGTGCTTTTTTGTGTCCTTTGGAGCTGCAGGCGGGAGCAGGGGGGGGGAAGGTTTGGGCTGACTCTTTAATTAAAAAGTACCGTTGACCTTTTAAAAGTTTTCCGCCGCATTTTCGTCGCCGATCTAATGTGACACTTACACGGGAGCTCCCGGACAACTTCAAAGCGTGGAAAATGTAAGAGGCAGAACAATCTTAAGAGTCGGAGTTGACAAAAAAAATCCTCGACGGAGATGAAAGAGGAGGTGGTGGTGGTGGGGGGATTGTACCATGCCTATCGTGCGAGGGCGGTGCCACGTTAAGCTGTAATTACAGCGCGCAGGGATTTGAAAATTTATATTTTATATTATTTATTTTTAAAAGGAGGGGGGGGCGGGGTGCGGATATTTTTCTCGCTTCTTTGAACGTGCGGAAAGGTGTAGGGTCAAGTGTTTGGGGCAAACGTGTTCAATCCTCTCCTGCTCAAGGGGCTTTGAACGACGCTCGACTCCGGGTTCTGGACGTAGTTTGCCAAGGTGGGGGGGGGGGGGGGTGTTGAAACGGTGCGGGTGCGATCATTTCGTCTGCACAGTCTCGCCACGAATGAACCGCGATACCTCGCCGATCTCGTCAAGCAGCAATGAAACCATCGTCACGTCAACTCCGGTCGTCATCGTAGCAGCAGCGGCAGCAGCGGCGGGGGCTATTGGCTGGCCATCGAACAAACACGGTGGTGACCGCATCGCGCGGCACTTTCAGAAGCGCTTCCGCGGCCGTCTGGAACGCTCTCTTCCTTCCGATATGAGGAAGCCACTGGGAGCTGTGCACTTTTAAATCATCTGCATTGACAAACTCGACTTAAAGCTTTCGTGACTGCAGGAATTCATATTCTTGAAAATAACAAAATAATGTTATTTTTCTTCTTGGTTCTTTCGGTAAAGTCACGTAGAAGGGAAGTAATAAAATAATAAAAATAAAACATAATAGAATAATTCTCACGACGTTTCGGCCACAACGCAAGCAGCCGTCCTCAGGTGAAGACCAGGTCTGTCGGGGAGACAGCGTCTGTCGGGGAGAGTAAACCGACAACATTAACACTTGAGTGCAACGTTTCACTCGTGATTACAACCAGCTTTATCAGGTGAGTTGCCGGAATTATTAAGAAGTCTTCCTGCTTCCGGCCTTGAATAGAGCAAGATTGGCCCATTTTGATCACGTGACAAACCTTCCTAATTGGCTGTAACGGGTGGCCGTGGGTTAACGACACATTTACATTAAACGTGATGGAACCAAAAAGATCCGTATTATCAATATTATTTGTCACGAAAGGCCACTGCGTGTTAAAATGGGCAATAAAAACCCTGAGCTTGCGACCAATGAAAACCAAGCGGTACATAATCAGATGAACAAAAATCAACGAGCTATAATCCCAGAAAACCCGACTATTTTCATTCCCCGCCAAGAACAGTATAGTATTACACTTACAATTTGCTTTGGAACAAGTCTGGGTGTCCTCCAGGCTGACTTGGCCTTTAATTAATCAAAAGTGCAATGGTGAAGAAGAAGGCGTGTGATGATGCACGGACTACAAATGGATTATTCCACTCGGGACATACCCAATAGAATGCGTGCGTCTGAAAATAAACGTATGCAAATTGCAAGCAAATTAGACGTAAACATGACACACCGAGGTTAATTCAGTGCACAAATTGTACGAGGTTTAACACGTCATCGGCTTTCGCGACTAATATTATCCGTAATAGGTAGTTTTATTTTGGGTCAGATCGCGTAAATATAAATGTGTCATTTAAACCTGCCACCACCCGGTAAGATTCGTCACGTCAACAACACGTGCGCCAATTTGTTACTTGTACGGCAATAACAAGCTGTGTGTTGGAGAGTAAACCCGCTACAACATTTATAATTTAGTTACCGTGACGTTTCGCCAGACAGCACAGAGTTGTGGAGAAATCCTCGTGTACCAAGCGCACGGGAAAGGAAATCGTTAAAAATTCGGAGCGAAATACATAAAATAAATCAATCGCTCAATCCAATACGCGCTGCAGAATCGCGAAAATTAATCTAATCACCGGGAGATGATGCGGTACAGAATCACGGCACGCGTAGCCCAGACAGCATTGCAGAGGCAAAGATGGCTGGGGGTACGTGGCATTGCCCCCCCCCATTGCAATCCCCACCCCCCCCCCACGATTCCCCAAGCCGACGTGACAAACCTTGATGTATGTCTGGTGGTGGTGGGTTCACGACACATTCAATTTAAAAAAGAAAACCTTTATTATGAATGATTATCGCCCGCCTCTCCCGCTGCTCTGCATAAGCGCCAAGCAGTGGGTAGGATGCGCCAATCCCGTGCGATGGAAAGGCATCGAAACGCGTGCGTCACAATTGGCGGATTTAAAAATACAAATTATATTCACATTTGTTGGGTGCAATGGAATCGGGTTCATGGGCAGGATCGTGCGCGAGAGGTGGTGAGGCCTTCATTCAGCAGTGGATTGAGCGTGGCCGCCGCCGACGCGGACGGTGATGATCATATGGGCCTCGCGTCAAGAGGAGCGCTGCCGGAGTCGATTCTCGAGTCGATTCGTGACCCCGAATCACGACAATTCATCTCGTCGCTAATTAAAAAAAACAAAAAGCGTCGGTTTTATTCTCCAACTAAGCGGGGGGGGGGGGTTAACCATGACGTTGGTGGCAAAGTATTTTTGGACCTCGTTATTTTACATCACACGCGTACGCAGACACGTGCGGCCCCATGTACGTAGACACGTGTTGGACCGATCGGTCACGGTTCCACAGAAGGGGTCCCAAGAGCCGTAATCGTGAAGGCAACGATGCTGTAAACTCCTCGCTATCGCCACGCTCGGACTCTCGCTCGCCCGCTTGCACGCCAGCTTGCAAGCCAGCAACAAAAAAACGCACGCACGCACGCACACGCAGCCTTGACGCAGGCACTGACCTTGCGTGACACCGTTTGAACGGCGATACATTTCGCTGTCCAAATCCAGCCCTGAAATATGCACAGCTGTGCGCAGCGCCACTCTCCGAGCCGCTTGCTCCACAATGCTCCGCCTGTGTGAGTGTGTGTACTGTGTGAGTGTGTGGTGTGTGTACTGTGTGAGTGTGTGGTGTGTGTACTGTGTGAGTGTGTGTGTGTGTTCTGTGTTTTGTGTACGGATGGTGGCGGTGAGGCCACCCGAGTTCGATTCCCGCTCGCGGCCAACACCGGTGACGGTTATCAGAGCCAAGCGTGGTGCTGGCCACCCACCCCTGTCGTGTGCCGTGCTTTGCCTTCAGATTTGGCACGGTACGTAAAATACGGAATTTTATATCTGGTACAAAAGATGCATTACCGAAGCTATCAACAGAAGGTGTGTACAGGACTAACTGCACGTGTGGTAAATGTTATGTTGGGCAAACAGGACGAATGATCAGCACGAGACTAAAAGAACATCAGAGAAATATTAAATTCTCCCAGCTGTCAGCTGTAGCAGAACAAGCGTGCCAACAAGGACACTCAATTGATTTTGATAATGTTGAAGTTTTGTGCAAAACGAGCTACTACTGGCCAAGACTGATTAGAGAATCTATCGAAATTGAAAGAAATCAAAATAACTTTTACCGTTCAGATAGCTACCGTCTTAGTGCTGCGTGGAAGCGAATCATAAAATAATACATTATTTAAATGCATGCCTACAGGAAGGACAAGTTCAAAGGGCTCGCATTAATGCACATGCATAATGTACGTTGCCTCAGTAATCCCCCCCCCCCCCCCCACATTGTGCAAGAGCGCAGAAGCATGGTCACCGTATCTACGCCTCTATAGAAGGAACGAAACAGGTGGACTTCTCCACAAATCTGGCTGCCGCCTGATGAAGCTGGTGGTAATTACTGGCGTCACGTCGTACTCAGTTTGTAAATGTGGTGGGTTTACTCTCCAACACACCGGTGTGCTGTACGAGTGATGAATTGGCCATGTTCTGTTTACGTGACAACCCTTACTAGTTGGCTGTGTCGGGTGGTGGCGGGTTTTAACGACACATTTATATATTTACGTGATCTAATCACCCAAAAACCTCTTATGGATGATATTGGTCGCGAAAGCCTACGTGTTAAACTTCATAGGTGCTACTCGCTAACAGCACTTGCCCTAAAAAGTCTGTTAAGGCCGTACGGGGAAATCTGCGTTCGTCTACAGCACTATGTGCATCGGCCAGTCATCTCAGTCAGTCAACCCATGCCACCGCGGTCTCTCCCGTGACCTGCCAGCGGGCGTTCGACACTTCGCGTGGCCTTAAAGTGCGCACAGCTGGTACAAGCCACGTTGCCGCCACTTAGTGGCAAATGGCGGTTGTTGTTGTTGATGTTACAGTCCTGTGTGTATAAAACCCCGTGCAAAATTGTGGGGGGAGCAGCAGGCATTGTCGCGGGTTGCAAGCCGCGAGCACCGAGCTGGCGGCCGAGCGTTGAGCGTTGAATTCCTTTCGACGTGGCGGAGGAACGAATACGGTGCCGGGATTGTGCCTCGGCGTTCGCGCGCTCATCCTCGCCGCTGGTGGCCGCCGCCGCCGTCGTGACCGCTGCGTGCCGCGCCCACCCTCACCCCCCCTCCACAACTCCCTCCCCAGGCAAATCCGCCCGGTCGCCTCTCTCTCCCCGTCTGCTCTCAAGTCTCTCCGAAGAACCCTTCCTCTTCAGCCACCGCTTCCCCCCCCTCCTCCTCCTCCTCATTCACTGCTTTTTTTTTACGATCAGTGGAAACAAGAAGATGCTCAGTGTATTCGGCACTTAGCTTCGTTCATCATTTCGTATTTTTTTTACTTTGCTTTATGTAAACCCCCACCTCTCGCTCGCTCTCTCGCTCACTCTCTCGCTCGCTCTCTCTCGCTCGCTCTACTCTCGCTCACTCTCTCTCGCTCACTCTCTCGCTCACTCTCTCTCTCTGGCTCTCTCGCTCTCTCTCGTTCTGCACGCAGCCCTTCTCACAGTCCGACGGCCTCTCTCTCCTTCCTTTGCTCGTTCTGTCCCGTTCCTTCACCCATCCCGTTCTCTAAACGTCGCCGCAGATTACTCTCAAGCAGCCGCAATAATTCCGGCTCGTTTGTTCATCGCGTGGCGACTTTATCAGTCGGGTGAAGGAGGGTGGATGACACACACACACATTTTGCTCACACGGAGACTCTGACTGAAACATTGATTGTAATATCAAGTCAAAGCAAAGTCCTCACTCAAATGAGTGTTGATACAGCCTGGGGCCCGTGGTGCGAGTCGTACACTCCTCTTGCAACGGCGCGAGTCTAACTCGAGGACAACCACGGTCGGATTCCCCTGCCACGCCGGTATTCCGTGTGAACCGGGAGCCACCCTCCCAGCTACCCAGCCACCCTGTCAGCCACCCAGCCACCCTCCCAGCCACCCTGTCAGCTACCCAGCCACCCTCCCAGCCACCCTGTCAGCTACCCACCCACCCTGTTAGCCACCCAGCCATCCTCCCAGCCGCCCTCCCAGCCACCCAGCCACCCACTATCACTTCCCATTTTGAGCCTGGCCAGCACAACCGGCACTTGACCCGGCAGTCCACACCGCACGAGGGAGACGCCTCTTATCTCATCTCCAGCGTGTCACGGCTAAGTGAGCGAACAAGTCATGCGCGTGCGTGTGCTGCGTGCACCTGGCGTAGAGCTTTCGCGCCCCACCAACCCCATCCAGCTGAGTTGGATTCCCAGCCACGGCTCGCATCGGTGCCGAGTGATGTCTGATCCGGTTCAAGAGGCGGGGGTGTAAGGCATCCGCTGGGTCAAATCGGCCTTAGGTTGGTGACTGGCGCGTTGTGTAAATAGCCAGAGAAGAAGCGGGCTGGGTGTGCTGCTGGCCACGTCGCCCCTCCTCCCTCTTTGCTCGGCCAGTCTTCAACCCTCTCCCGTTCCCGAGACGTCTGCAAGTCGCAGGGTGTGGTGGTCCCGTTCATCGCCAAATCTCGGAACGCGCGAGCGGCTTCGGCGTTAATTGAATTTCGAGAGGCGTAAGTAGCGCCGCTGTTTTTAAAGACGTTGGTGCTCACCGCGGAGAACCGTCGCGACGCGATCGCCGCACTCTCCGATAGCCGGCGCCAAACTGTCCCACACGCCCTCCCGCCCTCCCGCGTGACCCTGCGGGAGGAGCCTCGGTGCCGATGAAGTTGTTTTAGTTTAGTTCTGTTTTTAAATCCTTTATATTAAGTTCACTTGCTTGCGCGCTTGCTTGCTTGCTTGCGCGCTTACGACCGTGCAAATCTTTCGGTAGTTTTTTAACCCACTTCCCGTGATCCAATCGAGCTGACATTTTGCACACAGACTCGTTGTGCGTGACAATTTATTTTCGTGAAAATTTTTTCCAAAATTTTACACTTTTTAGGACAAAAAAATTATATTTAATTACCAATTGCTTAATGGTGGCAGGCAATAATCTGACCCATAGGTGGCAGCCATCTCAAGTCAGAGGACGAGAGGACTCTAGCCGCCACGCATATAAAGGATTTATAGTGAAAAACTTTGTTTTTACGGGTTAATTTTTCCCGGTTCTGTTCCGATTGCATCTCCATGGCTCACACGTCCATCATCGGAACGGAATAAGAAAAAGCGACGATGTACGTCATCGGAATGGCACAGTGGGTTAGTAGGTGCTCGCTAACAGCACTTTCCCCAACAGACTGTAATGGTTTGTGTCTACGCATGTCGGTATGTATGTAAATGTTCTGTAAATACGTGGACAGCGGGTAGTTTGCATTTGTTTGCATGCAGATATTACAGCACATGCAAAGGCCACGCTGGATTTTAATATTCAAAACTTGCATGCGCACTGCCAATACATCGACACGCATATTACATAATGGATACTGAACATGGAGACGATACACACACGCACGCAACATATACAATGTACAGCCAGCAGTGTGTATGCACGTGGTATACGTTGTTTGTGCATGTATATATTACGTGTCTTTTTTAAAGTTGTGTGTGCGTGTATGTATGTTATGTGCGTGCAACTGTGTTGCATGTGTGTTGTTTGGATGCATACCCATTGTGTGCATGTGTGCTTATACGTCATATTTATGCGTTGTGTGTGTGTACGTCTTACATAGGTGCTCGCTAACAGCACTTGCCCCAACAGTCTGTTAAGTCTATCGCGGGGATCATTTTGTCTGTGTGTGGGGATACGCTGTGTGTGCAAATACGTCGCGTGTGTTATCTATGTATGTTACATGTGATGTATATACATTATGCGTGTGTGTGTGCGTGTATGTGTGCGCGCGCGTGTTTATAGTTGTGGTAATGAATGGCTGAGGAAGGAAACGCCCCAAGTGTGTGCCCCAGTCCTTCCTTCCTACCTGATTAACCCATTCCCTCCCCCTCTGCCTGTACCACCACCCCCACCCCCGCCCGGACCCCCCCCCCCCCCGCCCTACCGGCACAGCTGCCCCCCCCCTTCCCAGGCTGCCCCCCACTCCCCACCCTCATCCCGTAGAGCAAAATAAGTCGGGGCCATTGTGAGCCGCGCCGGACACGTTTCCGACTTGCTTAGCACTTAGCGGCGCAGAATGTTTGCGATGCGATACGCTGGCTTGATGGATTTTTCGCGGACCGGAGGCTTTCGGTGTTTACCGAGCGAGCGAGTCGGGGGAGCGCGCCACTCGCTCAGCCGAGTGCACGTTGGTTTTGACATCTATAAATTAAAACTATAAAACTACGAACTATTTTTTATTTCGCTATGTAAATGCCCACTGGAGCTGTGTAGTGGCCTGGCCACAAATGATGGCTCAACGAAGTGGCTTATCATCATCGTGTGGAAATTTGTAGCAGCAGCAGCCAAATACTCTAAACGGGTGTTTCTAAATATGGAGGGGAAAACCCAAAGCACCCGGAGAACAATCCGCGCGACCCCGGAGTGAGAAACACACGCAAACTCCAAATATACAGCAGGCGTCGGGGTCGGAATCGAACCCACGACCTCCTGTATACCACGTGAGGTAGTTAACATCTCCTAGCCACCGTGATGATGATGATGAGAGAAAGACACGCAAACTCCAAATATACAGCAGGCGTCGGGGTTGGAATCGAACCCACGACCTCCTGTATACCACGTGAGGTAGTTAACATCTCCTAGCCACCGTGATGATGATGATGATGAGAGAAAGACACGCAAACTCCAAATATACAGCAGGCGTCGGGGTCGGAATCGAACCCACGACCTCCTGTATACCACGTGAGGTAGTTAACATCTCCTAGCCACCGTGATGATGATGATGATGAGAGAAAGACACGCAAACTCCAAATATACAGCAGGCGTCGGGGTCGGAATCGAACCCACGACCTCCTGTATACCACGTGAGGTAGTTAACATCTCCTAGCCACCGTGATGATGATGAGAGAAAGACACGCAAACTCCAAATATACAGCAGGCGTCGGGGTCGGAATCGAACCCACGACCTCCTGTATACCACGCGAGGTAGTTAACATCTCCTAGCCACCGTGATGATGATGATGAGAGAAAGACACGCAAACTCCAAATATACAGCAGGCGTCGGGGTCGGAATCGAACCCACGACCTCCTGTATACCACGCGAGGTAGTTAACATCTCCTAGCCACCGTGATGATGATGATGAGAGAAAGACACTCAAACTACAAATATACAGCAGCAGGCGTCGGGGTCGGAATCGAACCCACAACCTCCTGTATACCGGGCGAGGTCGTTAACATCTCGCCACGGAGAGAGACACGCAAACTCCAAATATACAGCAGGCGTCGGGGTCGGAATCGAACCCACGACCTCCTGTATACCAGGCGAGGTAGTTAACATCTCACCACGGAGAGAGACATGCAAACTACAAATATACAGCAGCAGACGTCTGGGTCGGAATCGAACCCACGACCTCCTGTATACCGGGCGAGGTCGTTAACATCTCACCATCGTGGCGCCCTCGAACTGGACGTCTGTGGTTAAAGAGCTTCATAACTCATCGGATTTCTCCAGGACAAATAAACATTCTGACATTCCCGTTTTAACCTCTGGGTGGTGCCTCTTGCATTGCTCCATGTCACGGTTGCCATGGTGTATGGGGGAGTTGACACCGTGGCGGGTTTAGCGCGCTACGCTACGAAACCCGACGACCCGAGTTCGATTGCCGCACGAGGCCAACGTCAACACCAGTGACGATTCTCGGACCAAGAGCTCATTGCCCGGTGCGATATGGAAATATTGAAAAAATAGTTGGAGACAAAGGCGGTCGGGCCGTGGTGCTGGCCGCACGCTCGTGCAGCGTGCCATTGCCGGTTTTCGTAGGCGCTCGCTAACAGCACTTGCCCCAAAAAGTCTGCGAAAGCTATGAGTGGGGGGTGGGGGGTGGGAGTGATCTTTGTCTTTGTGATGTCTCGACCGTCTCAATAGTTAGGCGAGTAGCGATCACTTCTCCGTATGGGGGGCGGGGAGGGGTGTCGGTGAAGCGGGTTGAGTACCACTTGGTGGGAATTCAGAGAAGACTTGCTTTCGGCCGCCGCGGGAACGTGGAATTTCCCACCGCTGGCTCCAGGACCCACGAGCTGCGGATGAGCGCTGGCGCTCGGGTTAGGGGGTCAGCCACACTGGCGCTGTTTTCATTGTCTCTGCGTAGCCACGGTGGCGGAGGGGGGGGTATGCGGCGCTGTATCTCACCCTACTCTCCAGGCTCTTGAGCCCCCCACTGCAGTTGCGTTAGAAGCTGACTTGGTGGTACAAGTGCCGGGATGTACACACCGGAGGTTGCGGCAAGCCCCGTCCAACGTGTGCGGGGTGACGTGCCAAATCACGTGCCGCTCGCCTGCCCTTCATCGCCTGACGCTCTCGCCTCAACCAGCACTTCTCACTCGCTCGCCATCACCTCACCTGACACCACTCACCAGTCCATCACCTCAAATGGCACTCGCATGTAATCATCACCTCACCTGACACCAGTCATCTTCTCACCTGATGCCACTCACCAGCCATCGCTTACCGCGGCACTATTTCAGGGGCGCATCTCTGCCGCGTTGAGCGATGAATTGCCGCGTGCCGTTTATCGTTTGCCGCGCCCGTTGCCAAAAATGCCCCTTGAGCTGTAAATTCACAGCTCCGGCGCTGCGCGGTGCCCCGTGCCAGACACCGTCGTGACAGCCGTGGTGCTGTCAGCGCCGGGCAGCCAAACTGCCCGGCTAGGCCGCACCTCCGATTAGCACGGTTGGCTACGTACGGTGGGAAAAAAGTTAAATATATATACAACATACATATTTACTTCTTTCGCACCGTACGTAGCCAGCCGTGCTAATCGGACATGTTGATTCTAAATGTGGAGGGGAAAACTGGAGGACCCAGAGAAAAATCCACGTGACCACGGCGAGAGAGAGAGAGAACGCGCAGACTCCAAATAAACAGCAGGCGTCAGGCTCGGGATGGAACCCACGACCTCCTGCATACAAGGCGAGGGAGTTAACATCTCACCACCACGGCGCAAGAGGGCAAGAGGCCGTCTTCGCAGCGTCCGGCTCAGTGTTGCGTGACGAGAAGTAACATTTTGTTCTCCCGCCGTCCCTCGGAGGGAGCTCGCGATTGCCCCGCGTTCAACTCGCCGCCGCCGCCGCCGCGTAATTGCGTGGAAAACACACGCGGGGTAAAAATAGAGCACGTCAGTGGCACCGAGCGCTTATCGGGCAGCGCAGATCGGGGCTCCGAGGCAATTTAACTCGTCCAGACATCGCCCGTGAAAGTTCACGGTCCAGCCTCACTCCCGCTTTTTTTGTTTTCGAGCAGAAGAAGCAAAAAAATGCCCGGTAATTCGCCACTTTGCTTCGTTTTCTTTTTATACAAAAAATCTCCCTTCCCTCCCCCCTCCCACTCCCCCCCCCACAGCCCCTGTCAGACGTGACCCCAAGTCCACGTGTAGGCCAGCGAGCGAACCAAGTAGTGTAGCGTGATGATCACGGTCCCTGGTGCAAAGGGATTGAATTTACAACTAAACAAAAAAAACTGTTTTTTTATTTTACAAGGAAAGATCGACTGAGCTGTAGCTCAGCGGGCCCTTACCTGGTAGAATAAAAATGGTATCGAGACGAATTTATAAAATTACACATTCCTATTGTGAGAAACGCGTTTTTCTGCAAAGGATGGCAATCCTTGACGACTCCGTACCAAGTGGTCCCGTCTGACCTCACGGTTGTTCTGTCACGAAACGTTTAACGCTGATGATGGAACGGTCGATGCAAAAGATGGGCAGGAACTGAGCTGATACGATTTCACGATAACGATCAATCCCACTTAACCAACGGAGTTGTTGTCAGGTCGATTATAATGTTTATCTTGTGCTCGTTTCGCTGTCGGTAACCATTGCGCTGCATTAATCTGGGACAAAAATATATTATAATTAATAATAATTACTCCGTTAAACAACAGCAGATTGGGGAAAAAAAACTCTTCTGGTCGAAATGGAAAAAAAAATATTGACTGCGCAGTACCGATTGTTGCAGCGGCAGTTTAATTTTAGTCGTGCTCTTTGTGGTTTAAACCACACGGCAGCGGGGTTAACAACATGAGCATGCACACGTATGCACTTGCGCACGCACGTACACACACCTGACGATCTGAAACGAGCGCCGCTTGGCAAGAAAGCACGCGGCCCCCCCACCCCCCACCCGTGCGCCCTCTGCTTTTTAAAACGCGTGTTTTTTGTGTGCGTGCGTGTGTGCGTGTGTGTGTGCGTGCGTGCGTGCGTGCGCGCGCGTGCGTGCGTGTGTGCGTGCGTGTGTGCGTGCGCGTGCGTGTGTGTGTACGTGGGTGCGTGTGTGCGTGTGTGTGCATGCGTGTGTACGTGGGTGCGTGTGTGCGTGTGTGTGCATGCGTGTGTGTGTCGACGATCGAGAATGGGAGCGGCGGAACTCCTCGCCTCCAAGGATTAAGGAGCTTTGTGCGCACGTTGTGCGAACGTGTTCTCGCTCGCTCGCTCGTTCGCTCGCTCGAGCATGCGTGCGTGCGTGTTCGTTTACCTCTGCCCGCGCTCGTCAAACGTGAGCGTGGGCACTCGCGTTGAACGTTTGTACGCTGAACTTCTTTCGCACCGTACGCAGCCAACCGTGTTAATCGGAGGTGCGTATTGTCGCCGCCCGCTTGACGGTGTTGATTGCCCAGTGGGTGGCGACACCGACCGTCAAACATCAAGTTCGCCGAAGTTGCACGAGGGTCCTGCACTGGGATGTTTGACCGACAAGAATTACGTCGTCAGTTGTTGTTTCATCGACGGGAGGAGACTTGAGAGCACGCAGGAAGACCCACGCCGAACAGGGGAAGGCGTCCGAGGTCGGGAATCGAATCGAAGTCATGAGAATACAGGGCCTCCTCTACTTACGAACATTCGACTCACGAACTTTCAGAGATACGAACAAACCCGGTCCGTATGTCCAGTTGGCTTTTTACAACCGAGAGTTGTTTAGTTCAACTGCCGTGCAATAGATGGCGGTGGCATCTACATCTGCAGAACAGGAAGAACCAGTGGCACCTATATCTACAGAACATGAACCAGTAGCACCTACATCTGCAGAACATGAAGAACCAGTGGCATCTACATCTACAGAACATGAAGAACCAGTGGCACCTACATCTGCAGAACATAAAGAACCAGTGGCATCTACAGGAGATTATATGACATTTAAAGCCATTCCCCTTGTTTAGTGTACACACCGTACAGCGTGTTTGGAATCGACAGGAGTAAAGTTGGACTTACGCACAAATCAACACAGACCTCTGGAACCCAACTCACTTGTAAGTCGAGGAGTCCCTGTAATTATTCATACTGGAGGAATCCGACGAGCTACAAAGCTCTTCGTCACAGGTGTCCAGTAGGGGCGGGTGATTTTAGGTGCGAGGCTCGGGCCGCATGCATCACCCGCCGTGCCCTGCCAGCCCTGCGCTCAAGCCCAGTTGGGCGGGGATGGGGCGACCGCGGTGGCTTGCCGGGTGTCGGGGGTATCGGGCAGCAGAGTAACCAAGGGAATTGCAACGTTCAAGGGCTTTTTCCGCTTGACATCGGCGCGGGGTGTTCTCCGGCCCCCCGAGCGGAAAACGCGTCGACGAGCGCGATTTCTACCCGACGTCCCGACGCGTGAGACCCTCCTGGAGAAAACGAAGAGGTCCCGAGCTCCGGTGTGAGGCTCTGCCGGGTAGATTATCCCCTTGGAGTTGTCGCCGCGATGCACTGCCCGGTGGCAAATGCGACTTCGAACCAGAGGTGTGGACTCGAGTCATGTGACTTGGACTCGAGTCAGACTCGAGTCATGAATTTGATGACTTCAGACTCGACTTGGACTTGCATAACAATGACTTTGTCCCACCTCTGAGGTGTGGACTCGAGTCATGTGACTTGGACTCGAGTCAGACTCGAGTCATGAATTTGATGACTTCAGACTCGACTTGGACTTGCATAACAATGACTTTGTCCCACCTCTGAGGTGTGGACTCGAGTCATGTGACTTGGACTCGAGTCAGACTCGAGTCATGAATTTGATGACTTCAGACTCGACTTGGACTTGCATAACAATGACTTTGTCCCACCTCTGCTTCGAACCCCCCGACCCTGCGGTCGACTCGCCCTTAGGTAGACTCGGCCCAAACAGAGTGCCCCGGCGTGGCCAACATCAGTGGTGGGATGGAGGGTAACAGTGGGCGCACTTTGGGCATGTGAGGCTGCGTACCCACCCCCCCCCCCCCCTGTGACACGAGGAATTGGCGCAGTTCAGGGATCACGATGACAGGGTTTTCTTTTTGCGTGCATGTAGCGTCTCCAGTGACTGCAGAGTTTACGTCAAATAAGTACTCCACGTTCACACGCATGTTGCTGAACAATTCACTACCTATCTTGATTTGAAGCTTTCGTGACTGCAGGAATCCATACTCTTTGGTTCTTTTGGTAAAGTCACGTGGATGGAAAATTAATAGATCACAGCGTTTCGATCGCAACACAAGCGACCGTCTTCAAGCGAGAGAAGATACAAGATTTGTATAGGCCTGAATAAATAAGCGGACAATAATAGCACAAAGACAAAGATAAAGATCCCCTGTATAGCCTGAACAGACTGTAGGGGCAAGTGCTGTTAGCGAGCACCTATGAAGGCCGGAACGGTACACGAACGAGGGGGTGGGTGGCCAGCACCACGCCCGACCGCCTTTGTCTCCCCAGTAGCGATGTTTACACACCGCACCAGGTACTCATTTAAGGCTGAGTCGACCTAGGGGAGGCCCAGGACCGGTTCAGATAATCGTCACTGGTGTTAGCCGTGAGCGGGAATCGAACCCGGATCGCCAGGTTCATAGCGCAGCGCGCTAACCGCTACACTACCGCTCCCCAATAATAGCACGCACACGCACGCACACGCACGCACACGCACGCACACGCACACACACACACCTGTCCCTCCATCGTCGTCACCGCGATCCATGGGCAGATCGCCCGGAGGTGTCCACCGCACATTTCGTCATTTGTTTCCACTGCCCCTCTACATGGACAAATTAAAGTTTTTCTTTCGCAACCCTTCAGCCACGCGACCTTCTGGGAGTGGCGTAATTTTAAAGCAGCGTTGATTCGACACGAGCAACGTATTTGACCGGTTCGTAGCGCGTCCGCGCGTGGGCAGAGACTCGCTCGAACCAATGGTGGTGAACTTTCACGAAAGTTTGTCCGCAAGAACCCCACTCGCTGTAAGATATGCATCCTAGTCGAGCACAAACAAATATAATAAATAAATCAAAATGTTTTAATATTTTATATCTCGCATGCACGGCGCGTACAGGGGGTGCCGCGTGGGTGTAAATATGCGTGTGTAATTGCTGACAACGGGCTTTCGCGTGGCGTGTAACGCACACCTGCCCGGTTCACCTGAACAATCGGGGCATAAATAAATAAGCGGCGCTTCGTAGGAAATGGCAACTCGAACCGTGTCACCTGGCCCCCCGACCCCCCAACTCTTAATTTAATTTTTGCCGCTGCAATTACACTCGCTCGCTCGTCTTCCACACGGAGTTACGCAGCACGGCGTAAGCCTGCGACGATCCCCGCACCGCCCCCCCCCCACCCCGTCGATGAGTCGCTGCGAGCCGATTTGACGGTGACGTTCATATCCTGGAGCGCCTCCGTGGTGGTGCGATGGGTCCAACCCGGCGCTTGCAGCGCAGAGGTCGCTGGTTCGGTCTTCCGTCCGTCTGAAATTACTGAAACGACGGGGCAGGTTTCTTACCTCCTACCCCCCCAACCGCCCGCGATGGCCACCTCTGCCCACCCAGCAGCATAAATGCGTACACCACGATTAGGCGGTCGGCAGGATCGCGCGTGGTGCGGAATAGTGCGGGTACCACCACTTGTCTCTTCCAAGACGTACTGGCCCACGTGGAGGAGTAGACCAAGGTGCACCCTCTTGATCTTCCTTTCGTGAAGGGCTTTCCGCGAGCAGCAGCTTGAGCAAGCATTCGCAGCGCTTGTATCTTTTACCATCTCGATCGTTCCACAGTTGCAGCTGTGACGTCGCATGTAAGTTGCGTGCACATCATTTTAGATATTGAGTTCTCTTGCGTGAGAATCCCACTTTGTACAGGCGCCATGGCAGCTAGGAAATGTTAACTACCTTGCCCGGTATGCAGGAGGTCGTGGGTTCGATCCTGACCCTGACGCCTGCTGGTATATATGGAGTTTGCGATGTCTTTCTTTCTCCCCGTGGTCGCATGGATTTTTCTCCGGGTCCTCCGGTTTTTTTCCCTCCATTTAGAATCAACATCACACGTTTAGAGTATTTGGCTGCTGTAAATTTCGACACAATGATGATAAGCCACTTCGTTGAGCTATAATTTGTGACAGGCAGGTCGCTTCTGAAACAAAATCGACATGGCAGTTCAGTGGGGCCTTGCCTGGTGAAAGAAAAATAATTGTAGATATCGGTAAATATCTACATCATAAGGCCTCCTTTGCCAGTACCAAAAGGCGCCTTTTGGCATCATCTGGTCGGACACCGTATGAGACTCGGCTCTAAGGAAAGCTGTCTTTGGTGTGGACCAATCAGTTTCAAGGAGAGTGTTTTTGGTTTGCATTCTGACCACAAGTATTATGGTTTATGTAAACATGATTCCTCGTAAATAGGTTTCAGTTTTGTTGCCAGAAAAAAGAGGAAAAAACTATTATTATATCGGTAAATAGTTTAACACGGAGGCTTTCGCGACCAATATCATCCATAATACCAAAGGTGAGTCCCATCATCCCGATTACTCTGCAGAATATTGGAAACTCACCCCCACACTCCCCTTGCGCCCCCACAACCTTCCCGTCGTCGAGGAGACGATTTGCATATTTTTAGGCATAAAACTTGCTTGGGGGGGGGGGTGGGGAAAGTCCCCTCCGGTGGTGGCTCGGCCAGCGTGCGGTTTCCTCGCGCCGTGTTTCCGACAGGTGCCGCGGTGCCCGCGCCCGCGTGTGCTTCCCCGCTCACGCGCGTGTGTTCGCGCATGTACGTGTGTGTACGTGTACGCACGTGTGTATACGTGTGTGTGTGTACGCACGTGTGTGTGTACGCACGTGTGTGTGTGTGTGTACGCACGTGTGTGTGTGTGTGTACGCACGTGTGTGTGTGTGTGTGTACGCACGTGTGTGTGTGTGTGTGTACGCACGTGTGTGTGTGTACGTGCGTGTGTACGCGCGTGTGTACGCACGTACGTGCGTTACCTGCCGTGCGGTATACCCGTTTGTTCCCCCCCCCCCTCGCACTGCGCGTGGCGCTCTTGTCGTCGAGTCCCGAGGCCGTGGGACCGATGGCTAAAGAACGAAGGAAGGTCCCGTGCTTTATTCCTTTTCATAAACCTTTTTGTTGAAAGGTAACAGGTGCAGCCCTGCAATTACTCGCGAACCCCGCCGCTGGTCGAAGGGCCTCCGCTCGAGGGAGCTCGAGAGAGCCTCTCCAGAGGGTTTCTTGGCCTACTCTTCCACGCCGTTGAGAGCATCCACACTTTAGCCCCCACGACACACGACCTGCCGATTATTAAGTGTGAGTTGACAGGCGGGGTCGGATTTAAGAAACGTGCCCATGTTTGCAACTGCCGCGCCGGGAGATAGAACCCCGGCGACCTCTGGATGCCCGGTGTGATATCCGTTAGACCATGGCAGCATCTAAATTAATTGTGTGAAATGTAATCTGTTGTGTTGTGAGCAACATAAGATGAATAATTATGAATGTGGGGGTTTGTACCTTAATCCTTGAATGTTCTGCACAATAAACCACTCTCCTCTACCCACGAAACGGGGCCCCCACACTGAGCCCACAAACTGGCCCTCCACACTGGGGCCTCCACACTGGGGCCTCCACACTGGGGCCTCCACACTGGGGCCTCCACACTGGGGCCTCCACACTGGGGCCTCCACACTGGGGCCTCCACACTGGGCCTCCACACTGGGCCCTCCACACTGGGGCCTCCACACTGGGGCCTCCACACTGGGGCTCCACACTGGGGCCTCCACACTGGGCCTCCACACTGGGCCTCCACACTGGGGCCTCCACACTGGGGCCTCCACACTGGGGCCTCCACACTGGGGCCTCCACACTGGGCCTCCACACTGGGCCCTCCACACTGGGGCCTCCACACTGGGGCCTCCACACTGGGGCTCCACACTGGGGCCTCCACACTGGGCCTCCACACTGGGCCTCCACACTGGGGCCTCCATACTGGGCCCTCCACACTGGGGCCTCCACACTGGGGCTCCACACTGGGGCCTCCACACTGGACCTCCACACTGGGGCCTCCATACTGGGCCCTCCACACTGGGCCCTCCATACTGGGCCCTCCACACTGGGCCTCCACACTGGGGCTCCACACTGGGGCTCCACATTCAGGCTCCACACTCAGGCTCCACACTGGGGCCCTCCACACTTGGCCCACAAACTGGGGCTCCACACTCGGGCACCACACTGGGCATTCACACTGGGGCTCCACACTGGGCATTCATATAACACTGGGCCTCCAGACTGGGCCTATACACGGGGCCTCCGCACCGGGGCTCCACACTGGCCTTGCACACGACACTGGGCATCCACACTGGGCCTTGCACACCACACTGGGCATCCACACTGGGCCTTGCACACCACACTGGGCCTCCACACTGGGCCTTGCACACCACACTGGGCATCCACACTGGGCCTTGCACACCACACTGGGCATCCACACTGGGCCTTGCACACCACACTGGGCATCCACACTGGGCCTTGCACACCACACTGGGCCTCCACACTGGGCCTTGCACACCACACTGGGCATCCACACTGGGCCTTGCACACCACACTGGGCATCCACACTGGGCCTTGCACACGACACTGGGCATCCACACTGGGCCTTGCACACCACACTGGGCATCCACACTGGGCCTTGCACACCACACTGGGCATCCACACTGGGCCTTGCACACGACACTGGGCATCCACACTGGGCCTTGCACACCACACTGGGCATCCACACTGGGCCTTGCACACGACACTGGGCATCCACACTGGGCCTTGCACACCACACTGGGCATCCACACTGGCCTTGCACACCACACTGGGCATCCACACTGGCCTTGCACACCACACTGGGCATCCACACTGGGCCTTGCACACCACACTGGGCATCCACACTGGGCCTTGCACACCACACTGGGCATCCACACTGGGCCTTGCACACGACACTGGGCATCCACACTGGGCCTTGCACACCACACTGGGCCTCCACACTGGGCCTTGCACACCACACTGGGCCTCCACACTGGCCTTTCACACCACACTGGGCGTTGCACACGACACTGGGCCTCCACACGTCGAGACTTCCCCCTAAGGCACAACAAACTTCCGCGTGTGCAGCCTCAAGTGGCGGCGCGCATCTCTGAGAACGACGCGTTACAGAACGTAACAAGCGAGCGAGGGGCGGGGGGGGAAACACCGACGTAAAGCCTGCATTGTGTAACGGATTCCAATGTGCGCTCGTTCTCGGAAGTGTTTTATCGGCAGAGTGTGAAAGCTCCCAGGGCTAAAACTCAATAGGCCCGTTTGGAAATAGTCTTTTTGAATGTTGTTGTTGGTGCCGCTCTGGTTTGTGTTTCCCGAGTGTTTTGCCCAGCGCTTTGATGAATGTGACCGCTCGACAACGGAGGGGGGGGGGGGGGTGTTTAAGTCACTTTAACAGCGGCGCAACTCTGCACTAAAGTTACGCTCACATTGGTTCATCTTTGCGAGAGTTTTAGTGCACAGTTTTCCTCCCTCTCGCCCGCCGCCCGCCTCCCCTACAGATGCCCTACACACGCCTGACTTGCAAAGAGTTACAAGGTGCATCACGTGACCTGGGTGCGTGCCACTTGACGGACAGACCGAGTTTATAACTGGAGGATTGGCTGGGTGCGGCGAGGAATGCGGCGAGTCGTCGCGCCCCCCGGCTCCCAGCAACCGGGGATGTATCGTCGCGGCTGGAGGTTGCGAGATCGATTCGGCAATCGATTGCGTCTTGTGCCGCTCGTATTTTTGTCGTTGCCAATCTCATTTGTATTTCCTTGTGGCTCGCTTGTGCGCGTCCCTTGGCGCAGGGTGCGGCAACGCCCCGCCCGGTGCCATCTCGAGAGGGCGGTAGCAGCGAGGAGGTCGCTGGGGGCCTGTCTACGCGGATTGAGTTGATGTCTGTCCCCGGGAGAGATGGGATGAACTAATTAGTGGTCAATGAGTCTGCCCGAGCTGAAGGACCCCCGTTGTTAAGAAAAGTTGGTGGGCAGCGCATACCTGTCAACCCCTTATCAGTGCCCTCCCTTATTACAGATCAATTCAGACCTTGTTGGTCACACTGTGCCCTTACAAATCTCAAAGTTCATCCTACAAAGTCCCATCACAAGGAAGAAACGCAAACAAATAGACGAAAATATGTTTTTGCCCGTATTGAAACGGCTGTACGCCGTATGGATCTGACAAAACTCAATTTCCCTGCACAAGAATACGGGGTAAACCGTCTGGGTTGACAGCTATGGCAGTGGGTGAGGGCCGATGGTCAAGACGAACGATGAAGTGGAAGCGGAAGGAGAGAACACGGCCGAGGGGGCGATCACGTTTTGGAGTGTGAGCGATGCACGATCGGCATCTTGAGATGATGGCTTACGGCTTAGGGGAAAGCCTTTATCCAGCAGTTGATGGGTCATGGTTGATGACCGAATCCCTTCCTGGGGTTTCTCCGAGCCACCCCTCTGCCGTTCCCAAACACAAACAAAATAAACACCAAAGACGAGCCTCCACTCCCCAGCCTCCCACAGAAAGGGGACCGTCGTGCCGTGCAGGCTCGGAGCGAGGCTTTAAACTGGTTAAATGAAGGCTCGTTATTCCGACACGTGAATTAGCAACCGCGCCGGCATTGTTAATGCTGCTTGTTATCACCGCGTTAAGGCTTTTTGACGGCGCTCGTTTTTTTTTGTTGAACCTGATGATGCTGCTGCTGTATTTCCCTCCCCGCCTCCTCGGTTTCCCGGCCGCCAATGCCTAACGCTCACGTGGTACCGCGCGGGGCTTCACTCTCCGGCACCACGAGTCGAGACCGGCATCAGACCCCATCGGACCCTAGAGCGGCAGTCGACGTGGATGTCTCGCGTCGATGCCTCGCGTCGATGCCTCGCGTCGATGCCTCGCGTCGTATCGGACAAGCAGAGAGGCGGCGGCGCCGTTTGCGGCGCTCATCAACCCTGCTGGCTGTCGTAGTTAAAGTGTCGCTGCGGTGGCTATGAGATGTTAACTACCTCGCCTGGTGTACAAGGAGACCGTGGGTTCGATCTCGACCCTGACGCCTGCTGCTGTATATTTGAAGTTTTCTCGTCTCTCTTTCCTCGTGGTTGCGTGGATTTTTCTCCGGGTCCTCCCGGTTTTCCTTCCACATTTAAAATCAACATCACGCATTTAGAGCATTTTGCCGCTTAGACATGTTCACATGTAGGTAAGCCACTTTGTTGCGCAATCATTTGTGATAGCCAGATCGCTTCTGAAAAAGAGCGACGTAGCTACGTGTGCCCTGATCTGGTAGAATAAAATAAAATAAAAGTTTGTTTTTTAGTACCGACCGGCGCCTGTGCCGCGCGCCGTGCCGGCAAAGCCGTTGTTCATCTGGTGCGCGACTGCCAGCGGAGTGGCTGCCCGCAGAACCTAGGTGGCGGGTCCCACCAACTCCTGCGCAGGTGCAAGGGATAACGGCGGTGGCGGCCGTGGCAAGGTGTGACCGTGTTGGCCCATTGAGCTGTGTTTACTCTGCCCCTGTTGAGCAATGTGAGAATATTTCAGCGGGTGCATCTATCGCATTTCACGGTGCTGCTGTCCTGGAAAATCTCAGTAACCCGTTTACCGAATTCTCCAGATGATAACGCCCCTCCTGACCCCGCCACCTCGTGTTTCACAGCAAGAGTTGTGGGTGTGGTTCATGATCCCCCCCCCCCCCCGGTCGCCGTGTCTCTGCGATTCGTATCGCGTAGCGGTGAACACAGTGCGCTACGATCCCAACAACCCAAATATGTCAACCGGGTCGAGGTCGACTCGGCCTTAGGCGAGTACCTTGTGCGGTGTGGCAATATCAGCATTGGGGAGACAAAGGCGGCCGGGCGTGAGGTTAGCCCCCCACCCGCTCCCTCGTGTGCTGTGCTGGCCTTCATAGGTGCTACTCGCTAAGGGCACTTGCCCCGCCAGTCTTTTATTGAGGCGACACAGGAGAAGGGGATCTTTGTCTTACTATAACTTTATTGACACCAGGCACAAGTTGGGGGAGAAGTGCTTCTTGCCTTTCGGAGAGCCTTATAATCCAGACAATACGGTAATTATATTTTTTAGATGAACCTACGCTGGCTTTATGGAAACAATTGACTGCCAACGATTAATTTTACAGGTGGGCCACACTCACTAAACCATGCTTTTCGTCGACTTTCCGCGTGAAAGTTAAATGTGTTGCAGCCCATCGCGCTCCACAAAGAGGCGAATAACCAGACGGTTGCTGAGCAATCCGCACACACCTCTTCATCTGCTCGACGTGAACGAAGAGTTGCTTTTCGAGCGACACGCGTTTGTGCGTTTTTCGACTTTTCCCAGGAATGTGCGGTGAGTGGTTTGACGAGGGGGCCATGTGAGTGCCCACCGCACCCCGTCTGTAAGGACGGGCTGCCCACCCTCGTCTGTGGTGATTGGTATCCTCCGTCCTGGTGGCACTGGATACTTTCCTGGATGTGGCGGCGAACGCTACCGGCATTCGCCAATCACCGCCGTCGGTGTGTGTGCCGTGTGCGTATGCACGTTGAACTTCTCTCGCACCGTACGTCGACATACGCGCTAATCGGAGGTGCGGGAAAAGGAAGATAAACCGAACACAAAAAGCAGTTTTCAATCCACATTTTAAAAGTGCATCGCTCCAGTGCGCCCAACACACATACACACGAGCGGTACGGACACCACCGATTCATAACCGCGGCCTGAAATCGAACCCGGATTTGCCGAGTCCGAAGCGTGCGCGCCACCGCCGGCGACGAGGTGGGGAAGCCGTTCCCTTCACGGTCATTCTCACACCTCGCTCGCTCGCTCGCTGCGGAGGAGGAGGAGGAGGTTATTTTTGGGCCGTGGCACGGTGCCACCGCGCGTCCCGGCTAAACTCGCTCCGTGTGCCGCGTGGCCGGCTAACACGGATTCTTACTTAACCCCCCCTCCCCCCCCCGCTGTCGAGCGCCGCGCTACGTTGCACATCTGGCCCTGAACGTACGTAGCAAGAATGAAAATAAACCCAACCCCCTCGTAGTAGACACGGTCGTCGTGTGTGCCTGTGTGCGTGTGTGACGACTCGGCCTCAAATGAGTAGCTCGTGCGGTGTGTAAACGTTGCCACTGGGGAGACAAAGGCGGCCGGGCGTGGGGCTGACCCACCCGCCCCCCTCGTGTGCAGTTCCAGCCTTCATAAGTTCTACTCGCTGACAGCACTTTCCCCTACAGTCTGTCAAGGTTATACGGGGGATCTTTGTCTTGTCTTTGGGTGTGAGTGTGAGTTTGTGTGTGACTTTATTGTGTGTGCTTTTGCACCATTGCCAACGCAGCGACAGCAGCATCATCACCACCACCACTAGACAATTTCTTCAGCTTTTAACCTCATGTTGTTCTTCGCTTTGGAAAGTTGTCCTGGTATGGCAGTGGCTCTTGAACTCCCGCATGAACGTTAATTGTTGTTGTCGTCGACAGTTTTGAGCCCTTTAAATAGGCGTGTGTGTGCGAGTGCACGGGCGCTCCGTACAGTCCGTACAGAGCGGATATTTTTTTGTGGCTTCTCAGCGTGGGGGTAACAAAAAAATCCCCCCCTCCTCTCCTCCGCTGCGAACTATTTTTGACTTTGAGACGCGTTCGCAGCCCTCGTCAATGGAGCGTAAATTTGAAGGAAAACATCCTGAGCAATTAGGGGGAAAGCGCTTGTTTCGGAAAAGCTGGAACTCGTCCATAAACACTCGCCTTGGGACGAAGTGGCGATTCCTGCTCCTCCTGGATCAGCTTCTCCCTGTTTCCTCGCTGCCTGTGCAATGTGTGCGTGGTGAGTGCGTGGTGAGTATGTGTACGTGGTGAGTGTGTGTGCGTGGTGAGTGTGTGTGCGTGGTGTGAGTGCGTGGTGAGTGTGTGTGCGTGGTGAGTGTGCGTGGTGTGTGTACGTGGTGAGTGTGTGTGCATGGTGTGTGTGCGTGGTGAGTGTGTGCGTGGTGAGTGCGTGGTGAGTGTGTGTGCGTGGTGAGTGTGCGTGGTGAGTACGTGGTGAGTGTGTGTACTTGGTGAGTGTGTGTGCGTGGTGAGTGTGCGTGGTGTGTGTGCGTGGTGAGTGCGTGGTGAGTGTGTGTGCGTGGTGAGCGTGGTGTGTGTGCGTGGTGTGTGTGCGTGGTGTGTGTGCGTGGTGAGTGCGTGGTGAGTGTGTGTACGTGGTGAGTGTGCGTGGTGTGTGTACGTGGTGAGTGTGCGTGGTGAGTGTGTGCGTGGTGAGTGCGTGGTGTGTGTGCGTGGTGAGTGCGTGGTGTGTGTGCGTGGTGAGTGCGTGGTGAGTGTGTGTGCGTGGTGAGTATGCGTGGTGTATGTACGTGGTGAGTGTGTGTACGTGGTGAGTGTGCGTGGTGAGTGTGTGCGTGGTGAGTGCGTGGTGTGTGTACGTGGTGAGTGTGTGTGCGTGGTGTGTGTGCGTGGTGAGTGCGTGGTGAGTGTGTGTGCGTGGTGTGTGTGCGTGGTGAGTGTGTGTGCGTGGTGTGTGTACGTGGTGAGTGTGTGTGTGTGCGTGGTGAGTGTGCGTGGTGTGTGCGTGGTGAGTGCGTGGTGAGTGTGTGTACGTGGTGTGTGTGCGTGGTGTGTGTACGTAGTGTGTGTGCGTGGTGTGTGTACGTGGTGAGTGTGCGTGGTGAGTGTGTGCGTGGTGAGTGCGTGGTGTGTGTACGTGGTGAGTGTGTGTGCGTGGTGAGTGCGTGGTGAGTGTACGTGGTGAGTGTGCGTGGTGAGTGTACGTGGTGAGTGTGCGTGGTGTGTGTACGTGGTGAGTGTGTGTGCGTGGTGTGTGTGCGTGGTGAGTGTGTGCGTGGTGAGTGCGTGGTGTGTGTACGTGGTGAGTGTGTACGTGGTGAGTGTGCGTGGTGAGTGTGTGCGTGGTGAGTGCGTGGTGTGTGTACGTGGTGAGTGTGTGTGCGTGGTGTGTGTGCGTGGTGAGTGCGTGGTGAGTGTGTGTGCGTGGTGAGTGTGTGTGCGTGGTGTGTGTACGTGGTGAGTGTGTGTGTGTGCGTGGTGAGTGTGCGTGGTGTGTGTGCGTGGTGAGTGCGTGGTGAGTGTGTGTACGTGGTGAGTGTACGTGGTGTGTGTGCGTGGTGTGTGTACGTGGTGTGTGTGCGTGGTGTGTGTACGTGGTGAGTGTGCGTGGTGAGTGTGTGCGTGGTGAGTGCGTGGTGTGTGTACGTGGTGAGTGTGTGTGCGTGGTGAGTGTGTGTGCGTGGTGTGTGTGCGTGGTGAGTGCGTGGTGAGTGTACGTGGTGAGTGTGCGTGGTGTGTGTACGTGGTGAGTGTGTGTGCGTGGTGTGTGTGCGTGGTGAGTGTACGTGGTGAGTGTGCGTGGTGTGTGTACGTGGTGAGTGTGTGTGCGTGGTGTGTGTACGTGGTGAGTGTGCGTGGTGTGTGTGCGTGGTGAGTGTACGTGGTGTGTGCGTGTGTCAGTGGTGAGCTGTGGCGCAGCAGTTAGTGACGATTGCTTGAACCTGTCGCGGGACCTCCCCTAGGTCAACTCGGCCTCAAATGAGTACCTGGTGCGGTGTGTAAACGTCGCCTCTCGGAGAGACAAAGGTCGTCGGGCGTGGCGCTGGCCGCCCACTCCCCTCGTGCACCGTGCCGACCTTCATAGCCACTCGTGAACAGCACTTGCCCCAACAGTCTATTAAAGGCTACACAGGGGATCTTTGTCTTTTGTAAAAACAAAAGCCCCCTTCACCGAGCAGCACTGGCGCCGGGTCTGGTGAGTGCACCGCGCTGCGATCGGGTGCTATTTGAGCCTCCAGCCAGATTCCTACCCCTAGGTTTACTTGGCCTAAAGTGTTTACATGCGGCGCCACGTGCTTATAAGTGCTTCCGCATGGGTGTGCGCGCGTGCACACGCGTGCACGTTGGTGTGCGTGCGTGTCAGTGGTTGTACATGATGTATGTGTGTGTGTGCGTGCATGTGTCTGCGCGTGTGTCACAGTGGTTTGGGCCGAGCGTGAGGTCGGGTTTCAAAACGCATTCATTTTGCAACCAAAACCCCGTGAGAGCCAATCGCGCGTTCGCCCAGCCTCGCCGACAGAGATCACAAAGCCTCACTCTGCGTGTGAAACGCTCCGGCGTATGGGCCGTGCTGGCACCCGGGGCGGTGCGTGGCACCCGGGACGTCGTTTGTGCAAATTGCATCTTTTGCAAACCACAGACACGAGCTTGTGGAAGGCAGCAAGCGGACATGTGATGACGAGCCGCCAGTGCTCAACAGTTGCCCAAGTCCTGCAGACCTCCGTGTATTAAAGATGTTTTCAGCCAATTCATGAGCGAGCTTATTCACGTGTGTTTGAGTTTTAAGTGTGTGTGTGTGTTGCCCGACCCATCACGCGGAAAGTGACAAGTCCATTCTTAACGGTCTCTCCCGTGTTTCCATCATCGCCGCCGCTATCGCAACCTTCGCTCGAATTGTCATCGCTCATTTACGTGCCCGGTTACGTTGTTTTGGCACACACGTGGCCGTCATGCGAGACTTGAACGTGGGGTCAGCGGACCACGAAAGGATGAGCGCGTGCGCGTGAGACGCGCTGCCTCCATCTCCGCAATGAGTTGATGCCTCTACCATGCAGTAGAGCAAGTAGGTTATTTTTAAATCCTCGAGAACTCGACTGTTGTTGTGTCCCCCTTACGTCTGCAAGTTTTTCTTTCTCTCCAGCCGCCACCGTAGCTTGCTTCCACGCGCAAGAAAATACAATGGATATCCATGTAAGTTACAATGGATATCCATTGTAATTTATATTCCATACATTAAACCACCCCCCCCCCTCGCCTCGAGCCTTCACACGTGATTGACTCACAAGTGACGACGTCACATCTATCCCCTCCGTCGATTCAAGACCGAAACAGGACGAGGATTTCTCTACAACTCTGCGGCTGTCGCCTGATGATGCTGCTGCTTGTTGTTGTAATTACCGGCGAAATGTCACGGTACTCGAATTGCAAATGTTGTGGGTTTACTCTCCAACGTGACAAACCTTACTAATTGGTTGTCTCGGGTGGTGGCGGATTTAACGACACATTTATATTTAAGCGATGCAACCCAAAAACCTCTATTATGGATAATATATGTCGCGAAAGCCCACCACCACTACATGTTAAACTGAGAAAGTACGGACGAGGTCATTTGTCCACGCGTACGCGATGACGCAGATCTAAATCCTAACTATTGAAACGTCAAGCTGGGGTCCTCGCTGGGTTAAAGATCTCTCAATGAATCAACAAAATAACGCGAATCGCAATCTCGATTGGGGCTGGCACGTACGCCCGCTGGCAAGGCTGCCCTCTGACCTCTACTGGCCACAAGTAGCAGCTGCAACTGATTTGACCGATGCCAGAGTTGTATAGGCCCGGGTGACTTACGTACCACCGTTTGTTTTGCTCGAGTTGGTGGTGAGGATTGTTTGCCAGACCGCCAGCGGTGAGCTAACGTGGTCATGGCCGGCGCACCGTTAGACGCACGTGTCCGGCCAACGTCTTCAATCGATTGTTCTACGGAGGGACGGTCACTGAGTCGCGCTCTTTCAGATAGACGCGCACCTGCGGCCGTCTGGAACGCTCTTCCTTCCGATATTAGGATGCCCATTGGGAGCTATGCACTTGAAAATTATCTATAATGGAAACTAATTTCTTTTGAATTCCTTTTTGTGTACTTGTTTGTCCTTCCGCCGCATCTCCAATAAGTACATTTGGTAAAATCACGTAGAAGGGAAATAATAAAATAATAAAAATACAACATAATAAAATTAAAATTCTCACGACGTTTCGGCCACAACACAAGCAGCCGTCCTCAGGTGAAGAAACAGAGCTGTCGGAAAGACTGCACTCCAATGAGGGACGCTGTCTTTATTATTTTTATTATTATTTCCCTTCTACGTGACTTTACCGAAAGAACCAAGACGATGAATCCCTGCAGTCACGAAAGCTTTAAATCGAAAAGTATATTTGGCTTCGTACGGTGCGAAAGAAGTTCAATGTGCATACGCACATACACGGCAAGCCGCCAAAGTAACGGTTCGTGATATTTTTAACTTGCATGGAACCCAAGAGATAACCATAAGAATAGGTTATTCCCTTTCTGGCCAAAATAAAACAGTTGTGTTAAGATGTTAAAACACGAAACTGAAATCTTTTGCAAGGAATCATGTCTGCATTAACCACATATACTTGTGGTGAACATGCAAACAAAAAAAACATTCTCTGGTTGTATATGATGATGCATTGTCTTTGAAACTGATTGTTCCACACCATGCAGATATGATTCCTTGCAAAAGATTTCAGTCTGGTGTTTTAACATCTTAACACAACTGTTGTATTATATTTAGATTTAAAGCTTAAAGCTATTTTATTATGTTTTATTTTTATTATTTTATTATTTCCCTTCTACGTGACTTTACCGAAAGAACCAAGAAGATGTTTTATTATAGCCAGAAAGGGTAAAACCTATTCTTATATTTTGATACTGGCAAGGGGGAGGTCTCATGATGACCACGAGATAAACTTTGCCGGTGTTCAAACAACAAATCAATGCAGCATAATTACCACGCCTGAACGTCATCGGCGTTCTGCCTGCAACACAGAAGTGCTTCCAGCAACGGAACAGTGACCCGCCCGCACAGCATGCCCTGCACGCACGCACACGCGACAAAGATCCCCCCATATAGCCTGAACAGACTGTTGGAGCAAGCGCTGTTAGCGAGCGCCTTGAAAGGTCGGCACGGCGCACGAGGGGGGGTGGGTGGCGATGTTTTACACACCGCACCAGGTACTCGTATGAGGCTGAGCAGACCCAGGACTGGTTCAGATAATCATCACCGGTGTTGGTCGTGAACGGGAATCAAACTCGGGTCGTAGCAGAGGTCGCAAACGGGTTTTGATTTCTTACCCGTACCCATACCCGGCCGCACCAGGGTAGCAAATGGGTACCCGTACCCTACTCGAAATGAGTGACAAACGGTTACTCACCAGTGAGTCACGGCCTACCCGTACCCGTACCCGGACGCACCAGAGGTCGCAAACGGCTACTCGTACCCGTACCCGGCCGGGTACGGGTAGCCGGGTATCGGGTAGGGTACGGGTATCGGATACCCGGTTGCGACCTCTGGTTCGTAGCGCAGCACGCTAACCGCTGCACTACCGCTCCCCCACGACGCTACACACACGCGCGCACGCAGAAAACGGGGGCGCGGAGTGCAGGGTGGGGAGGGGGTTGACCAATAACGCGTGCGTGCTGGATTGTGCCGAGGGCCCCCCCTGGCACCCGCCCCCCCCCCCCCGCCCTGTGTCCCCGTGCGCTAGCTCGAGATGGACAATGCTCAATATTTTACCATTCATTTGAGAAAGGTCGGCCTGCAAGTCACACAATGGTGTCATTTCATTGAAAAAGCACCCCACGACGCTGAACGACGATGACAAAAAAAGTGAATTCTTTTTTTCCCGGGGCAAAATGGAAAAAGCGCTTGGCACGCGTTCCGCCATCGTCTTCGTCGTCGTGGTGAAAGCGCGAATTTACATTTCGTTGTCGTTAGTTGCCAAAAATGTATCCATTAGAAAAGAAAAAACCTAGAATTTCCCTCCAATTCTGATATTTTTCGAACAGTGATCGTTTAGTGAGCGGTGGCAGTGGGTGGGCTGGCTGCTCGTACGTGGTGAACCATATGTCAGAGGTCGCAAACGGGTTTTGATTCCTTACCCGAACCCGGCCGCACCAGGGTCGCAAACGGGTACCCGTACTTGGCCGTACCCGTACCCTACCCGTACCCAGCTGGGTACGGGTAGGGTATGGGTATCGGGTACCCGGTTGCGACCTCTGCCGTACGTAGCCAACCGTGCCGAACGGAGTTGCCGGTGAACGTACGTTGAACTTCTTTCGCACCCTACGTAGCCGGCCGTAATAATCTGAGTTGGCGGAGTACCACGTGCAGTAACCGTGCGCTCTCCCCACGTGACGGGGACGTGAGCCGCGCTGCTGATGCTGCTGCTGATGCTGGGCGCGTCGTCGTCGTCGCTGGAAGTCTGCCGCGGGGCTCCGCTGGCTCGCGCAGGTTTGGACTCGCTTTTGTAAACGAGAAGAGGAGAAAAAAAATCCCACTGAAATTTACCCGGGGCGGGCGGTCAGGTGAACACGTCTGTCCGGAACCCCCCCACTTTCAAACGAACGGCCATATGCGTACAGCCGCTGTGCACGCGCATGTGTGTGTGTGTGCATGTATTTGTGGGTGTGTGTGTGTGCGTGTGTGTGGTTGGAAACATTTAGGCTGGCCTGCCTACGATTCATGCTGGGTTTAACCAGGCTGGATTGTGTGAGGAGCTCACAAATCCTTGAAAGATCTGGGCAAAGTCCCATCGGTGAGCTCCTCCGGTAGGCAAGGCTGCGTTGGCTGGGTCATGTAGCCCGCATGCCCAGCCACCGCATGCCTAAGCACAGCTTTTGTTCGGCCGGATCGAGGGGGCTAAACGGGCACGGCACGGGCTCGAGAAGAGATGGAGTGATGTGGTACAGGAGGACGTGGAGCTGAGTGTACTTGCCGATGACTGGTAACAGTGGTGTCAAGATCGGCCTCTGTGGAGGAGGCTCCTGAAGTATGCTACTGGGCAGTTGGAGGCAGTCACCCTCCAGCAACAACGGAGGGCAGAGGAGCGACGCTCTCACAACAACGAGCCGAGCACCGGGTGGCTAAAGCACAGCAAGTTGGGCTGAGTCCATGTAGGGGAGGCTAGCTCTATGTAGAAGCCACTTATAACTGCTGGTGGCATGCAAGGTGGTAGTCCTCTACACACACTGCTACAAAGACAAAGATCCCCCGTATAGCCTGTAACAGGCTGTTGGGACAAGCGCTGTTAGCGAGCACCTATGAAAGTCGGCACGGCACACGAGGGGGTGGGTGGCCAGCACCACGCCCGGCCGCCTTTGTCTCCCCAGTGGCGATGTATACACCACTGCACCAGGTACTCATTTGAGGCTGAGTCAACCTAGGGGAGGCCCAGGACCGGTTCAGATAATCATCACCAGTGTTGGTGGATGTGAGCGGGAATTGAACTCGGGTCGCTGGATTCGTAGCGTTGCGCGCTAACCGCTACACCAGCGTTCCCACCTACAACCGCACTGACACACACACACACGGTGCGGTCACGTGGCTGCACTGGTGATCCGGTGCTTTGGTGGACCCACGTGGTGCTGCTTGTGATGCTCCAAGCCCACCGGGCTGTGTGGTGGCTAGGAGACATGCTGTGCACATGTCTCCTTCAAGGTCCCTAAGATCCAGCGATGCAGATCTTCTCTGCATTCCCAGGTCGAGGTTTCGGTCTATGGGTGACCGAGATTGTTTCCCTGTGTACCCCCCAGGCTATGGAATTCTCTTTCACGAGGTATCAGGGATCTCTGCAAGTCTGTGGATATTTAAAAAATGCGTCTATTTATATGCTTCCGCCTGTTACACTTTCAGTTCATTTAAGGAAATGGATTTTCAAAAATGTAATTATTTAATGATTATTTTAATGCTGAGTGGCTGCTGCCACTACATACATGGAATTATTATTCGGAGAATAAGACATTCGTACGGAACGTTGAACGGCTGTCGTCTTTCCCCCTATTTTCGGGAACTTCTGGCTTCCTCCTGCAAGCCGACCACGTGATGATGAAATTGGCCAAATGCCCCCAGTGGCGATGGAGGGCTGACAAAGAGTTGGGGTGAGCCGCTTGCTGGTGCTCCTCTCGATAACCAGGTCCCTTTACGTACGGGGCACATGAAGCGGTGCACGATAGCGAGAGCTTGGTTTGCAATCGCCATCATCACCATCATCGTCGTCATCATCCCACGGGGCGGATACATTCGGCACTGCTTCGGTCAGACTGCAACACGTGGCGGGAAGTCCACCGGCGGTTCTTTTCACCTTCAGGAGATTCTGGTCCTCGGCCTAAGCACGTGGAGTTTCGTCCACTGGCCTGCAAACCTCACTGGCGAACCGCCGTGGAGAGATTTTATTTCCTATGCCTGGTATACAGGAGGTCGTGGGTTCGATCCCGACCCTGACACCTGTATATTTCTCTCTCCCCGTGATCGCGTGGATTTTTCTCCGGTTCCTCCGGTTTTTCCATCCCACATTTGGAATCGATGTATGTCTTGGAGTATTTGGCTGTTGATATAAATTTACACACGATGATAAGCCCACTTCGTTGTGCTATCATTTGTGATAGCCAGTTCGCTTCTGAAAAAGAGCTCCATAGCGCAGCGGGGCCTTACCTGGTAAAATAAAAAATGGTTTACTTTTAAATAGTTGTATTAGTTTCCACTTGAGATGAGTACATGACCCCGCCCCCGATCGGTGCGTGATCGGTGCATGTTTAAGCGTGCGGAGTCGCCGCTGTGCTGTTTTCCCGTCTGGCAGAGGTCGCAACCGGGTACCCGATACCCGTACCCTACCCGATACCTGGCTACCCGTACCCGGCCGGCCGGGTACCCGTTTGCGACCCTGGTGCCGCCGGGTACGGGTAGGCCGTGAGTCACTGGTGAGTAACCGTTTGTCACTCATTTCGGGTAGGGTATGGGTATATGGTGCGGCCGGGTACGGGTAAGGAATCAAAACCCGTTTGCGACCTCTGCCGTCTGGGTTCGCTCCGTTGGGGCTGCTGCGATGCTGTGCTGCTCTTCACCACGGCGTTCTTGTGCCCTCCCTGCTGGCCACGCGTGGTAGTCGCCGGTCGCTCGCTCTCTCCCCTTCGCACACGTTCGGCCGCCGTGGCCGTGACATAAGAGCGACGGCCGGGCCCGGATCGTCGTGAAAGTTTCACAGGAACTTACGCGGGGGTGGGGGGCTGGGCGGTGAGGGGGGGGGGGTGGGCGGGAACCCTCCAGGACAACTCCAGGACAACTCCATGGCCACTCCGGCATCGCGCGACGCAAAACACTCGAGAGCCAAACGCCTTCTCGCAGCTTCTGATTAGCACGGTTGGCTTACGTGCTGCGCGAAAGAAGTTCAGCATGCGTACACACAAACAGCACTTTCTTCAGCAGGAAAGTGTCAATAATAACCGGGCCTGCTCTACTTTGAAGACATACCCCTGGGCTGCTGCCGTTACTGCTTCCTCTCAGATGCGCGTGGACCTCTCCGCGTGCATCTACGAATTTGAGGTGGCCGCTCTTGAAACGCCCGTCGTGATGCGCGAAGACGAGTGTCGGAGCGAGCAGGCGGGCGAGCGGGCGGGCGGGCGAGCGGGCGAGCGGGCGGGCGAGTGAGCGGGAGAGTGAGCGGGTGGGTGGGTCGCGGGCCACACGCGGTTGCACGGTGGGCCCCGGGTCCTCCGGTTTTTCCCCTCAACATTAAGATTATTCATTTGCTGCTATAAATGTGTATGTGATAAGCCGCTTTGTTGAGCTGTCATTAGTGGTAGCCAGGTTGCTTCCGAAAATTAAGTTCATACCTCGGTGGGCTTTGCCTGGTAGGTTGGGGATGGTTTAGTTGTATTGCATGTTTTTGGGTGATTTGTTTACATTTCCCGTACTTTGTTTTCATAGTTTGTTGTAACGTTCTGACCCCGTGCTCCCTAGTGGCCATCTGTGAAACAAAAATAGCTTCATAGCTCATCGGATTCCTCCTCCAGTATACCAAAAAAATTCTCGATTCTGAGTGGCGGCAGTGCGCGGGCGTTGTCCCCCAACGGGGGGGGAGGAGGAATCCGCGGAAAATTGGGCAGGGACATTCGCGCCGAATTACAACGGGGCGGCGGTTTATCCCAGGGAACACGAGCGAGCTTCCGCGACCTCCCTTGAACCGGATTTTTTTTTTGCTAAATCGTGCGCAGCAGCGGCAGCTGCGGCCTCTTAATTCATACCAGGTGTCCCCGCGCGCAAGCGTAGCAACGGGCGCAGGCCGCGCGTCGCATGACAAAGCGCATCTGCGCGGCAGTTTGGGTAACTCACGGAGGAATTTCAGAAAAAATATCCACCGCTTGGATTTTATCGCACCCTCCATGATTTGTGCCGTTTTCCGAGTTGTTGTGTTTCAAGCCTGGGCGGCGTACGTAGCCAATTGCACTAATCGGAGGTGCGGGGGAAGGTCAAACAAACTGGCACACAAAAAGCTAACGCAATGCGTTGTCAATCTAGATCAGCAGTCCCCAACCTTTTTGGCACCAGGGACCGGCTTCGTGGAAGACAATTTTTTCACGGACCGGCGGGGGGGGGGGGTGTTCATCATTGGGTCTTAACCCTCTTTTCAAAGAAGCTCTCCGGCGACGTTTGTTTTTTTACTCATTGTGGCTAGTTGGGGGTACCCCTGATCTAGATGATTATAAAGTGCATCGCCTGACCAGTGGCTTTTTAATATCGCAAGGAAGAGCGTTCCAGACGGCCGCCGAAGCGCATCTGAACCTGGCGAGCCGCCACAAGCCGCTGCTGCTGCTGCTGCGAGGATGACCGGAGTTTGCGTGACGATGATTTACGCTCCTTGACGAGATCGGCGAGCTATCGTGGTTCCTTCGTGGCGAGCGCCGTGTGCGCTGCCACCCCCTTCCGTCGCGTGGAACGGCTCCCCGGGAACACGGCGCCACCGCAGAGGTCCTAAAGGCGCGCATCTCTTGCCGAACAACAGGTGGCAGCCTCCTCTATTCCCCCACTCGAGTTTCCGACCTGGGGTTGGAGCGGGTTTACGGTTCACGACAGTCACCGTTGCCCACCCTCGAGGATGTTTATTCAATAAAGTATCAAAAAACGAGGGAAAAAAACTCATTAAATATTTCGCTTTATTTTGGCCAAGCCTCACCTCTCGTAGACCAAACACGTGAAAATTCCCGCTGCCAAACAGTCACCGAATACGTCACCACCCTTGACAAAGCAAATACGTCACCACTATGGGGGCCTTACCAGGTAAGGCCTGCTGAGCTTATAGAGCTCGTTTTCAAAAGCGACCTGACCACAAATTATAGCTCAATGAAGTGGATTATCATCGCGTAGAAATTTACAACAGCCACATATTCCGAACGCATGATGTTGATTCTAAATGTGGAGCGAAAAACCGGAGGACCCGGAGAAAAATCCACGAGACAGAGACACGCAAACTCCAAATATACAGCAGGCGTTAGGGTCGGGATCGAACCCACGACCTTCTGTATACCAGGCGAGGGAGTCAACATCTCCTAGCCACCGTGATGATGATGATGAGAGAGAGACACGCAAACTCCAAAACTACAGCAGGAGTCAGGGTCGGGATCGAACCCACGACCTCCTGTATACCAGGCGAGGGAGTCAACATCTCCTAGCCACCGTGATACTGATGATGATGAGAGAGAGGCACGCGAACTCCAAAACTACAGCAGGCGTCAGGGTCGGGATCGAACCCACGACCTCCTGTATACCAGGCGAGGGAGTCAACATCTCCTAGCCACCGTGATACTGATGATGATGAGAGAGAGGCACGCGAACTCCAAAACTACAGCAGGCGTCAGGGTCGGGATCGAACCCACGACCTCCTGTATACCAGGCGAGGGAGTCAACATCTCCTAGCCACCGTGATACTGATGATGATGAGAGAGAGGCACGCGAACTCCAAAACTACAGCAGGCGTCAGGGTCGGGATCGAACCCACGACCTCCTGTATACCAGGCGAGGGAGTCAACATCTCCTAGCCACCGTTTCGAGGGGGGGCGGAGCGTATGCATGGGCACCATCATTTTGGCCACGTGGTGTCCAAATGCAAATTGAAACGCGATGACACAGAGCCTCTAAAAGACGACGTCGGTTGCCATGTGGGGTGACGCCATCCGTCGCTGTCGTGATCCCTGTCTGCAATTCTGCCGCCAGCGAAGCGGTTTCCTTGGTTTTGATCTCGTTCTTTAGAGTCGGGAACCATTTCATCCATTGACGGCGTTTGGATTTTTTTTTCATTAACAAGGCACCGGCGAGTGTAACACAAAGTAACGTTAATTTTTTTTATTTTGTTGAGTTCAATCTGTGACCCCGAGTCGCGACGGTTCATCAAATTGCTCGGGTGAGGAGTGGCTGGATCGTCCACCGCAAGTCCCCTTGTGAGGAGCGTCGCACGGCCTCCCGCCGTTGTGAACGGCGGCGATTTCCCGATCGCCGCCACGGCCCAGGCCACAGTTCTGCCCCCCCCCCCCCACCTCCACCATCGTCATCGTCATCATCATCGCGCGTTCCGCGATGAGCCACTGTTTTGCGTGTGTGTCTCCGTCGCGTAGGGCGTTACTTTTTTTATTGAAGGCGGTCGATCCAAAAGTGGTTTCTCCGGCCGCTCGAACGACAAACGCCGCCGCGCTTGAGTAATGCCGCCGCCGTTGCCGCTGCTCGCTGCTGATAAGCAAACTGATGATTTCGGGAAGTGCCGCTGTTGTCGTCGGGTTAAGCGCTTGCGGTGCTCTCTATGTGTCGACGGCTCTCTGCGTGCGGCTACACACGGGGTCCACACGCGGTCCACACACGAGCTACACACGGTCCACACACGAGCCAAACTTGAGCCACACGCAGTCAACACGTGAGCCAGATTTGAGCTACACACGGTCCACGCGAGAACCAAACTTGAGCCAGACTTGAGCCAGACTTGAGCCAGACTTGAGCCAGACTTGAGCCAGACTTGAGCCAGACTTGAGCCAGACTTGAGCCAGACTTGAGCCAGACTTGAGCCAGACTTGAGCCAGACATGGTCCACACGCGGTCCACACACGAGCTACACATGGTCCACGTGTGAGCCAGACGCTGTCCACACGCAAGCCACGCTTGGGCCACGCGGTCCACGCGCGCGATCCACACGCGATTCCCAGCCATGGCCGACATCGGTGGCGAGCGACAACCCAACCCGGCGACCTGTGGCCTCTCCCCTCTTTGTCACCGACCCACACCGATCGGCGTGGTGAAGTATGGTGGAATGAGACCCGTAACCGACGCGGGCGCAGAGAGAGAGAGAGGGGGTTCATCCTTCTCCCTCGAAATTGCTGTCCCTCTTTCCGCACCTCCGATGAGCACGGTTGGCTACGTACGGTGCGAAAGAAGTTCGGCATACAAACGCACGTTGAGCAGTCGATTGACACAGGGCCGTAAATGACTAATGGTTTCTTATTTAGCACCACCCTGTCTTGAAAAGCCACGTGCCCAGTCCACGCAAAGAAACACGCCTTTCAGCTTGAAAGCCTCGGCAAGTGATGTGAGTGAGCACCTTATTCGGCTTGCAAGTCACACGAGTGTGCGGAGTGTGCAGTTAGAGTTGGTTAATTATTATTATGATTGTATTAGTTATTAATATTACAATGCTTGTTTACCCAGGAAATCATGACTGGAGTCTCAAGAGTATTTTTCAAACGGGTTATGCCATTGAAACGTCGTGATTTATTTTATTTTATTTCTACCTACGTGACTTTACCGAAAGAACCAAAGCGTAGGGTTATGGTATGTTTCACAGTAGTGGGGGGCGCTGTTAGTGCTGCTGTTGAGTGTGATCCTAAATGGACGCTGTTGTGCAGTTGGAGGCAGTCGCCCTCCAGCAACAACGGAGGGCAGAGGAGCGACGCTCAAAACAACGAGCGGAGCGCCGGGCGGCTAAAACACAGCAAGTTGGCACAGTAGCGGGTACAGGTGGTGGTGCATCTACCAAGTCGTCTTAGTCAGCTGACCCACGGCACCTGGGTCTGTCCCGAGACCTGCTGTCAGCAAACCTTCCGTGGCCTCAAAGTGCACCTGGCCTGGCACAGGCGCTGTGGTGACGTCACCGTCACTTAGTGGCGAATGGTGGCTACTGGATCTCAAATGAGTAGAGTGATTTGAAGCTCATTTTATTTTTCATTCATTGGGGGTGTTTGGCCAACAGGTTTTTTAAAGCAAATTTTTTTATGAATTTGGAGGAAGAGGAAAAAAAACCCATTTGATCAATCAGCCTTGATCATTTCTCACTCTCAGCACTTGATGTCCCCATGCCCCCTTTGTTATCGCGGAAAGCTCTACTCAGCGAGCGCCCACGTGACACACACACAAATAAACAAAGATCCCCGTATAGCCTTGATAGGCTGTTGGGTGGTGGTGCTGCTAACGCCACGCCCGGCCGCCTTTGTTTCCCCAGTGGCGGTGTTTATACACCGCACCAGGTACTCGCTTGAGGCTGAGTTGACCTCGGGGGAGGCCCAGAACTGGTTCAAATGATCGTCACCGCGAGTGTGAATCGAACTCTGGTCGCCCGGGTCCATAGCGCGGCACACTCACCGCTGCACTGCTGCTCACATGATGTCGAAAGACAAAGATCCCCCATGTAGCCTTAGCTGACTATTGGGACAAGTGCTATTAGCCAGAACCTATGAGGGCCAGCATGTCACACGAGGGGGTGGATGTCTCGCACCACGCCCGACCGCCTTTGTCTCCCGAGTGGCGATGTTTACACACCGCACCAGCTACTCATTTCAGACTGAATCATCTTGGGGCGGGGAGGCCCAGGACCGGTTCAGATCATCATCGCTGGTGTTGGCCGTGAGTGGCAATCGTAGCATGGAACGTTAACCGCTGCACAACTGCTCCCCACAGATATACAAACACACGCGCACACAAACACACGCGCACACAAACACACGCGCGCGCATGTTCCATTTTCCCCTGCTCGTTACCCTAATTACCGGGATGTCGAACAGCGGTACAGCCACGGCTGGCGAATTAAACTGGAATTAGTGAGTCATGCACTTTTTTTTGTTTTGTTTATTTTTAAGCAGGCAATTTATGATTTCCAATTATGAACTTTAAAATAGCTGCGGCGCTTAGGAGATTTGATGGTGCTGGGTGGTGGGGAGGGGGCTCAGGACGATAGAGCGTGCTTTGACACGGCGCTGTGATGGTGAGATGTTAACTACCTCGCCTGGTATACAGGAGGTTTGTGGGTTCCATCCTGACCCCTGATGCCTGTATATTTTGAGTTTGCATGTTCGCCCCGTGGCCGTGTGGATTTTTGTCCAGGTCCTCCGTTTTTCCCGCTCCACATTTAGAATCAACGTGTTGATTTGGAGTATTTGGCTGCTATACTTTTCCACGTGAAGATAAACCACTTCGTTGAGCTATCATTTGTGGCCGGGTCGCTTCTGAAAAAGAGCTACATAGCTCAGTGGGCCTTACCTGGTGAAATATTTTTTTAATAATTTTTTCTAGAAACCGCGTGGATTGATCGGCATTAATGACTGCATTCTGCACTGATGGGGGCCGGCGCAGACAACGCTTCATAGTCACTGCTTGCTTCTCAGATGTTTGTTTGTGAAGGAGCCTAAACCATCATCACAAAACTCCGGTCATCCACTCGTGGCAGCGGCTTTTTGGCTTTCGCCATCGAAACAAAGACGGTGGTCACTGCTTCGCGCGCCCTTTCGGATGCGCTTCTGTGGCCCGTCTGGAACGCTCTGCCTTCTGATATTAGGAAGCCACTGGAGCTACGAACTTTTACATTTAAATTGGAAACTCATTTCTTGAGAACTGCTTTTTGAACTTCAAGGACAGTGCACATGATCAGAGTTATGTTTTTTGTTTGCATTATGACTGCAGGTATTGTGGTCTATGCAAACATGACTCCTTGTAAAAAAAGGTGTCAGTTTTGTTGCCAGATAGAAGGGTAAAAAAAACAATTATCAACTGCTTTTTGTGTTTAGTTGCCCTCCCGATCAGCACGGTTGGCTACGTACGGTGTATAAGAAGTTCAGCGTGCGTACGTGGTGACGGTGACGGTCGAGAGTGAGTGGAGAGGGGCAGGCGAAGGAGGGAATGTTGCCCTAGAGGGATGACGACGGTGTAAACGGAGCGTGCAGGGCTTGTACGTATGTCGGAGTTCATGGTGACGACTTGGGGGGGGGGGGGGGGTGGCTACATCCAACAGTGGATCGTGATGATGATTTGTGCAATTCGTTTATGCGAGTCCCTGTAAGCACTTGTGGCCACTACAAACACGACAATGTGAAGAAAAATCCCCCCATAATCTATTATTCTCTAATCAAATCTTGACTTGAATCGCCATCATAATTCATTGAATCGCGAAGGCATGAGGTCGGGATGGGGGGGGGGCCTTTGTTGAGGATAACTTCCTACCCGTTGCGTAAGCGTGGTTGGTATATGACTCCAGGTGCAAGACATCAAATGGAGGGGGTGGTGTGTGGGGTCAGGGGTCGTGGTAGTGAGTGGTGGTGGTGAGTGGGGTAAGGGGTAGTGGTGGTGGGTGGTGGTGAGTGGTGGTGAGTGGGGTCAGGGTGAGTGGTGGTGAGTGGGGTCCGGGGTAGTGGTGGTGAGTGGTGGTGGGTGGTGGTGAGTGGTGTTGAGTGGGGTCCGTGGTGGTGGGTGGTGGTGAGTGGGGTCAGGGGTGTAGTGGTGAGTGGTGGTGGTGAGTGATGATGCAATGCCCCCTTTTAAAAACAATCCTCCCTCTGCTGCCCGGCAGTGCAGCACAACCGCTTACACACCGCACATCGCTGCTGCTGCTGCTGCAGAGCTTGCCGGCAGTAGCTACGTGCCTAGCATGCTTTGCCTCCGCGAGCGGAGAGATCTCTGCACCAGTTCTCTTTATGAGAGACTGACCCACGCCGGTCTGTCTGTCTGTCCGTGCGAGCAATACAACAACTCTCCGTCTCGACCGTCTGTCTGCTTTAACCCTCGCTCTCTCCCTCCCTCCCTCCACCCTCCAGCCACCCTCCCTCCTACTCCCCTCTTTTGTACGAAGCAGCTTCCCGGCCTGTTTTGATTTCACCCGCAGGGGCTGTCTGTATTGCCTCTCATGCTGACGCACGGGCCAAAAATAGCGGCAGGCCCCCCTCTCCCTTAGTCCCCCCCCCACCACCACCACAGCCCCACCCACCACCACCCCACCCACCCACCACCACAGCTCCACCCGCCCCGTACAGCCCCACGGCCAAATCCCTCCCGAACACGAACCACCCCCTCACCCAGCTCTCTTACCCACCCCCACCCTCACCACCACCCCCCACCAACCCCCCACTACCAACCCCCCACCACCACACCACCAACCCCCCACCACCACACTCCTCCTCACCTAGCCCGGAGAGGTCTCCTCCTACGCCCCCCACCCTCACGCACCCACCCCCCACGCCTCCGTGCTGCGTCAATACCACTTGGCCTGCACTGTCAAGCGCTGAGTAGACTTTGGCCTCCGTGACTAACGCTGCCTCTTATTTAATTAAATGCCCGCCTGTTTTCGTCTATTTTTGGTCTTCGGTTGCCGTGTGTGTTTTTTTTGTTTAGCCCTCCCCTGTTCCTGTTGTTTTCTCTTCAAACCCCGTGGTGGTTGTGGTGGTGGTTGGTTGTGGTTGGTGGTTGTGGCAGCGTCTGACATCATCGCAGTTTTTCTCCTGTACCCCCCCCCCCATCTCTCTCTCTTAGTGGCACACAGGCGACCAAAGGTGCAGACATCGTTCCCCAGGGTGTACAAGTGCGCGTGATGTTGGCCCGTGTGGAGAGCGCGCTCGTGATTTGTTAGCAGCGCTGCGCTACGAACCCTGGCAATCACGGCCTCGAATCCCACTCACGGCCACCAACACCACTGACGATGATCTGAACCGGTCCTGGGCCCCTCTCCTAGTTCGACTCGAGCTCAAATGAGTACCTGGCGCGGTGTGTAAAAACATCTTCACCTGGGGAGACAAAGGCGGCCGGGCGTGGTGCTGGCCACCCCCCACCCCCTTGTGTGCCGTGCCGGCCTTCATAGATGCTCGCTAACATCACTTGCCCCAACAGTCTGTGAAAGACTATCCGGGGAATATTTTTCTTTATGTCTGTGAGCACACTCTACTAGTCATCTCGGTCAGTCAACCCCATGGCAACCGGGGTCTGTCCCGTGAACTCGCTGCCAGCGAGCATTCGACCACTTTACGTGGCCTCGAAGTGCACTTAGCCTGGCACAAGCCGCCGCGGTGACTTCACCGACGCTTCGTGGCGAACTGCGGCTGCTGCTGCTGTTGTTGTCGTTGGACACACACAAACACACACTGCCCTTCGCGTTACAGGCGCCACGCGTGTGCACGCACGCCTGCCTGCGCGCTCCGGCGACTGTGAGGTTGCTGGGTTGGTGTGGTTGAGCGTGCGATTGTTTCTGAACGGACGAGAAACTCGCCCGCGCGGGGCAGCGAGTTTTGGTGGCGGCAGGAGACAGCGCAGCGAGTCGGTTCCACGTCCCAAGTTATCTGCGCGTGGTTGAAAGGGGTCGATCTCGTCTGTGCATTGCTGGGGATTTTCCCCAGACGTTCCACTCTCCTCCTGTATAGGAAATTATCCAGCATCAGGGCTGTTGCAAAGTAAGCCTCCCCCCACCCCACCTTAAAAATGGAAACGTAAGTCATCGGTTTTTTGTGGTCACACGGAGAAATCATCGTTTTATTGGAATTATCATCATTACTGTATTCATATTATTATTACCGACCAGTGACTTATTCTGCTTGGTCTCTCCGGATTATGTGTCACATTGCACAGGAGGCAAATGAAACTATGAACTGAAACAATTTTTGGTTCTGATAATTGGTTCTTTACCCTTCTATCTGGCAACAAAACTGACACCTTTTTTGTCAGTTTTGTTGCCAGATAGAAGGGTAAAGAACCAATTATCATATTTTTACTGGCAAATGAGGTCCCCATAATTTTTGGTTCTTTCGGTAAAGTAACTTAGAAGGGAAACAATAAAATAATAAATATATGAAACAATAAAATTCTCAGAACGTTTCTATTAACGTGCTGACGTTAAGAAAAAAACGCCACTTTTTTAAAATTTTCTTGCTGTGGTTTTCACACCTGATGACGATTGCTTGTGTTGCAATAGAAACGTCGTGAGAATTGTATTGTTTTATATTTGTATTATTTTATTGCTTCCCTTCTACGTGACTTTACCGAAAGAACCAAGAATAAGTAATGAAGTCTTTATTATTAACCACCGATACTTTTGGTGAACGTGCAAACAAATATGTCCATCATGAGTACGCGTGCTTAATGCAGACTTGGTTCCTTGGTGTTTGAGCATCTTAACACAACTCCTGTTTTATTGCCGGAAAGGGTAAAACCCTATTCTTACTTTTCATACTTTGATACTGGCAAAAAGGTCCCACGAAGATGCGCCCTTCCCAGCCACGGCGGGCAACACGCACCTCGGTGCGATTCGCGTTTGGTGTTCCGTATAAACGCTAGCAGAGCAACTCCCCTCCCCTCCCCTCACCAACCCCCGCCCCCCACTCGATCGGTAAGCTAGTCCGACCCTGCTAGCAAGTCAACAGCGGTCATCATCGGCACAGATGCGGCTCCCTCGCCATGGAAATGTGAGATTCCCACCGCCGGTTCAGAACAGGAGCAAAGCCGCCCTGTCCGTAGCGTTGAGAGACGGCAACAAATTGTTTCTGTGGGGGGGGAGGGGGGGGAGGGGGGGGCCCCTTTTGTGCCAGTGTCAGAAATCACGGAAGATAATAAACGGTTGTTTACCCTGCCTGGCGATAGAACAGGAGTCGCGGAGATGTTTGAGCACTAAATGTAGATGCCCCATCGCAAGGCACCGAGTTGCCGCATTAACCACGTGCGTCTTACTCGTGGCACTCCAAGAAAATCGAGCGCTAAGAGGGGCGCACGAGCGTTTTGGTCGCGGCGGCTTGACTGAGCGAGCGAGGTTGGCACGGTTGGGGAACGATCGTGGAGTCTCACATTGGAGTACTGGTGGAGGCGGCGGTGGGGGGTGCTGGACGAGTGGGGGGGGTAAGAGAGAAGGGGGGTGGTGGTGCTGAGATCCGGCCAAAGACTCTCACACGGATAGTATTTTATTTTTAAAATGTGTGTGTGTGTATATGTAGTTGGTGGGGAGCGATAGTGTAGCGGTTAGCGCGCTGCACTACGAACCTGGTGACCCGGGTTCGATTCCCGTTCACGGCACAACACTCTGTGACGATTATCTGAACAGGTCCTGGGCCTCCCCTAGGTCGACTCAGCCTCAAATGAGTACCTTGTGCGATGTGTAAACATCGCTACTGGGGAGACAAAGGCAGTCGGGCGTGGTGCTGGCCACCCACCCCCTCGTGTACCGTTCTGGCCTACATAGGTGCTTGGTCGCTAACAGCACTGGCCCCTACAGTCTGTTAAGGCTACACGGGGGATCTTTGATCTTTGATATATAGTTGGACCGTTGAATATTGTCATGCAGGAAATATCACAGAAATCACGCTGTGTTCGGATTCGTCGCAGCTAAACGGGCGCCAGGCACCCTTCGGAGGTGAATGCAGCCCGCACTGCCATTGGTTGAGACGAGGCCCACGTGGGTTTTGTGACGGCATTGTCGACAGGAAGCGCCTGTGCAGTAATGCGGCGGTGGTGTTTTCTTGCTGGTGTATTAACGTGCGCGGAAATTTAATGAAGCGCACGCGGTCGCGATTGCTATTCGTTGTGGTTGATGAGAGGTGCAACGGTTATATAACGTCTCTATCTTTATTCGCGTTGGATTGTTGTTTTTTCCCTTCGTTCATTATCGGCAATGCATGGAATTTGTGCGCACTCCCCTGTTTGCAGAGATAAATTAGGGTACATTCTGTACCGTGTTTACATTTTTTCCGGGTGGTGCGGTGCCTTAAAAAAAAGAGGATCACTGGAAGCATTTACAAAGATGAGGATTGAGTGCCATAGTAGGGACGTTGCCACGACGCACTTTGTGGGCTTGGCTGTTTGTGCCGTCACCTGCTGCTGCTGCTGCTGCATCTCAAATCTCGTGAACATCACGACGAATTCCCATTTCTTATCGGACAACGACGCAGCTGTTTCCACGCCGGTGGTCGGCAACGTGAATCCTGTAGCCGATTTTTTGCCGCGGGGTCGTCCCGCCATTCTGAATGACGCTTGCTTGACGGTGTGCTTCCTCCTGGTCTTCGCGCATTTTTGCGAATGCATCAGTTATAAATTCCCGCTTCGGGCCTGTTACCTGCAATTTCAATAATGCACCAACGAACGAAAACATTAATTCTTTGAACATTTATGTATTCCATCCCCTCGCAAGACCAAAAGAGGAGCACGCGGAATGCGCGGAACACGTGGATCGGAGAGACGGCGCGAGTTAGGAGACGCCCGATGGACTGTTAATGAAAGTACGTGTGCTTTGGGCAGCACCTGCCACGGTCAGAAGGGACGATGGTGGCTGGTGGTCGATACGCATGGCGTGGGGTGGCAGCCGCAGTAGGGAACGTAGCCCGTGAGCACGTCGGCCACGGAGATGGAGCTACCAGATTGGCCGGCGTCTGTGCGCCGGAGCTAATCGGATTTATACTCTTTGGTTTTTTCGGTAAAGTCAAGTAGGTAAAAAATGTAAATAAATAAAATCACGACGTTTCGGAGGCAACACAAGCTTCCGTCTTCAGGTGGAACGGTCACGGCAAAATTACTACAGTAATTTCGTGATTTAATTAATATTAAAATCTTTATCTATGTGACTTTACCGAAAAAAACAGAGAGTATGTCACGAAAACTTCAAATCTGGAACTAATCGGATTTGTTGCGTCGCAGAACCGTGATAGGTGTACTGGTTGTGTATGTTGAACTTTTTTCCGCACTGTCCGTGGCCAATCGGAAGTGCAGGGGAAGGACAACAAACGAAACACACAAAGCAGTTCTGAAGAAACTCGTTTGTCAATCGAGAAGATTTAAAAGTGCGCCGCTCGCAGTGGCTTCCTAACATCGGAAGGAAGAGCGTTCCAGATTCATAGACGGTGAAGACCTACGGAGGAGGGAGGGGAGAGGGGAGGCCTCTACCCAGCAGCGGATAGATCACGGCTGACGACGACCACGACCCTTGCCGAGAGTGAGCCGGGGCGGTTCGCGTGGCCACGGCGGTGGGGCCGCGAGTTCGGTTGGCTCTCGCGCCGGTGACCAGGCCAACGAGAAGCCCGGACCGAGCACGCTCAGCCCGGAGCTTCGTGTCGCCGTAGTAAATAGCGTCAAGGACTTTTTGAAAGTCACCTCCCCCGGGGAGGGGGTCACATGCTGGGTGACGACGGATGGGGGGGGGGGGGGGTCATTCGTTACTCCCTCAACGTTTGACCTCGTACCGGACGTTACCTCCCGCAGGTTCCTTGTGTTGCCGACTGCCATGGGTATAGAGTCTGCAATGCCCGTCATACTGAAACATTGATTCGGTTTGCGATCAAACAAGCCGGTTGGCTTGATTCGGTTTGCGATTTTTCCCGCCGCGGCTTGCACACAGTGGCCCGTTGCCGTAGATTTACGAGGCATAGCGCGCCCGCGAGCCGTTAACCCCGCGCACTTTTATTTACTGGCCTTCCCCCCCCCCTCTTCTCTCTTGCTTTCTGCTTTCAAGTTTCATTTTTATGATCGGTTGTAAAAAAAAAACCCCCAAGAACACAACGGTCACGCGAGTGTGTTTTTTTTCTCTTCAAACCTGAGCCCCCCAGCCCGCCACCGCCCCCCCACCGTGGAGTCTCGTGACACTGAATAAATAAAGTCCACCCCCCGTGTAGTCCATTAAATATCAACGAGCGGCCGAGTTTGTCTGCTGCGCCGCTGCTCTGCTTGGTTCGTCCCCTCTGCTCTGCTTGGTTCGTCCCCTCTGCTGATGGGTTCGCTCTGTGGTGCGTCTGCGCGCGCACCTCGCCTTTCGCGGCCAACATTATCCGCGATGAACGTTTCTATTTCGATTTAAAGCTTTCGTGACTGCAGGGATTCATCTTCTTGGTTCTTTCGGTAAAGTCACGTAGAAGGAAAGTAATAAAATAATACAAATAAAACATAATAAAATAATTCTCACGACGTTTCGGCCACAACGCAAGCAGCCGTCCTCAGGTGAAGACCAGGTCTGTCGGGGAGACAGCGTCTGAATTCATTCACCTGAGGACGGCTGCTTGCGTTGTGGCCGAAACGTCGTGAGAATTATTTTATTATGTTTTATTTTTATTATTTTATTACTTCCCTTCTACGTGACTTTACCGAAAGAACCAAGAAGATGAACGTTTCTTTGTTGGGTTGGATCGCGCAAATATAAACGTGTCTTTAAACCCGCCGCCCGCCCGCCCGGCACGGGCAATCAGGCGAGGTTTGTCACCGAAGCAAAACGTGCCAGTTGGTTACTGCTTCAGCACACTGGCGTTTTGGAAAGTAAAGCCACTACAACATTTTGCAATTTCAGTACTGCGACGTTTCGCTGGTGATTAAAAAGCAGCCTGATGAAGTGATTTGGCTGTTGGGTGGCGGTGGGTTAGCGACGCGTTTATGTTTACGCGATCTAAACCCCCCCCCCCAAAAAATCTTTATTACGAGACGCTAATGTTTGCGACCGAGGCCGCCGAGCCCTTGCCAGCAGCGCCGAGCAAACGCACGCCTCCGTGCCAATCTCGTTTGGTGTTGCGTATAAACGCAAAGAGAGCAACCCCCCCCCCCCTCACCTCCAGTCCCGACGACTCTGCAAGAAGTCCACAGCGGTCATCATCGGCACAGATCCGGGCCCCCTTGCCACGGAAATGTGAGATTTTAGATTTCCACCGCCCGTTCAGGCCTCGCTTAACAGACGCAAGCCATAATATCGTTTTTATTTTGGGTTAGATCGCGTAAATATAAATGTGTCGTTAAACCCGCCACCACCCGATGCAGCCAATTAGTAAAGATTTGTCACGGTAACAGAACGTGGCCAAATCGTTACGAGTACAGCACACCGGTTGTGTGTTGGAGAGCAAATCCACAACATTTACAATCTGAGAACCAGCAAGCCGCCTGTCCGTCGCGTGAAAACAATAACAAAAAGAATACGGTGCAATTGTTATCGGCCAAACGTCCCATTGGTGAAAGATGAGACCGCAAATGGCTTACACAGCAGCAACATCGCCCCTCCTCCGCCCCCACCACCACTCCTACGAAAAACTTGGCAGGGCCCTCTTGAAAAAAGAGTCTTGAGACTTGGGGAGGCTTTTCTGGGGAGGCCGACGTGGGGGCCATTCTGTATGCTTAGATGTACGTGCGTTGAACTTCTTTCGCACCGTACGTAGCCAACCTCGCTCATCAGTGGTGCGGAGTGTGACGAGCGTGTGGGGTCCATCGCCGCTCGTGACGGCGGCGCCCGCGATTGAAGCCGTTCAACGAAACTCTCCCGGGCGCGGCTGTCGATGTTCCTTCTCGTAATTGCAGCCACGCACGTTTTTTTTTTAATACCGACGCGCGACCTAAACTGAGCGCGTGTAATTTTAGCTGCCACCAGGCCGTCTGTCCCGTGGCAAAAATAAAAAAAAATGCCAGTGCTTAATTTATACCGAAAATACGTGCCGCATTTAACCAGGGCAGGTGTTGGGAGAAGCTACACGGGCCTATTGATATGCTGCTGGACTTGCCTAACGGGTGTGCGATCTAAAAATAGGCAGAATTTCTCTCTCTCTCTAAAACGTTTCGCGACTATAAAAGAGCCAGACAATGTTACTGGCGTTGGACACGCATCCCTGGTGCTGAAAAACGACCTACAAATTCACCCGATTTGGAAGTTACACCCAGCGAAGTCACCCCCCTCCCTCCTCCTGCGATAAACCTGCCAGGATCCTCGTTCAAAAGAGTCTTGAGGCTCGGTGAGGTTTTCCTTGACAAACAAGTGTACTAATAATGGCATTATTAACCCCTTTCTAAGACATTTGTAAGTTGCAGGGTGGGTGTCCCGTTCACCCCTGAATCGTTAATTTTATTTCGAGAGGCGTAAGTAGCGCCATTGTTTTTAAAGACGTTCGTGCTCACCCCGGAGAACCGTAGCAACACGACCGCCGCACTTTCCGATAGCCGGCGCCAAACTGTGCCCCCCGCCGCATGGCCTTGTGGGAGTCTCGGTAGAAGATGTATTGTACCGGTAAAGTTTTTTTTCCTTCCGACTCCGTTCCCGATGATGTCCCACAATATACGTCGTCGGAAACTTGCAAAGGGTTAAGAAAGCTGTTGAGTTGCCGTCATCTTTATCGGCATCGTCGCCAACCCCTTGAAAGTCGCCGGGAGGGGTTCAGCATCCACCGAACCCGCCGCGCACAGGGGACGTCAACCTGTGTTTGATACATCAATTAAAAATGCCCATTCCTGCCATAGAGATGTGGAATTTCCACCGAGTAACCTCGGAAACCCGCGCCAAGCCCCACCCCCGACGCTGCTCGTAAAGCGGGCGGGGTTTTTGATGTTTGCGGCACGCGTACTTTACGCAAAAATTAATATTTTTTGTCGAAATAATATTCTTTTTGAGAATTCGTTACCGTTTGAGAGGGGGCACGCGGCATATCGCAGCGCGCCGGGGTGTGGCGCGCACACCTCTCGTGCCGGTCTCTGCCAGGGCTGAGGTTGGCGGATCGCCGCAGGCTGGGAGCAGTAGGAGTTACCGCCACCGCGGCCACGCGTGCACAGGCAGGCCCGTGGCGGCCCCCGGCCTCGCTCGTGCCGCCCCCCATCTCGTCGACCCGAGATGGGGTTGGCGCTTGGGCCCTCGCTAGAATACGGCGTCGGCGCACGGCCCGAGACTCTGCGTATCGATGGTTACGCCGCGTACCGCTCGCTCCAAACGCGTGCTGTTGATTCTCAATGTGGAGGGGAAAACCGGATGACCCGGAGAGGAATCCACACGATCACGGGGAGAACATTCAAACTGCAAATATACAGCAGGCGCTAGGGTCGGGATCGAACCCACGACCTCCTGTATACAAGGCGAGGGAGTTAACATCTCCTCGCCACCGTGATGATGATGAGAGAGAGAGAGACACGCAAACTCCAAATATACAGCAGGCACTAGGGTCGGGATCGAACCCACGACCTCCTGTATACAAGGCGAGGGAGTTAACATCTCCTCGCCACCGTGGTGTCGATATGTGGTGGTCACTGACACACTCCGCATATGTGGCCTACACGTGGCGTGTCCGTGACCACCTGCGAAAGTGAGATTTGACGTTGTGTTAAAATCTATACTACATGTTGTTTTAGTACAAATCAGCCCTGCAGATATTTGCGGTGAATATCTTAAAATACCTGTTTGACGAATTTAAACCTCACCAGAGTTTTTATGGCTTTTAATGTTTGGAACAACCCACCCGGGGGGGGGGGGGCGGCACGTGGTGCATTTTGTTAACAACTTTTTAGAACGTTGTTTTATATATAAATATACTTTTGTTCTTGAGCGTTGTGCGTCTCGTAAAAATGCAGCAATGTTGTTGTTATATGGTCATGGGATTTGGTGGCAACAAAGCCATAAAGCGCGCGCGCACACACGCACAACAAATACGGCAATCGCCGCACCGCGCTGAAGTGAGTTGACGACCGAGAACCTTCGCTCGGCACCGTCGGCAGCTCTCGTTGCCTCGCCAGTGCGTGCATTGCCGTGCCCAGAGTGTGTGTGAGTGTGTGTGAGTGTGTGAGAGTGAGTGTGTGTGTGCGTGAGAGTGTGTGTCTGTGTGAGAGTGTGTGTGAGAGAGTGTGTGTGTGTGTGCGTGAGAGTGTGTGTCTGTGTGAGAGTGTGTGTGAGTGTGTATGTCTGTGTGAGAGTGTGTGTGAGAGTGCGTGAGAGTGTGTGTCTGTGTGAGAGAATGTGTGAGTGTGTGTCTGTGTGAGAGAGTGTGAGTGTCTGTCTGTGTGAGAGTGTGTGAGTGTGTGTCTCTGTGTGAGTGTGTGAGTGTGTGTGTCTGTGTGAGAGAGTGCGAGTGTGTGTGTCTGTGTGAGGGAGTGTGTGTGCGTGAGAGTGTGTGTCTGTGTGTGAGAGTGTGTGTGTGTGTGAGGCTGGATTGTGTGAGGAGCTCACAAATCCTTGAAAGATTTGGACAAAGTCCCATCGGTGAGCTCCTCCGGCAGGGAAGGCTGCGTTGGCTGGGTCATGTCGCCCGCATGCCCAGCCACCGCATGCCTAAGCACAGCTTTTGTTCGGCCGGATCGAGGGGGCTGAACGGGCGCGGCACGGGCTAGAGAAGAGATGGAGTGATGTGGTACAAGAGGACGTGGAGCTGAGTGGACTTGCCAATGACTGGTACCAGCGGTTTCAAGATCGGCCTCTGTTCGATTCCCGCTCATGGCCAACACCAGTGACGATTATCTTAACCGGTCCTGCCCCCCCCCAGGTCGACTCAGCCTAAAATAAGTACCTGGTGCAGTGTGTAAACATCGTTATTAGGGAGACAAAGGCGGCCGGGCGTGGTGCTGGCCACCCAACCTCCCCCCCCCGTGTACCGTTCCGTCCTTCATTAGCTGCTCGCTAACAGCACTTGCCCCAACAGTCTGCTCTTTCGATACGGGTGATCTTTGTGTGTGCGCGAGAGTGTGTGAGCTTGTGTATGAGCTTGTGTGTGTGTGTGCCATAGGAGGTGGCGGGTGTGGGGGGAAGTATGCTCGCCCCACCAACTCCCACACTGCGCGTGTGTGTGTGTAAGCGTGTGTGTGTGTAAGCGTGTGTGTGTGACCGCCACGCCGAGGAGAGAGCTAATTTTATCTGCCACTCCCACCCACCCCCCCCTTGTGCTATTTCAGTCCGGACGCGGTGGTGGTGGTATACAGTGCACAACACGCAGGCACGACGGCTGCCTCTCTCTCTCTCTGCGAGAGCGTTCTGTTTTTTTTTACTTACACGGATGACTTGTACCCCCTCTGCCCTCGCACTTCACCTGCGCGTCTCTCTCCTGCGTCTCTCTCTCCCGTCTCTCTCTCCCGTGTCTCTCTCCCGTGTCTCTCTCTCTCTCCTCCGTCTCGTCCGCGCTGCGCTGTCCACCTCGTTCAGAGCGAAGACGCGCGCGCGCTCGTCCGGCGATTAGCCCCGACACCGAGAGACAAAACTGAGTGGGGAGGGTGATGGTGGTGGTGGTTCTCCCTCTCTCTATCGATCTCGGCCTCCTCGGGCGACGTTCGTAAAGTCGTCGTCGTCGTCATCCTTGAAGCAAGGCGGCAAAGTTTCGTTGCTGCTGCTGCTGCGTTACGACAAGAGCGCTGGGCATGTTGTAACGCGCGCGCGGCTGGCCCTGGATTTTTCTTCGCGGTCATGGGAGGCCTCTTTGAAATGACAACTAAATGACAGCGACGACGACGAGGAGGAGAATAACGGCGACAACATCAACAATCGAGGAGTTTATTATTACTATCATCATCATAATCATAGGTGTCGGATGCTCAGGTGGTGTCGCGGCACCCACCCCCCCCCCCCCGTCTCTTCGCGGCCGCACCGCAGAGAGAGTGGGAGAGCCGCTGTCGCGAGGAAGAAGAAGAAGACGACTCGTGTAGCGCAGCGGTCGTCTCTTCCACGTTGACTTCGTTTGTTTGCCGTCACCGGCTCGCGAGCAACCACCTGACCACCACCACCAACCTGATTTAGCCTGGAGATTCACGTGGTCCGAGACCAAAACAATCCTCCGCCACTGCCGCGTGATTTTCCGCCTTCTTGGGAGAGTTTTTCTATCATTCTGCGTTGTGGTTCTACGACTTCTACTTCTTCTTCTTCGCTCGCCTGCTGACCCGGACGAGGAAATCGTTTCAACCTTCTTGTTGTTGTTTATTTTAGTTTGTTGTTTATTTTTTCGTGAACGTTGACGGGTGGTGGTGGTGGCGGTGCGTGCGTGTTGCTGGACCGCTCTTCAAGACGCAAAGGGGAACACGCGCAGAATTAAAGGCTCGGGCTGAGCGAAGGAGCTGGGGCGGGAGGGAGGTAGGGAGGGAGGAGGAGGAGGACGACTTGAGAGCGTTGCCGACGAAGACGGGCCCCCACCCCCCCACCGGGACCCCACCGTGACCCCACCGATGTTGTCTCTGCTGGGGCCAGGCTCCATGATGCTGCAGACGATTTACGAGTCCGAATCGCATTTCCCTCCAGACGGAGCGTCGGGACGGGAGCAGCCGCTGGACCTCGTGTCTCCGCGCAGGCCCGGCGTCCTCGCGTCCACAGGTGAGGCGCCAGCGAGACACGCAACGCACGTGCACAACAACAACAACCACCACCACCACGACGGCTCGCCATTCGCCACCGAGTGGCGGGGACGTCACCACGACGCTCGTGCCAGGCTATGTGCACTTTTAAGGCCACGTGGAAGTGTCGAACCCCCGCTGCCAGGAGGGGGTCATGGGGCAGACCCAGGTGCCCATGGGTTGGCTGAATGAGATGACTGGCCGATGCACCACGTGTACACACACACACACTTGTACACACACACATGCGCGTGCGCGCATACAAAACAAAGACAAAGATTCCCCACCCTCCCTGGATAGGCTGTAACATGCTGATGGGGCAAGTGCTGTTAGCGAGTAGCACCTACGGAGGCCGGCAGGGCACACGAGGGGGTTGGGTGGCCAGCAACACGCTCCCCGGGCCGCCTTTGTCTCCCCAGTGGCGACGTTTACACACCGCACCAGGTACTCTTTTGAGGCTGAGTCGACCTAGAGGGGGCCCATGACCGGTTCAGATCAATCGTCACCGGTGTTGGCAGTGAGCGGGAATCGAACCCGTGTCGCTGGGTTCAGTGCGCAGCGTAGCGCTAACCGCTACACTACCGCTCCCCACAGACACACGGAGAGACACACACATAGACACACACACATAGACACACACACAGACACACACACAGAGACACACACACAGAGACACACACAGACACATACACGGAGAGACTCACACACGCACACAGACACACACACAGAGACGCACACAGGCACACACGCACGCGCAACAACACAAGGAGATCGGCACCACCACCGGCTCCCGCACCCAGAGCGGTCGTTTCAGACTGTGCCCGTGGCGGTGTCGTCTCGACGGCTGTTTAGCCAACATGCACCCACACGGGTCCAGCTCGGGACAATGTTTCCCCCCCGCCCCTCTCGTACCCCCCCCCCCCCGAGGCACGCTGAGAATGATTGATAAGCAGCCTTACATTTTGGGATCTTGGGTATTTCCACGGAGAGCTGAGAGTTATTATAATAATTCACCGCTGCTCCTGCCTTGCCCCCGTGGCTCGCAGAGTCGGCGGTCGTTCGTGTGCACGCATGCACGCGCGGGCTTGTGGTTGCAGCACCGTCGTGATATAAGAATAGGTTTTTCCCTTTGGGGCAATAAAGCAGGTGTGTTAAGATGTTAGCACACCAAACTCAAACCTTTTGCAAGGAATCATGTCTGCATTAACCACATGTGCTCGTGGTGAACATGCAAAAAAAAACATGCTCTGGTAGTATATGATGCGTTGCCTTCGAAGCTGATTGGTCCACACCAGAGACAGCTTTGTTAAGAGCCGAGTCTCAATGTGTTTGACCAGCACGCTCCATTGGCCGCTCATCGTTGGTTGATCGCTCGCAGGGTTTCGCGTCTTCTACGCCCGTCGTGCGTCGCCTCGACCACACTTCGCGCGAAAGAAGTTCAACATACACACACGCGAAGAATCGTTCCGTGGTTCACATATCATCGAAGTGCATTAGTCCGTGGCGTTTACATTTGTTTAGAAAAGGCCAAACCGAAAACAAGTGTGTACGTACGTTTAACATCTTTTGCCCCGTACGGTGTATGTATGTTGTACTTTTTTCGCACCGATCGTAGCCAACCGTGCCAATCGGAGGGGGCGGTGCATGTACGTGTGTTAAGCTTCTTTAGCACCGTACGTAGCCAACCGCACTGATCGGAGGTCCCGTCGATCAGGTGCGGCATACGTCGGGTGAAATCGGCGAGTGGTATCTGAATCAGTTCTGGGTCTATGCCCCCACCCCCCGCCACCCGCCCCTCCTTTACCAACCCGCACCAATCGGTGCGGTGAAGTATGGTCAAACAATCCCCATTACTGACACGGCATGGGGAAGCCTTCATCCACGGCTCTAAATCGCTATCGATATCATTATTGTTATGAGCGGCGGCACTTGGATATAGAATGGAATCTCCAGTTGGGACCACTATCCTCGCCCCCCCGACTAACAATTGCTTGCGTCACGTTTCCGTTACTAAAATCGCACTGTAAGTTTCACGGGAAGTGTGCATTTCCAAAGTGTGCGCGCGCACGTTTGCTTACTGGTAAATATTATTCTGCATTCTACACGCCGCGTGCCGAACGAGTGAGCACGTGCGAGGTTTGTCGAGCGATCCGATCCGCGATGCGACGGACGATCTGCGTTGCCACGGAGATGATCGCTTCACCACCTCGGCCGCCCCATGCGTGTTTGAGGGGGGGGGGGGCGGGGAACGTGACAAAGGCCCCACTGAGCTGTTATAGTTAATTTTCAGAAGTGACCTGGCCAACACAAATCATAGCCCAACGTGAATGTTTATAGCACCGGCCAAATACTCTAAACGCGTGATGTTGATTCTACATGTGGAGGGAGAAACCGAAGGACCCCGAGAAATGTCCATGCGACCGCGGGGAGAGAGACACCGCAAACTCCAAATATACAGCAGCAGGCGTCAGGGTGGGGATCGAACCCACGTCCTCCTGCATACCAGGCGAGGTAGTTAACATCTCCTAGCCACTGTGATAATGATGATGAGAGAGAGACACCGCAAACTCCAAATATACAGCAGCAGGCGTCAGGGTCTGGATCGAATTCAAGACCTCCTCTATACCAGGCGAGGTAGTTAACATCTCCTAGCCACCGTGGTGATGATGAGAGAGACACCGCAAACTCCAAATATACAGCAGCAGGCGTCAGGGTCGGGGAGGCAGTGCGGAAGGCAGGTTTCTCACAGGCAATTTAAAACCTTCTCTGCTGTGACGGGTGGCCATTCTCCCTGGGCATTCCGCTCTCCCATTCGCGTCCATGCCATGCGTCCAAACAATTCCATTGCAGCTGGGGGCAGGGGCGGAGGGCGGGCCGTCCTGAACGCGTAGAGTTTCGAGACCTTTCCTTTTGCGAACAAAGACACTTTAAACACTTTGCCGTGCGCGCATCATGGCAGTAAAGTTTACGAGGGTAGCGTTTGGGCCCCGGGTATTTTCAAAGCCGACGTAGAGTGGCGAGCAGCAACACCGCTGGACTGTAACCTCGGTAAAGGCGGACTCGGCCCAAAAGTCAAACAGTCGTTATCTTGTTGATACGCCCCTAGTTTGCATGTGTGTCTGTGTGTGCTGAACTTCTTTCGCACCGTACGTAGCCGGCCGTGCTAATCGGAGGAGCGGTGTGTGTAGGTTTGGTGGACTTGTTTCACACCGTACGTGACTAACAATGCTAATCGGAGGTCCAGTGTACGTAGGTAGGTTCAACTTCTTTCGCACCGTACGTAGTCGGAGGTGTAGTGTGTGTACGTTTGGTGAACTTCTTTCATACCATACGTAGCCAACCGTGCTCATTGAATGTGCTCTCTCACACGACTTCCAATCCTCGCGGATGAGCATCACAGACGCTGACGTTATCTGCGGGGCTACGCCGCCGTTACGGCGCTTGAGCGACGTCGATGCCCCACGATCTTGACTGCGGTGTCAGAGTTGGCGATGCCACTTATGGACTAGTGTTCCGGTGGTGGTGGTGGCGGCGGCGGCGGCGTGACCGTGCGTGGCCTCTGGGTTCTCTTTCGCACAACGCGAAGTAGTCACGCTTGGTGCATATCTAGCAGATAGCAGCGGCTATTTGTTTTTTGGGTTTGCGCCGGACTTGTACGATATCGCTCGCTATGAAGAAACCTTGACATGTGGACGGACTAAAATTAAAGCTATAAAACGCAAACTATTTTTATTTCACCAGGTGTAAGGCCCACTGAGCCGTGTTGCTGTTTTTCAGAAGCGGCACGGCTATCGCAAATGATAGCTCAACGAGGTGGCTTATCACGTGGACATTTATAGCAGCCAAATGCTTTAAACGCGTGATGTCGATTCTAAATGTAGAGAGGAGAAACTGGAGGACCCGGAGGAAAATCCACATGACCACGGGGAGAGAGACGCGCAAACTCCAAATTTTCACGGTGTCAAGAGTAGCGATCAATCCAACGACTTCCTGTATACCCGGCGAGGTAGTTAACATCTCCTAGCCACCGTGACTGCACCGTGATTCAGATTCTCGACAAGAAGGATAAACCATGACACGAACTCCGACATCCTCGCAGCGGCTTTTGGCTGGCCATCGAACAAAGACGGTCACGGCGTCGCCGATTTCAGATGCGCTTTTGCGGCCGTCTGGAACGCTCTTCTTACTATATTAGTAAGACACTGGAGCCATGCACTTTTAAATCTAGATTATAAACGCATTACATTATAGAACTACTTTTTGACTTTAGTTTCTTGTCCTTTCCCCCCCTACATCTCCAATTAGTAGAGTCGGCTACGTATGGTGCGATATAAGTTCAACATGCACGTACATCGTGTTGCAAATTACCCGGCACCAACCCGTGGAAAAATCGCGTTTCAGGCCCTCTCGTGAGTGTGCTTCAGATTTCTCCTCCCGACATTCAAATTCCTCACCCCTCCCCTTCCCCCCGCCGCACGAGTGTCATTACTTGTTTTTGTGCTTGCACTCGTTTATCGTTACGCTTCTGCGAAAACGTTTAATTTTTTTTGAGGAAGATGTTTTTTTTCAGCCGAGAAAAGCACTGCGGCTAAATATAAATCTGCACCAGGAAGTCTGGCGGAAGCGAAAAAAAATCGCTCTGCGCAGCGCTTTGCATACGCGGAGGTTCTTTATATAGACGTTCGGCAGCGGCGTTGCAACACTTCGAGGAATGTGCGCACAGCCAAAGTTGTACAATGCACGCACACGCACACACACGTATGTATGTTTGTTGAACTTCTTTCGCACCGTACGTAGCCAACCGCGCTATTCGGAGGTGCGGGGGAAGGCCAACAAACTAAATGCAAAAAGAAGTGATAAAGAGATTAGTTTTTACTGTAGATGATTTAAAAGTGCACAGCTCCCAGTGGCTTCCTAGTATCGGAAGGAAGAGAGCGTTCCAGACGGCCGCAGAAGCGCGTGTGAAAGCGCCGCGCGATGCGGTGAGCGTATTTGTTCGATGGCCAGCCAAGAGCCGCTGCTGCTGCGAAGATGACCGGAGTTTGAAGTTTTCGTGACTGCAAAGATCCATACTCTTTGGTTTTTGTCGGTCAAGTCACGTAGGTGAAAAAAGAAAACAAATAAATTAAATCACGACGTTTCGAAGGCAACACAAGCTTCCGTCTTCAGGTGGACGGAAGCTTGTGTTGCCTCCGAAACGTCGTGATTAAAGCTATTGATTTATTTATTAACCTACGTGACTTTACTGAAAAAACCAAGAGAATGGCTGATGCTCCTTGACGAGTATAAAAAACTCCTAGAGTTCATTTTTCTGCTCCCCCCCCCCCCGAATCCTCCTACGTTCTCATAAACGCCGGAGCTGCGTTTTTATTTGCGCACGCAAAGCTTTCCCCGTCCGCTCACCTTCACGGCAGTTCAACTTTAACGCTGACCCTCACCCACCGACAGTCGTTTGACCGTGGCCCGCGGGTAGGTGCGCACCGATCGTGGTGCGGTCACGCTTCAGTGGGGCTACGGGGGCCTTGTGGTGTTGCCGTGCCAGGGTGTTCGGTAGTCGTGGTGTTCACCTGCTGGGCCCCCCTGTCTCCGACGGTAACATTTCCACGCGAGTAAGCCGCTTGAATGAAAACCACCAGGCTTGGCGGCGTATATTTAAGCTGGGTTGGAGGGGGAAGAGCGCATTGACAAAAGAATTCTGCATTTCCCATAAATATGCAAAATTCCTATTGATATGCAAATTCTGTTGTCAAGGCACTCTTCCCCCTCCAACCCAGCTTAAATATACGCTCCAAGCCTGGTGGTGTTCATTCAGACGCTGTCTTTCCGACAGACCTGTTCTTCACCTGAGGACGGCTGCTTGCGTTGTGGCCGAAACGTCGTGATAATTATTTTATTGTTTTATTTTTATTATTTTATTATTTTCCTTCTACGTGACTTTACCGAAAGAACTAAGAAGATGAATCCCTGCAGTCACGAAAGCTTTAAATGGAAATTTAAGCCGCTTGGTTGAGCTATCGTTGGTGATCGCCAGGTCACTTCTGAAAAAGAGCTGCATAGGCTCAGTGGGCGTTACCTGGTGGCATAAAAATAGTTTGGTTTATAGGGGGTGCTCAAGCCAATAATGCCTGAGTAGTCCAACAGCATTTCTTTAACGAGCTTGACTCTGCTGACGCGTCCCCCGAAGGTCGAACCCAGTCCAGAGTTTGCTCGCTTAAGCAAATACCGCTCGATGATGTTGTTCTGAAAAATCCAATAGTCCTGATGGATTAATATGATAATTATTATTTATTTCGAAAGGGTTTATTTCTACGCGGAGACGCAGAGTGGAGTTCCGCTTCTGCTCGCTGGACAGATTGATGGGCGGCGGCGGCGGTGACGCTGCTCGGCGATGAAGCGGCCACAAAACCCCGGGGTGAGGCCGGCACGCGAGGAGAGAGATACAGGAACCACGGACGCAGTGTCGTGGATTGAATTACATCCATTGCGCCATTCTCACCCCCCCCCCCCCCCCCCCATTTAAAACCTGGCAAGAAGCCACTGGATATACAGTAGCTCTATAATGTTTTACACTGGAGCTCTTGACTAACCTTATCAGGGACGGCTGTGGCTTCACTGATTTTTCTTTTACTGAATGAAAATGCTGTTATTTGGGTGGCAGCGGTGGCGGCTGATTTTTAGATATACGTCTTTGGTTTGTTCGGGCAGTTGATGCCAGGGCCCCTCGCCGGTCCTTTGAGCGGTCACTTGGCAGTTGCTTTCGCACAGTGAGCTGCCCCCCCCCCTCACTTCCAGGTCTCTCCACGAGACCCCCCCCCCCTGCAGCCAAGCGGCAGCTTTGGCTTGGAGCAATCGGTGGAACGGGCCCCGAAGGTGACGCTGCAAAACTACTACGGGAGTCGCGTCGCCACCCGCTCGTGCTCTGTAAACGATCGGGAGTCAATGCCGCCGTGTGCTGCCCATCTTTGGGGTCGCGAATCCAGTCATCGTCGTGGTGATTGTAGCACCTCCGGTGGCTGCGGTGCTCCCTGGAATTGATAACAGCAAAAGCTCTAACACGTAGCCTTTCACGAGCAATCAAATCCATAATGCAAGTTTTTTTGGGTTAGATCGCGTAAATATATACATGTGTCGTTGAACCCACCACCACCCGACACAGCCAATTAAAAAGGTCGCCTGATGAAGCTAGTTGTAATTACTGGCGAAACGTCGTACTCAGATTGTAAATGTGGCTTTGCTCTCCAACACACCGGTATGCTGTACTGGTAACGAATTGGCATTTTCTGTTTATGTGACAACTCTTACTAATTGGCCGTGTCGGGTGGTGGCAAGTTTAACGACACATTTATATATTTACGCAATCTAACGCACAAAACCTATGAGGTTAATTGAATATGCTGGTTTTCTGAGCATCATACTTACGGAGAGAAACCTAAGCGTAGATTTTAACTATGATGGAGCAAATAATAAACTCCTTTATAGAGTAAACTTGATTTAGAGCTTTCGTAACTGCAGGAATAACTTTTAGGTTCTTTTGGTAAAGTCACGTAGAAAGAAAATAAATTAAATAATCATTTTTAGAGGTACTCACCAGTCAGTTGTAGAACATCCTAAATTGATTGTAGAGAATCAGGGGGGCTGTTTTCAGTACAGTATACGGTAGTGCAGAACTGTACGTACAGTCTTCGGCTAGCGCCAACACTCGGCAGCGTCCTGAATCTCCCGTAAACAACAACAGGTCTACGATGAGTGCACGGAAAGGTGCCGGATACGTCAAGGAAGATTTGTGTTGCCGTCTATGAGAGATGCTGGCAAATAGAGCATTCTGGATGGTAGAGTGCCGGACAGCGGAGCGTTTGCTCTATCGACGCGTCGTGTGAATTGGGGAAAGAGAAAAAGTGGGGTGTTGCACGCGCAACTCCCATTTCCGCGTCCGGAAATCAGGAATCGGCGTTGAAACGACGCTATCGGCGCGTCGTTATGTTAACTCGGGCTGAGCCGAGTGAACGTAACAAAACGTGTTTTAGTGAAGTTGCCCTGTTTGATGTGGAGTGGGAGTTTATTCCAATGGAGGGGAGCCAGGAGGGAAAAGGAGCCGAGACGTGACCGAGCACAGGGGAGCGAGCTGGGGCGTAGTGAAGGGCAATAGAGATTAAGAACGCAGGTGTTGAGATGGCACATTGCAAGTTGAGGTGCGGCAAATGATTTGAGCCGCGAGTGACTGCCGGGGTTTTTGTGAACGCATTGACCACACCAAACACAACTTACCGCTACGACTATAAACACAGCAATATCCCCCCCCCCCCCCCCCCCCGGTTGACGCCGGCGATGCGTTCCTAAAAGGTGCGATGACGAATATCGAAACGCGGTGGTAAATCGAAGCGATTTCCAGGGCTCTAGTCGGTGGTGGAGGCGAGGCTTGGAAGGCGACGGATAACGAGAAAGAACGGACGGACAGACGATGCTACCAGCCACGTGTGCGCGTGGCAAAGCGACGAGGTGTTTTGCTAAGCGACGTAAGAGGGGGGTAGAGACATACATCGGGGTGTTATCGCTGTACAAGAACTCCCTCTACATACTAACGAGTTGGGTTCCAGAGGTCTGTTCGTAAGTCAATTCGCTCGTAAGTCTCAAATTTACTCCTGTCGATTCCAAACACATTGTACGGTGTGTACACTGAACTCGGGGGATGGCTTTAAATCTCGTATAATCTCCTGCAGACGTAGATGCCACTGGTTATTCACCTTCTGCAGATGTAGATGCCACTGGTTATTCACCTTCTGCAGATGTAGATGCCACTGGTTATTCACCTTCTGCAGATGTAGATGCCACTGGTTATTCACCTTCTGCAGATGTAGATGCCACTGGTTATTCACCTTCTGCAGACGTAGATGCCACTGGTTGTTCACCTTCTGCAGATGTAGATGCCACTGGTTATTCACCTTCTGCAGATGTAGATGCCACTGGTTATTCACCTTCTGCAGATGTAGATGCCACTGGTTCTTCACCTTCTGCAGATGTAGATGCCACTGGTTCTTCACCTTCTGCAGATGTAGATGCCACCACCGCCATATATTGGCGGCGGTTGAACTTACGACTCGGGGTCCGAACAGGCAACTGGACGTACGTACAGATTTGTTCTTATCTCTGAATGTTCGTGAGTAGAGGAGTCCCTGTACGTTGTATTGTACACACACACACACATGCATGTGAATTTGGTGAGCGTATCGCGTGAGCTTCGGCACCTGATGGGCGTTTAGGATTTCCCCCACTTGCCCTGGATTTTTTTGTTATTTTTGACGACGTTGGAACAAAACGTCAATTGGCCGTAGTCCCGGTCAAAGGCTTTTCGCGATTAGGTGGATTATACACGCGGCAGCAGTTAAACAAAAATAGGTCTGTGGGCAATAATTGCGATAAACCCTTAATAGTGGACAGACCTTCACCAAACGCAATAACACCTCCAGATTAACAGCGCCTACTGGGAATGTGTTGTATATACAGTGTTACTGTTTGTTATTTTTGGCCTTTAATTAAGAGACGAGAAATTTCGAAAATGTGATTTATTATTCAAGCTGTCTATAATTTTTTTCACGTGAAATTACATTTCGGTTTTTCATTCTTTCACGCTGACTATTAACCAGGTAGGGCCCACTGAGCTGTGTAGTGATCAGGCTGCAAATGATAGCCCAATGAAATGGCTTATCGTGGACATTTAATGCAGCCAAATACTATGAGCGCTAAATGCACGTTTCTAAATGTGGAGGGAACTACCGGAAGGACCCGGAAAGAAAAACTGCGACCACTGGAAGAGAGACACGCAAACTCCAAATATACAGCAGCAGGCGTCAGGGTTGGGATCAAACACGCGACCTCCTGCATACCAGGCGAGGTAGTCAACATCTCCTAGCCACCGTGATGATGATGATGAGAGAGAGAGACACGCAAACTCCAAATATATAGTAGGCGTCAGGGTTGGGATCGAATCCACGACCTCCTGCATACCAGGCGAGGTAGTCAACATCTCCTAGCCACCGTGATGATGATGATGAGAGAGAGACACGCAAACTCCAAATATACAGCAGCAGGCGTCAGGGTCTGGATCGAACCCACGACCTCCTGCATACCAGGCGAAGGTAGTCAACATTTCCTCGCCATCACGGTGGCCTTCCCTCTTCATGGAGTTTTTGATAGCAGGCCATGCGATCGCGGTGTGGGCTTTGCGTACGATCGCGTGCAAAGTATTTGGCTGAGAAGTTCAAGTTACATCTCGGGAGGGGGTGGGGCGGGGGTGGCAAAGGTCACGCAAAGGTCGCGCTTGTCGGTTGTGACGCTAAAGTTGCCGCACACTGAAAAATTATTCGTGATCTTTACGAAGGATTATCCATTGTGTTTGTGTCTATGTGTTTTGTTGTGGTGTGGGGGTGCGGAGGGGGGGAGCGGTGGCGCGGTAGTTAGCGCACTGCACTAGGAAACCGGTAACTGGAGTTTCATTCTGGCTCGTGGCCAACACCAGTGACGTTTGTCTGAACAGGTCATGGGCCTCCCCTAAGGTCGACTCAGGCTTCAGTGAGCATCTGGTGCAGTGATGTGTAAACATCGGAAATGTGGGACACAAAGGCGGCCGGGCATGGTGCTGGCCACCCACCCCCTGCGTGCGCCGTGCCAGCCTTCGTAGGTGCTCGCTTAACAGCACTTGCCCCGCAAGTCTATCAAGACTATATGGGGGCGAGCGGGGGGACCTTTGTCTTTTTGGGGGAGTGGGTGGCTCACCGCGCTGCAAACCGACTTTTGAGTTCGATTCCCAACCCCTGGCTTAACGTCCCATTGCAAGTGGAACGGAACTTGTGCAGGGCATCCCCCTATAGGTCGACGCAGCCCTTAGATGAGCACCTGTCTGTGGCGGTGCAATGTGTTCATCACACCGGCACTTTGGAGACGAAGTTGGGCCAGGTGTAATTTTCTCCGGCCACCTCTTCGCACGCCGTGTGTCAGCCCGTTAGCAGGTCTTGTTGCTAACCCTCGGCCACGCGGCGGGGGTTGGGGGGGGGGGATCTTTGTATCTAATGTGCATCTATATTTTGTTGTTGTTAAAGATCTTTTAAAACGTGCCAAACGGTAGATCCGCGCACGCGACTCGATGCGCACCTGTCTGCCTGGTGGTGCCCTGTCCGTCCACGAGGCGCTCCCCCGCTGTATCGCGCGAGTGTGAAGCAGAGGTCGCAAACGGATTTTGATTCCTTACCCGTACCCGTACCCGGCCGCTCCAGGGTCGCAAACGGGTACCCGTACCCGGCCGTACCCGTACCCTACCCGTACCCGGCCGGGTACCCGGCCGGGTACGGGTAGGGTACGGGTATCGGGTACCTGATTGCGACCTCTGGGATGAAGCCACGTTGCAGGCGCGGGTGGTTTGATTCTAGGAACTTGAATTGTGAGAAGAGATAAGTCGTTGGGAAATGAGTGACAAACAGTTACTCACCAGTGACTCACGGCCTACCCGTACCCGTACCCGGCCGCACCAGGGTCGCAAACGGGTACCCGGCCGGCCGGGTAGCCGGGTATCGGGTAGGGTACGGGTATCGGGTACCCGGTTGCGACCTCTGGTGTGAAGTCCACTGGTGTACAGTAGTGGAGGGGTGGTGTATAACGCTGCCGTGCGCGATCCCAATTGAGCAATTTGCAGTGACACATTTTTTCGCCATATTTTTTTTATATTTACCGGCCACGTTATTTTCTGCCGCGTAAACGTGTCTTTCGTGTCAAAGGCCGGCCCACGTCGCGGCCGCTCTCGTGTGCGCACGCCCGACGGCTCGTCGTGCATCCTGTTGCGTTGTGCGTAAAAGGATGTGGGGTTCGTCCGAGCGACCGCCGATGTCCATTCCAGTTCGTCAAAAGCAAAGCATTCCTAGGTTTTTTTGGTAAAGTCACGTCGGTAAAAAATAATAATAATATGAAATGAAATGAAAATAACTAAATTCAATCACGACGTTTCGGAGGCAACACAAGTCTCCGTCTTCAGGTGGGACCGTCACAGCCAAATTTACCTACATGACTTTTTCCGGAAAAACCTAAGAGTATGAATCCTTGCAGTCACGAAAGCTTCAAATCTAGATCCAAACATTCCAATCCGTCACGGCACTCAGACCCCCTCGGTCAGCTGCCAGATATTTCACCGTTGATGTGACCGACGCCACTCCTAGGGTGTGCAACGATTGTAATATTTCATAATTCGGTACGTGCGGTGCTTGAGCTGTTCTCACGGCACGCGGTGGGGGGAGGGAAGGGGGTTGGGGCTGTCACCGAGTCGCGTCACGGGCTGATCGTCTTGTCAGCAGGGAGAGATGTTGCTACGAGCAATCCCGATCGAGTGAATGCGGCGACGTTTACTCGTTTGAGTACAAATCCGCGTACATGAAGATCTTTTGTTTGTTTGCTCCGCTATAAAATGTGCCCCATCTCCAGCGACTTTGTTGCACCGATTGGTCGCGGGGTGGGAGGGGGCTTTTACCGTTCCGCTCAACGCATCGCCGCTGTGAAGTGACGGCGTCACGAACGCCATGGGCCCTCCCGTGGCCTGTCGTCTCTCCGCTCCAAATGAAGGGGAGGCGTATGAGCGGCGCGACACCCCCCCCCTTCCCCGATCGTTAGAAGTCGCAGCATCTCACGTTCGTGCGCCTCACAGCAGGGACTCCCGGGTTCGACTCCAGAATAGGGCGTCTCTCTGCGCCGAGTTCCGCAAAGGCTTCCTCCGTTATTCCTCCCACAGCTCAGCGCGTGATGCAACGTAACCGGTGTTGGCCAAACATCGCAATGCTGATGATAAAAAAAATGCATTTCTTCAGATTACTCGATCGGGATGAAAAACAGCACCGGCAGAGGCGACATCGCCACCCTCTGCTGTGAAAACTTGACAGGACCTTCCTTAAAAGATTCTTGAGACTCGGCGAGGCTTTCCTGGGTAAACAAGCGTCGTAGTAGCATGACGGTGGGCGGCTGGGTAGCGTGTTGCAGCTGCGAGATTTCGCGAACGGCGGAGAGCGTTGGCGAGGCGTGTGGTGGGCAGCAGTGGCTTGGGTCACGATGAGCGGTTCGCCCCGATCTTTGGGGTTGGCCCCGATCTTTGATCTTTGATCGGTAGCTCCCACGTGCGGTTGGTTGGTTGGCGGTGGGCTGAGCACCCAAGGGGTCACCAGGCACGGCGCTGGTAGCGCCACCCTCGCGAGCGCCGTGCCAGCCTTCGTCGGCGCTCGCTATAGCAGCACTTTCCCCAAGAGCCCCCGGTGGCTAAATGCGGCTGCTTTTTGTCTTTTTTTATCGCCGATCTGCACTCGGGACGGCTGTGCAGACCCCCCCCCCCCCACCCTCGGGAAGTCTGGAACTCCCTCCGCAAGGCGACCCCTGGCCTGGTCGCGTCGCTCTCCACGACTTTGAAGTCTCTGTTCAAAGACCTTCTCTTGAGTCCACGAGCGCAGACCTCCCTTGTGTCGGTGTCACCAAAAGAGGCCTCGCTTGATCCGTTCCGATATTTTTAATGCCGAGCTCATAGCCGCTATTTTTCCGCTCTGTTGGGACCAGCCGATGTCGCCTTGTTTGAGCTGTTCCGATCTCTCTCCGCGTGGCCGATAACGGTGAATTCAGTGACCTACATACGTGTGCACATACTTTGAACCTCTTTCGCACCGTACGTAGTCAACCGTGCTAATCGGAGGTGCGGTGTATGTACATGCGTTGAACTTTTTTCACACCATATGTAGCCAACCGCGCTTATTGGAGGTGCGGGGGGAGGTCAACAAACTAAACACAAAACATCGGAGGTGCGGTGATATCCGCTTGACACGAGCGGGGTTAACCAGGTAATCCGGTTGCACCGGCCGTGTAAATTAATCGGTGTGACAACAGTTCCGGCTGCCTTCGGTGGTGTCCGCTCTGGCCCCCCATGGACTGCTGTCCTACCCCCATGCCCTCGACTCTGATGTAAAACGTGCGCTCGAGATTAATTACATAGTTCTTGCCGCTAGAAGTGTCCACGCGACGAGCCGCTTCGTCGAGCTATCATCGGTGACGGGCAGGTCGCTTCTGAAAAAGAAGCTAATGGCTTGGTGTGCCGTACCTGGTAAAAAATTTAATAGTTTAATCTTATTTGTAGATATTTTTAAGTGGCTTGTTTATCTTTGCTATACTTTGCACCAGAGGTCGACAACGGGTTTTTATTCTTTACCCGTACCCGTACCCGGCCGCACCAGGGTCGCAAACAGGTACCCGTACCCGTACCCTACGGGTAGCCGGGTATCGGGTAGGGTACGGGTATCGGGTACCCGGTTTCGACCCCTCTGCTTTGCACTCCTGCCGTGTGTCTGTGTCGCTTGTTCTTGTAACATTCTGACCCGCCCCGACTGGACATCCGTGAAAAAAAGAGCTTAATAGCTCATCGGATTCCTCCAGCATAAATAAGTATTCCAACTTTGATTCCGCTTTCTCTAACTCCCTTGCACTGGTTTCCCATGCTCGGTCCATCCCGTTCTCTCACGCTTCCTCCTGTTTCCTCCCTGCGTACTCCTCCACGCCGCTGGGACCAAATGGAAGATTTATTCTCTTTGAATTGGCCACCGTCGCTAAACCCCAGTGGGTTTGCATAGCCGTCAACCCATACGGTTTGCCCGTGTTCTTGTACTGTACAGGGAAATTGAGTTTTTGGGGTCCATACGCCATACAGTCGTTTCAATACGGGCAGCAAAAAAAAGTGTCTGTTTGTGTTTCTCCCTTGTTATGGGACGTTGTAGGATGAACATGGAGATTTTTAAGGGGCACGGGGTGACCATTGATGTTTGAATTGTCTGTAATAAGGTAGGGCACTGATAAAGGTATGCCGGTGGGTTTGGGATGCGAGACTGTTAGGGGCCGTCCATAAATGACGTCAATCTGATGTTGTGGGAGAACACATTTATTAAAAAGTCTATTTAATTAAGTAGAACGTGATTTAAAGCTTTCGTGACTGCAGGGATTCATATTCTTGATTCTTTCGGTAATGTCGCGTAGAAGGGAAATAATAAAATAATAAAAATATTTTTTATAAGTAGAACGTGTTGTCTATATTTATTTAAAGTTGCGCATTTTGATGTGACGTCACATTTCTCAAACCCCCCCCTCGTCACACATCGTCACAAATATCTGACCCCCCCCCCCAGGTGCGTGACGTCATTTATGGACGGCCCCTTACTGTACTCGCCCCCTACAGTGTATAGAGATGCCAGATTAAAGAAAACACATGGGGGGAAAATAAGAAAACACTGGTTTAAATCTGAACATGTAAAAAAAAATATCAATCTAAATTTGAAGTTTGTTTTTGAACAAAAAAAAAATCTGTTTTTGAAAGGGCAGCCCCCCCCCCCCCCCCCCCCCCCCCCCCCCCCGCTCAACCCGCATCTAAAAACAGAGCTGGCAGCGGCCACATTCACGCAGAACCAGAAATAGCCGAGCCTTAAAAATAACCGTGCAGAACACACGGACAGGGGCGGCGGGGGGGGGGCGTAGGGGGGGGGGGGTGCGAGCCGGATCCTCCCATAACACTTCTGTTTACAACCTCTTACACAGAAGAAGCCCCGTCTCAAGTTTCATCGCGCTGCTGCTTCTAAACATAGCCGCCCCCCCCCCCCCCCCCCCCCCCAAAGGCCGCCGCCGCCCGGCCGCCGTCAGACGGCCTGGGCTAATCTGAGCCCCGTCGGTCGGTGAACTTTCTAAATTCGTGGGCGCCCGCACGCTCGCTTGGGGTGAGAGCGAGCGCCTGTCCCGCCGCGGACGTTTTTAGATGGGGGGGTGGGGGGAGGGGGTGTCCGGAGACCTCCACACTTGTCGCGGTCTGGCCTGTTGTGCCCACAGCAGAGGTCGCAACCGGGTACCCGATACCCGTACCCTACCCGATACCCAGCTACCCGTACCCGGCCAGGTACGGGTACCCTGGTGCGGCCGGGTACGGGTACGGGTAGACCGTGAGTCACTGATGAGTCACCGTTTGTCACTCATTTTGGGTAGGGTACGGGTAGGGAACGGGTACCCGTACCCGGCCGGGTACGGGTACCCATTTGCGACCCTGGTGCGGCCGCGTACGGGTAAGAAATCAAAACCCGTTTGCGACCTCTGGCCCACAGGATGGGGGTTGCCACCTGTGCGGCATTGGAAGAATGATGACGATAGAGGAGAAGAAAATTGTCTTGCGTAGCGGAGGAGGGATGAGAGATACCGGGGAATGGATCTTCCTGAGTGGTGCGTTAAACACGCAACTGACAAAAACTGTGACTTTTATGAAACTGCAAACTAAGCTTTTTACTAATTTACCAGGTAAGGCCCACTGAGTTATATATATATATTTTAGAAGTGACCCGGCCACAGATGATGATTCAACCAAGTGGCTTATCGCGTGGAAATTTACTGCAGCCATATCATTTAAATGCACGTTGGTTTTAAATGTGGAGGGAACGACCGGAAGACCCGGAGAAAAATCCATGCAACCACGGGGAGAGAGACACGTGAACTCTAAATATACAGCAGGCGTCAGGGGTCGGGATCAAACCCACGACCTCCTGTATACCAGGAAAGGTAGTTAACGTCACCGTGGTGCCCATGGGAAGACCTACAGGTGTTGTTGTCCTGGGAAGACGCTACTGGTCTCCCAGGGACGGTTATCACAGAGAGAGAGAGAGAGGATGATCCTGGGATCAATAAAAAACATGGGACAGGTGGCAGCCGTACTCCTGGCACTTGGCTGGAAATGGATCTGGTTCATATCCACTTGTGCCTTGACTGAATATTAATAACGTACGTACCCGTGTTGAAATGATTATTACGCACCGTACGGAGCCAACCGTGCTTATTGTCGGTGCGGGCGGTGGATAACAAACTCTCCACAAAAATCGGTTCTAATAATAACAACATTATTACTTATTCATACTCTTTGGTTCTTTCGGTAAAGTCACATAGGTATAACAATTTTTACAAAAAAAAATTGTAATAATAATACATTTTTATTAAAAAATTATTTAAAAGTTTTTTATTTTATACCTATGTGACTTTACCGAAAGAACCAAAGTGTATGAAACATTGCAGTCGCGAAAACTTAAGTTCTAGACATTATTACTGATTCCCTTTATTTATCCGGTGAAACGTCACCTCACAAACTTTTTTCACGAGAGGCGTGCTAAGTTCTGGATTATCGGGCAGTTTCCCGAATGAGTGTTGGGCTCGTCATATGAAATGGGAGTACCTGGAGAAAACGCGTGCACTCGAGGGGATCCCACGCTCGTTGGGTCGCACAGAAAGATGAACGAATCCCATAGCTGGACTGCCACCGTATCTTCAGTCACTCTCCCATCCCGTTACTCGGCCGGCTTAAGATTCTGCTTAGCTTCCAAGATCTCACGAGATCGGGTCGTGTTCACGGTGATGTGGTCCTGAGCTGTGTGAGACCAGAGAACGCCGAAATGCAAACAGTACAAAGACGATGCACGTAACGGAGAACTTATAGCTCGGGGTGAGAAACTGAAATAGGTGAGACGAGGCCAATCAGTTTCAAAGACAATGCAAATATTATCAGAGCATGTTTGTTTGCATGTTCACCACAAATAGTGCGGTTAATGCAGACTTGATGCCATGCAAAAGGTTTCTATTCGTTGTTTGAACATCTTAACGCCTGTTTTATTGCCCAAAAGGGTAAAACTTATTTTAATACTTTGATACTCGCAAAAAGTTCCCATGATATTGGGGTATTCCTGTTCGCAAGACGATGCCCGGATTACAATTCTATATTGGCCCCCGATTCGTGCCGTGGAAAGTGCTTTTCCGGTAGAGAAATAATTCCGACCGCTGAGAACATTGGCCAGGTTTTTGACTTTGGCAAACTGAGCTTGATCCAGAGAAGAGACACAGATCAAGGTGCCGAAGGAAGAGGAATGAATATTTAATCGCTCTCCGTGTGTGTACGTATGTTGAGCTTCTTTCGCACCGTACGTAGCCAACCGTGCTAATCGGAGGTACGGGGGAAGGACAACACACTAAACACAAAAGTCAGTTCTAAAGAAATGGCTTTTCATCCAGTTCCATTGGCTTCCTAATATTGGAAGTAAGAGTGTTCCAGATGGCCCCAGAAGTGCATCTGAAAGTGCGCGATGCGTTGACGGTCTTTGCTCGATGGCTAGCGATGTTGACGTGTTCTGACATGTGGATTGGCACGTTGGACACTGACCGAATCAATGGAACAAAAGCTGCAGAGTGCACAAAGACGCATTGAGATTAAACCGGGTCCTCCGGTTTTTCCCTCTGCATTTTGAAACACGAGTTTTCGGGTATTTGGCTGCTATAAATTTCCACGTGATGAGCCACTTCATCGAGCTATCATTTGTGGCCAGGTCGCTTCTAAAACACATTCCTGCGGAGGGTGCTGGTAGGAACGTTGGGTTGCTCGGTCAATGGCCTGGGTCAACGGCGGCGTAGTGTATTCCGCAAATATGCCCGACTGTGAGGACGAGCAAAAGCCGGCGTGAGTAGGTTAAACGTTGAGTTTTATAAGGGCACCACGGGGTGACCAGCCCCTCCCCACCCAGCCCCACCCCTTCCACCCCCCACCCAGCCCCACCCTCCCCATCCAGTCCCTTCCCACCCTCCCCACCCAGCCCCTCGCCACCTTCCCCTCTCCACCCAACCCCACCCCTCCCATTTTTGGATGCACGACGGACGGACACAATAATCCCCTGTGGGCTGGTGGAACCAGGTGATTCCTACCAGTGAAAGAGCTCGGTAGCTCAGTGGGCATTAGCAGGTGAAACGATGAGAGAAGATGTGCAGGTTCGAGGCAGCGTCGCTTCGACCGCTGAGAAAAAAGTGAGCGAGCCTGGGCAGGAGGAGTCGGGATGGCGGAACGGGCAGCCGAAGAAGGGAACGTTTCTGAGAGGATTGTCCTCCGTGGAGATGGAGTGACGATTGATAACTAATTTTTTTTTCTCTAGAAATGCTTTCTGAGTTTAGTTTGTTGTCCTTGCGAAAGAAGATCAACGTACGTGCGCACATCGGCCCCTGCGCAGGAGCCGCCAATCATATTGTTGCACCACAGGATCACGAGAGATGTCTAACCTCTTGGGGGAAGGCCTTCATCGAGCAGTGGATAGGTCGGAACTAAACGGTGGTGGTGGTGGTGGTGGTGATGATGACATTTGTCACCGACAAAATACACGCAGCAGAGCGTGTACTGCTATGACTTTGTGGCCTGGTGATCTTTGATATTCCGGTAACGTTCGAAATTCTGTTTTTTCTTTTGCTTCTCATTAAAAGATCTTCACGCGTCTCGAGAAGCGAGATGAAGCATCGCTCTCATAGCAGAATGCGTTCCGTCGTCTGTATTTTCCCGCGCGGCAATGAGAATTTTTTTTTTTGAATCGCGGATAGCGCAATGCACCCTTTGCGCTGCGTACCAAGCATCGTTCGGCGAAGCCGCGCGCGTGCCACCCCAGCCATGCCCATTGTGATGGAGCGCGCCAGAGGGGGCAGGGCCAGCCCCCCTGCCTGCGGAGGGCAATGCACCGCGATGACGCCGATAAGCATCATCGAGGAGACGCAGGACGTGGCGATGTGTGGAGGCATCACTCCGATATCGCGTGTCGTTTATCTGGCAGCGTGCTGGCACCTCCACATTCCAAACCATGGCCCTAACAAGCACGAAGATCAAGTCTCGGGCAGCACCTAGCTTGGGCAATATTCATGTTACAGAGCATCTAGCAAGCAAATCGTTACTTGATAGTCATCTGGAAAGCATGTTGGTCGAACGATTAAATATTCTCGTACGTGAGTTTGGCTCTTCAGAGAAATTGCCGTTCGTTTTTATTACCCTCTGGGACCGGCTATTTTGAGCAGTGCCACCGCGGGGGAGTTTACGGAGCAACACTTCCCCTCCTATCGGCAATCATCTGAAGCTCTCGCAATCCCTGAAATAGCCGAGCAATGCCAGGGCGCCGCCTGGCACCGCCTGGCATTTGCCCTGCCGCTAATTTGCACGACTGGGACCTCTCTCTGCGCGCACCGTCGACCCTCCTAGCGCGCTGTCAGACCTGCAGATGTCTCCGCTGTAGCTGCCGCCCCCCCCCCCCACCCACAGGGGCGTTGTGATGGTGGGGGGGGTGGTAGATGCGCAGGGGGTTAACCGTACAAGTTGTTGCGCGCGAGCGTCTGCATAGTAATGGGGCGGATTTTGCCGCACTCTGCCAAGTGCGTTACCGACCGTGCATGCCGATTGCGTGCGTCCGCTCGCGCGTCTAGTGTGTACGTGCCTGTCTCGCGAGTCTCGTTTGAGACGCAACGAATTAATAACTCGCAGCAAGCTCTCTGGGTGTTCGCTCAGCCTGCGCCAACTACCGGGCGGGGTGGTTGGTGATCGGCGGTGGCGATGGTAAAGGGGTCGTCTGCATCTGGTCCGAGCGCTGATCGTTGCGAGCGTCTCGTTTTCATAATTTAGGTTTTTGGGTCAGATCGCGTTATTTATAAATGTGTCATAACCCTCCACCACCCGACACGGCCAAACAGTAAAACATGTGTCACGTTTTCAAAGGACAAAATAATTCACTTCTTTAGCCCACCGGCAGCCACATTGACAGCATCTTCTCAATGCCGTGGTCTGTGCCAAGACACGCACCTATTCAGACATAATATTTGTTAATATACGTGTTTATCTGGTGTGTGATTTTTAAATATGGCTCTCGGTGGTTCTCATCATTTGCCGGGCTATTGTAGATGACAGAGCAGATAAGCAGGACCATGAGAACAAGTTGAGTTAGCTGAATTGTTGGATACCAGCTTACAATTTTTTTCCATTCTTTCTTTATCTCGTTTGCGTAAGCTGCACACGGTGTGGGCTTTCAAATGACGTCGATTCAATCGATCGATGCTTATTTGTGACGCACAACGTCCCAATTAGGCAGTCACCCAGCGACTTTGCAAGCAAGTTTTGTGGTGCATCGGCGTAAAACAAGAGCATGTTAAATCGATTGAGTGGAGGTGTTCCAATGAGGAGTTCTAGGGACAAACGTGCGCGCTTACAAACAAACGTCAACACGTGATCAGCCCATCGTGACGCCGATTGCATTTCAGTTGTCGACTGGCACAGGTGGCAGGGGTCTAACTCGGTTGGGATCTCCTTGTCAGAGGGGGTGATGTGAGCCCACTTTCAGATCGGTTGCGGTGCGATGCGGCCCGTAAAAAATAAATAAAAACGAACGATTCCGCAGGTGCCCGCCACAAAAACTCCGTGCGCGCGCGCGTGTGCACCCCCCTTCGGCACAAACCAGACCGTGGCTCTCGCCGGCTCTCCCTTATCTCGCGGCTGCAAAGCCTCTCTCTTCCTGTGGCCACCGGGGGGCCCGCCAGCGCTCACCGCCGGTGCCAGACCACACCCCCCGACCTGTGCGTGGGCTTCGCCTCAACCTTACCGCAGCACCAGCTGCTGCCCTGTGCGTCCGCCACCCCCCCCCCCCTCGCCCGCCCAGCCCCTCGATGGGCGAGCAGAATCAGAATCGGAATGTTGATTTGTGCCGGGAGGAATCCAACGAACTCTCAAGCTCTTTTTCACAGATATCCAGTATTTGCTCAGACGTTTAGAGCGGTGTCCGTGCCTCGAAAACTCTCACAAACTCTCACAAACTGGAACATTTGCGCAGATAATCATGGCTAATAGGATCGCCCGCCCCCCCCCCCAAACCGTCAAATCCCATGAGAGGATTTTCAACTGCCCCAACGTCGTTCTTTTGCCCCGAGGTTCCACGACCCCACAATGGTTCGGGGGCGGCCTACATGGCAAGCGACGACGCCTCCAGAACGGGAAAGCAGAGGAGCTTGGGTTTTCGGTGATACCGGCTATCACTCCGTGGTGTCTGTGCGATGGCCGTGAAAACCGTAAGAGCGTCCCGGTCACGGATCGCGATCCGATATCGCGATCGCTGGCGATACCTCGGCGCTCGGGGACAGCTTGGCGTGTACACACGCGGCGCGCAGAAACCTAAATGTGGAGAGAGAAAATAGTGCCGAAGTATTTTTTTTATTGTCGTCGTTGTTGTTGCTGCGAGAGTTTACCTGGAAGAGCCCCACCAAGTCTCAAGGCTCTTCTTCAGGAAGGTCCTGCCCAGTGTTTCTCAGCAGGGGCCGTGTTCCGACACGTGCCATCGCGGGTGAACCTGCACAGCTCGGCCATTCGAGACGTTTGGCCCGATTGCGGTGACAAATTGCGTGCATTTAAAAATGTTTTTATTTTTAGAATCGTCGGTAAACAAAGTCCCGCGCTCTCCACCGCGGACTTGGCAACACGGTAGAGCAACCCCATCCCCAGACGGTGCCATTGACGTAATTGGCCGACATCATGCGGCTTTCAAGCAAAAAAAAACCCGCCGCCCGCGTCCAAGATAGTGGCAGGTGCTGCGCCTAAGGTCATTCTTGGCGACATAATTGCATTCTCCGCGGAGACGGGTTCAGCGCCGCTGACGTCAGAGCCGTTGCCTTCTGACGCCCGCTGAGCCGCTAGCCGAGCGCGGCGCGAGTGGCGAGGAATACTAAGGATGCCGCCCGCTCGCCCGCTCACAGCAGAGACACCCACCTCCACAAGTGACCGATTGGTATTGACGACGACGATGATAAGAATAAGTCATTGCGGTCCTGTGCCAATCCACCGCTGGATGACGGCGTAACCGCCCACCCCCGCACGTCTTGTGTCGCGGGAGCCGGTTGACGGTGGGGTGGGTGACGGGGGTCAAGGACCGGCTCGGATGTCGCTCGCCGCTAGCGCTGGCGGCCGTGGCTGGGGGCTGGACATCAAACGCGGGGGTCGGGGGGGGTGGAGGGGGGTCAAGTACCGGCTCGGATGTCACTTGTCGCTAATGCCGGCGGCCGTGGCTTGGGGGTAGTTGGGGGTGGTTGGGGGTCGCTGGGTGCGGAGCGCGGAGCAGCAATCGCCGCTCGGCGCCACCACTCCCACCACCGCTTGCCGCCCCCCCAGGCAAAGGGTAAGCAGTCGTGAACTGTAGTCTCCGGAATCATCGTTGCCTCGCCAGCTTGCATCAGCCTTGGCAGCAGGGTGAGGAGGAACGGGTTCCATTTGGCACTTGAATCCCTGGGGGTGAGGGACGTCGAATGGTCGTGCCTCCGGTTTTGAGTCTGTGCCTCCCTGCTCTCGGGAGGGGGGGGGGTGTGGGGGGGGGGGAGTCACGCACATTTACAGGAATTCACATTCGCGCTGCGTCACGAAGGAGACGTCACGGCGATGCACTCCCTCGCTGCTCCTGACGTGCGTCATCTCTGCCGCATCCACATCGGCCGTACGAAAGGAGGAGATGATGATGAGTGCGCTTGGTTAATCGGAGAGCGATTGCAGGGAGAGGCAACTTCACAGGCGCGCGCGGTCGGTTAACAACGCCTGACGGGTCGGTTAACAACGCCTGACGGGTCGGTTGCGGTTTGCTCCTGCTGCCGCTTTGGTAAATTGACGAATTGACAATCGGCGCCGAGAAAACGATGAGCAATTCCTCGCTTGACGCAGTAAGTGCTGTCGGCAAGCGCCTATTAAGGCGAACGATCCGCTTGTGAGGGTGGCGCGGCCCCACACAGCGCACGCTTCGGGCGTCTGGGCCCCTCCCCGTTGCCCACGTTTATCACCTCGCCACAACCAAGTATGCATTTTTTCGCTTCGACGGAGGGGGGGGGGGCTCATCTGTTCGGGAGCACATTCCGCGCTGCGCGCCGTTGTGACGCTCCTTCTGTGGCGGTCGACGGCAAGCCACTTGATTGACCTGCGCAGCCGAGCGTAATGATACGGCGCGCGGAGACGGTACGGTGCGCGGTACGGCACACGGTACGGCACGCGGTACGGTGCGCGGAATCGTACGGTAAGCGGCGGCGTTTCCCTCATCTCAGCTCTGCGTCCGCCAGGCCGATCTTGACGCGGTTTCAGTAACTCTGCCCCAGCTCACCTCGTGGAGGACCCAGGCCCGTGTCGGGACGCGCGCACATGGTTTTCGGCGCTGGCAATGGTGGGCGGGACCGCGCCGTTCCCTCATCGCGCGGCGCTCACGACGAAGGGGTGGCGATCGTCTTGTCGGCGCAGAATTCCAATTATTTCCCCAATTGCCGCAAATGAAAGCCCGAGTACACTTTAATGTCGCCGTCAAATATTTCGGAAATCAAAACGTTACGCCGGGGGTATAATTACCAGTGGTCGTGGTTTTTTTTTTCCCATCGTGGGCACCCGGAAATGTGTTTTTTGTTCTCACACAGTCGTTGGGAAATTGGTTTTTTGTTGAAGGACGAATTTTCGTGTGTTCTTTAATAAATACACTGCATGTGTGCGTGTCTGTGCGCGTGAATGTGTGTGTAAATATGTGTATACACGTGCATAGGTGCTCGCTAACAGCACTTGCCCCAACAGTCTGTTCAGGCTATGTGGGGAATCTTTATCTTTGTACATGTGAATGTTTGTGCATGTCCATGCGTGTGTTCGTGCGTGCGCGCGCATGTGCGGCTGCGTGCGTGTGTGTGCGTGCACGCGCGACTGTGTGCGTGCGTGTGTGCCCGCTGCTGGTGCGGTGGATATTTTGGGATGAATGGAGCCTTCAGGAACAATGACACGCAGCGAAGGACGGAGGAAATTGGATTGCCGGCTATCGGCGACCGTAACGCCGCCGAGCGGTTTAACCCAGTTCCCTGCTCCTTCCACCCCCCCCTCCTTCTCTCGGCACTTTTGTCGCTTTATATAGAAGCCCCGTCGCACTTCCGGCCACTCGTTTTTCCTAAGATTCCTAAGATTGCACTTTGGCGTTGGACCATCTAAAACAATTCGAGGTGGCCGCGTGGCTCCGGAGGTCAGAGCATGGAGAGCCGATGTCCCCTCTGCGACGCTGAATGTGGAACCTGGGTTTCAGCCGCCCCTGATTAAGTCGAATTCTCCTCTGTAGCGAGCTGATGACCTCAACCTAGCCGCCAGTGACTTGCGCGCACCAAAAAGTACCCAGCTCAATTGAGTTTTCCCACTTAAATGTTTGCCAAATTTTAGCTCTGAAAAAAAAAGTTGCTTCGTCGTCACGCGATGAAATCGATCTTGTCCGTCGATAAGGTCTTACGAATAAATAAGACGTCTCCAAACTGTGCGGGTTCTCCAAAATCAAAATCCAAGTGTCCCTATTTCCGTGTGTTTCCGACCTTTATCGCCTCTGTGAGCAAAATGACCCCAGGCAGTCTTCTTGTAATTTTTGGTTGTTGTCTTCCCCATCGAGCCCCAGTGGAATTTTCACCGCGTTGGAACTCCCCTTCCTTGGGTCGCCCCCCCCCCCCCCCCCCGTCGCGTTCACGTGAATCGGTTGCGAAAGACAAAACAGGCTTTGGGGGGGAAAAGCCAGCCGCCGTATTATCGCGAACGCTCTGGGATTATTATTGATGCGTGTGTGGGGGGGGTGGGGATGGTCGAGATAACACAAAGTCACACGGCGGGGCGGCTCCTCCTCCTCCTCGTCATCGTCGTAGTAGTCGTAGTCGTCGTTGTTGTCGTTGTTGTCGTCGTAGTCGTCGTTGTTGTCGTAGTCGTCGTTGTTGTCGTAGTCGTCGTTGTTGTCGTTGTCGTCGTTGTTGTCGTCGTCGTAGTCGTCGTTGTTGTCGTCGTTGTTGTCGTAGTTGTAGTCGTTGTTGTCGTAGTCGTCGTTGTTGTCGTTGTTGTCGTAGTCGTTGTTGTCGTAGTCGTCGTTGTTGTCGTCGTTGTTGTCGTTGTCGTCGTCGTCGTAGTCGTCGTTGTTGTCGTTGTCTCCACGCGAAACGACTCCGGGAGCTTGCACCTTCAAATTAATTGGCCCAGGCAGAACGCCCACGGAGTTGGAGCCGCTCAACAAACGCTCGTCCGATCGCCGACGACATTGGGGTGCCACGGTACCGAGATGTTAACCACCTTGCCTGATATGCAAGTGGTCGTGGGTTCGATCCCGATCCTAACGCCTGCTGCTGTATATTTAAAGTTTTTGCGTGTTCCTCCCCGTGGTCACGTGGCATTTTTCTCCGACTCCTCCGGATTTTTTCCCTCCACTTTAAGAGTATTTGGCTGCAATCGTTTTCCATGCGATAAGCCGCTTCGTTGAGCTATTATTTGCGATAGCCAAGTGTCTTCTGAAAAAAGACCTATACAGTTCAGTGGGCCTTACCTGTGGAAATAACTCTCACGCAAATTGATACTTGCTCATGAGTTAGTAGTCGCGGCATCTTTGGGATTCTGTCGCCAACTTTGTCGCTCGAATTTTTGCGGTGAAAACCAGTCACCGGTGGTGCAGGTCGCAGAAAGTGTCCTCCCAGGCTCCCGGGCAAATCCTCACGCGGTCGTGTCACGGAACGGCCACCGGGAGTTGACATCGCAGAACTACTACCAAAGTGACATTCGTAAATCTCTTAAACTCAACACTTAGCTGGTGCGCCGTCATGCTGCCGTAAGGGTAGTTCGCTGTGCGTCGGTCATCTGTCGTTTGTCAATTTAAGCCATCAAGGCCGGGTCTTGGCCAGAATAAGTGAAATACCCAAATGGATTTGCTCAGATTTTCCTCGCTTTTTGCGCATTCGATTTGATGAGTTTTCGTGTAAATGCTATTTCTACCCAAAAAATGTACCCTATTATGTGGTGTGAATTCACTGTACATGTGGCTATCCGGTCGGACGTGGGACAAGACTCAATGTACACTGTGTGTACACTGCGTGTGTACCGTGTGTACTATGCGTGTAGTGTGTGGTGTGTGTACCGTGTATTGTGTGTGTACTGCGTGTATTGTGTGTGTACTGCGTGTGTACTATGTGCCCTACTCGGCAAGCATCTGTTTCCTCGTGCAGCTTCGCTTTGTGCGCCATTTTTTTGTTGTTTTTAAAGTATCCGCTGCCGCCGCACCAAGCAAGGTGAAGCTTGCATATGTGAGCACTCCCATCTCTTCTGTGACGGTCCGGCCAGCATGAAAGAGTAGGCCAAGCACCCTCTAAAGGGGCTCTCGAGAGCTTCCCCTAAGAACGCGTTCGTGTTTTTCCCTCCAAGGTAACCGCACGTTCCGAAGCCTGTTATTATTTCCGCGGGTTGGACTTTTTGTTGTTGTATTTCTGTGTTTACATTTCCCCTCTTTCCCCCCCCACCGCATGTCGACCGTTCGTGTACCAATTATTTTGCAACTTTGAACTGAAACCCCCCCGCCCCCCCCCTCCTCTCTAAACTACTCACTTAGGAAAAACACGACTGTTTATTATTACTGTGTGTAAAAAAAAAGTGTCTCACCTTTTTGGATGAAGAAGAAAAACATCTTCCCAAAGCGGGAAGTTTTCTACGAGGCCGACTTTTCTGCGTCCAATTAGTAATTAAATTAAAACTAAAGTGTTTTTTTTCCATGTAAGGCCCCACTGAGCTAGATGTAGCTGTTTTTCAGAACGGACCTGGCTGTCACAAACGGTAGCTCACGTGGAAATGTATAGCAGCCGAATATTCAAAACACACGTTGATTCTAAATGTGGAGGGAAAAACCCAGATGAACCGGAAAAAAATCCACGCGACCACAGCGGGAGAGAGAGAGAGACACGCAAACTCCAAATATACAGCAGCAGGCGTCAGGTTCAGGATTGAACCCACCACCTCCTGTACACCAGGCGAGGAAGATAACATCTCCTAGCCACCGTGATGAGGGAGAAATAAAGCTACGCAAACTACAAATATACATCAGGCTTCAGGGTCGAGATCGAAGCCACGACTTCCTGTATACCAGTTGAGGTTGTTAACATCTCCAAACCACCGTGATAATGATGATTAGAGAGAGAGACACCGCAAACTCCAAATGTACAGCAGGCGTCAGGGTCGGGATCGAACCTACGACCTCCTGTATACCAGGCGAGGTAGTTAACATCTCCTAGCCACCGTGATGATGATGATGAGAGAGACACGCAAACTCCAAATATACAGCAGCAGGCGTCAGGGTCAGGATCGAACCCACGACCTCCTGTACACCAGGCGAGGTAGTTAACATCTCCTAGCAACCACGGCGCACGATCAGGGTCCTAAAAGCTGGTGTTATTCTGGCAAGGAAACTTTCTTGCGTCTCGAAGGAAAATCTCTCGAGGGGAAAGCCCGGGAGGGCATCCCGGGTCCTTCCCTCCAGCCCAGCGCGTCACGTGGGGCACACACACCAAACAGCAGCAGTGACTGCAGCTCGTATGCCGCAAAGTGGTGGTGACGTCACCACGGCGCGCTTGCGCCAGGCTAGGTGCACTTTGAGGCTGTCGCGTGAAGTGTCGAAGGCTCCGTTCTGCGGGAGGTCTGTGAAAAAGAGCTTCACAGCTCATTGGGATTCCTTCAGGATAAACACAGCTTCTCATTCCGACTGAGATGACCGGTAGATGCACCGCTTGTGCTTCCAGCTGTGCCAGCTCGCTGCGTTTGAGCCACCCGGCGCTCCACTCGTAAGCATAGCTGCCTCCAAACGGCACAGGAGCATCCTTCATGAGCCTCCTCTACAGAGGCCGATCTTGACAGAGCTGGTAACCCGCTCATCGGTAAGTCCACAATCAGCTGCACATCCACTTTTACCACGTCAGTGCCATCTCTTCTCTAGCCCGTGCAGCACCCATGTAGCGACCTCTATCCGGCCAAACAGAAGCTGCTTGAGCACCTATGAAGGCCGGCATGGCACACGAGGGGGTGGGTGGCCAACAGCACGCCCGGCCGCCTTTGTTTCCCCAGTGGCAATGTTTACACACTGCACCAGGTTCTCATTTGAAGCTGAGTCGACCTATATTTGAGGCCCAGGACCGGTTCAGATAATCGTCACCCTTGTCGGCGGTGAGCAGGAATCAAACTCGGGACGGCCAGGTTCGTAGCGCAGCGCGCCAACCGCTACACTACCGCTCCCCACACGACACACACACGTCACGTGCGCACTTGCACTCACTTGTGCGATGTCTTATTTTCCCACGAGTGAGTGAGCGCGCGGTGGTTTCTCTAGCACGTGCTCACGTGTGCACGTGCGTGCGCAAAAGTGTGGGTGTGCACCCAACAGCTCTGTGAAACTGCCGCCCGTGGTTCCGAACCTCGGTTTTGCGTGACGTTTGTTCATGGTGATCTCGCCAGCGGTCCATATGACTCTTGAACTCCGATAAGCCGGCAATGGCACAACTCAAGATAAACAGTTGCGCAATCTTATTACATATTTCCCTAACGCCCCCCCCCCCCCCACTCCCGCAACAACCTACACTTTATTTTTAAGCCGATAATTACATCTATTTTACGACAAAACCCAACGGACTGCATAGCAGCGGGTCTTTATAAACGCAGGGCCCCTAAGAGGAATCGCTGGCCCGCCGCACAGTCGTGGTCAACGAACGTATCCCTCCACTTACACCGGGGAGCAACAAACGGATGTCCCTCCTGGCTTCGTGTACCCCCTCTTCGTAGCACGGAAGATGATGAGCCGCCGTCCAGAAGTTTAGCCACGTTCCAGGTGATGCGTCACTATCCAATCGGAGGTGTGATGGGAAGCCCCGCCCACCCCCACCAATACGTTCCATTCATTGGCTGCCACATTCAGATAAGCCCCTCCCCCCTCGTCCCCCCTTAACTTGTATTTAAGGGCTTGTCTCTTGGAATTTTGCTTCACTTGATACAGTAAATCTAGCTGTGACGGTCCCACCTGAAAACGGAGATTTGTGTTGCCTCCGAAACGTCGTGATTTATCATTTTATTTCTATTATTTTTATTATTTATTTTTACCTACGTGACTTTACTGAAAAAACCTAAGAGTAAGTGTGCGATGGGAAGGTCAACAAACTAAACACAAAAAGCAGTTCTAAAGCAATCTAGATGATTTAAAAGTGCGTAGCTCCATTGCCTTACTAATTTCGGAAGGAAGAGCGCGTTCCAGACGGCCGCAGAAGCGCATCTGTCCGCCGTCTTTTTTCGACGGTGGTTGAAGAAGCAATCGGGGTGGCAGGGTGGCGGTGGCGGTGCGGTGGTATCGCTCGTGGCCTCGCAGCAAGAAGGCCCTGCGTTCGATTCCCGACTCACGCTCACCCCGCTCTGCGTGCAGTTTTTGTATCTTCTCTCCACCTGTTCTGCATGGGTCTCCTCCCAATGCAGAAAAATGTACCTGCATATGACTCAATCTGGAACGCACGCAGCAGAGACGTTGCCACAAACCTCCTGCGACAACTTGGCAGGACCCTCCTGAAGCAGTCTTGAAAGTCGATGAGGTCTTCCCTGGGTAAACGAGCTTAGTGATAATGTTGTTATTGGTAATAATAAATATAACGGCTGCTGTCTAGACGTGTCATTTTGCGGTTGAAAGCGGCGTAATGATCTGGCAGGGAAGAGTTTTTTTGTTTTAGAATACTCCAGCTCGCGGTGGCTGTGATATTGGCAGTGATATAATTAAAACGTTTGAAAAGGCCCCTTAACTGCGTAAAAGCGGCACTCTTTTTGCCCGTTTGCTGACCGAGTGGTAAGATGCGACCACCACAACGAAACACTTGCCTCATTCAAATCGTACCGATGCCCCCCGAAATGAACGATTGCGAAAATATAATTCAGATTTTTTCTTTTCCTCCGAATTAATCATCGCTAAAACACACCACCACCACCACCCGAGCGCTGCAAAGTGAGAGCCAGACACCCTGAGCGGATTGTTTTGCGGTGCCGGAATTCTCGGCGTCGATTCCGCTGTCCGCCCATCTCCCTTTGCTCATCGGAAACGACGAGCAGTTCCCGTCAAGGTCACGCGGGGAGAGTTCAGGGCCCCGCCCCTGCCCACCTCATTTCCTACCCATGAGCCTCAGCGTTGTCTCTGCGTCTCCGAGGTGAGTATGTACGTGTGTTGAACTTCTTTTCATTATACGTAGCCAACCGTGCTAATCGGAGGTGCGGTGTATGCACGTATGTTGAACGTTTCGATTTAAAGCTTTCGTGACTGCAGGGATTCATATTCTTGGTTCTTTCGGTAAAGTCACGTAGAAGGGAAATAATAAAATAATATTGATATAAAACAATACAAAATAAAAATTCTCACGACGTTTCGACTGCAGCACAAACAATCGTCATCAGGTGTGAAATCCACATCTTGTTTTATATTTTTTATTATTTCCCTTCTACGTGACTTTGCCGAAAGAACCAAGAATATGTTGAACGTGTTTGCAGTGTACGTAGCCAACTGTGCTCATCGGAGGTGCGGGGGGAAGGACAACAAACTAAACACAAAATCGCAGTTCTAAAGAATTGAGTTTGTCACTCTAGATGATGATTTAAAAGTTGCATAGCTCCAGTGGCTTCCTAATATCGGAAGGAAGTGCGTTCCAGACGGCCGCAGAAGCGCGTCTGAAAGCGCGCTATGTGGTGACCTTCTTTACAGATGGTGTTCTAACCACAGCAAGAGTAAAATAATATTTAGTTTACGCACTTAGAGCCTCCAAACAAGGTGGCGAGATGTTAATTACCTCGCCTGATATTCAGGGGTCGTGGGTTCCATCCCGACCCTGACGCCTGCTGCTGTATATTTAGAGTTTTCATGTTTTGGCCCATGGTCACGTGGATTTTTCTGCAGGCCCTCCCGTTTTTCCCTCCACATTTAGAAAAATGCGTTTCGAGTATTTGGCTTGCTGTCAATTTCCACGCGGTAAGGCAGTTGGTTGAGCTTATCCTTTGTGACCATGTGGCTTTTGAAAGAGAGCCGTGTAGCACAGTGGGCCCTACCTGGTAAAATAAGAATAGCAAATCGTAACAAGCCTGTACGTAGCGTTAACTTCCTTGCGCGTCGTTTCCCTCTGTCGCAGCGTGTTTTTAATCTTAGTTTTATTCCCCTCCACCGCGCGCGCTAGAAACAATTGAATACAACGCAGCTCGTGGTAACTGCATAACTGGTTATGTGCTCCCGCACGGCATGCCGCTAATTGAATGGCAGACTCTCTAATGGCTTGCGGTGCAGGTTTGTGCTCGGCCCGTTTAAAAACACGCACGTAACAAGGCGGCCGCACGGGACGGCCCCAGACTCCCTGCAGCTGCTCCTGGATCCCCCCCACACACTCCAACTTAACGCACACCATCTACTCGCTCACTCGCTCACCCGCTCATCCGCTCACTCATATGCTCACCCACTCACCCACTCACTCACCCACTCACCCACATGCTCACTCACATGCTCACCCACTCACCCACTCGCTCACCCGCTCACTCACATGCTCACCCGCTCACCCACTCACTCACCCGCTCACCGGCTCACTCACCCGCTCACCGGCTCACTCAACCCGCTCACTCACATGCTCACCCGCTCACCCACTCACTCACCCGCTCACCGGCTCACTCACCCGCTCACTCACCCGCTCACCCGCTCACTCACCTGCTCACCCGCTCACCACACTGGAGGTGACCTCCCAGTTCTTTCTGCTTCTTCCTGCGCGCTGCTCCACTGTGGAGTTCCCTACGAGTACCCTCGCTCAATGCACGTGACGTACCAACCCTTTATCCATCACGGCTTTTACTCATGCTTTTTGTTGCTGGCCGTTTGGCATTATGGGCCCTGTGTGGGCCTGGGTTTCCCAACCGTGATAGTTTATTTTTATCCCCAGCCCGCTGGGCGGTGACAACCGCGCCACCATCGCTAGGAGATGTTAACTACCTCGCCTGGTATGCAGGAGGTCGTGGGTTCGATCCTGACTCTAACGCCTGTTAATTTGGAGTTTGCGTGTCTCTCCCCATGGTCACGTTGATTTCTCTCCGAGTCCTCCGGTTTTTCCCTCCGCATTTAGAATCGACATCACGCGGTTTAGAGTATTTAGCTGCTATAAATGTCCACGTGATAAGCCACTGGTTTGAGCTACATACTTCCATGCTTGATCACATCTTTAAATACTCTTAGGTTTTTTCGGTAAAGTCACGTAGGTAAAATAATAAAACAATAAAAAATTATAATAACTAAATTAAACCACGACGTTTCGGAAGCAACACAAGCCTCCGTTATCAGGGTAACTGCGCAGTAAAAATTACTGTAGCGTATGTCATTTTACTTGGAGCAGTTACACCGGATGACAGAGGTGGATGACGGAGGCTTGTGTTGCTTCCGAAACGTCGTGATTTAGTTATTTTCATTTATTATTTTTTTTTATTATAATACATTTTTCACCTACGTGACTTTACCGAAAAAACCTAAGAGTATGAATCCTTGCAGTCACGAAAGCTTCAAATCTAGAATTAACACATCTTTGAAGTATTTTCTCTCTCATTCATATTGCACTGCAGAATTTTCCTTCAGCAGTGGACAGATCTTGGCCAATAATGATGAAACAGGTGGCGTGGCTATAATCAATACCTATCGAATTCTCTGTCGAGCTATCTTTTGTGGCAACCAGCTCGCTTCTGAAAAAGAGCGACATGGCAGCTCGATTGTGCCTTCCCTGATTTAAAGCTTTCGTGAGAATTTTATTGTTTTATATTTTTATTATTTCCCTTCTACGTGACTTTACCAAAAGAATCTGTTAAAATAAAAAATAGTAAATTTTTAGTTTAAAACAGGGCCCTCGTGTGAAGGTGTCTCTCCTCCTTTTCTTGACTCCTAAACGCCGTGATCGTGTGATTCGTGCGCTTAGCGCCGGTGCGAATGTCACATGCAGCAGCTAATCGCCAGCTCAGCACGCGGATCACATGTTCTCTCTAACCACCAAGCGGTTTCCTGCTCCACGGTGAAACGCCCCCGACGTTGGGAGCTCTATAAAAATCGTCGTTTCCCAAAAAAAAAAAACGTTGCGGCTGTCGATGTTTAATTTTAGGGACGTGGCTGGCTGTCGTATACCGTCAAGTGCGTTGCCACTGCAAACTAAACTAATCTGAAACTAAACTATATTAATTTTATTTCACCAGGTAAGGCCCCACACTTTTCAGAAATGACCTGGCCATCACTAATGATAGCTCAACGAAGTGGCTTATCGTCATGTGGTCAAATAAAATAGTTTATAGTTTAGTTTTTACCCCCAGGGTACGATGACGGCTGTTGTTGTTTTGCTAACCTTGCCCAAGCTTGCATTTAGCGTTGAAAAACCAGCAGGAATTTACGTGCTTTGCGCAATTTAAAGTTATTATACTTGATTTATTTGTTTTTTTATTTAGTTATCTATTTGAGTAACTTTACCTTTACTATATTTTGCACTCCTGTCGTTTTTTATTTTGTTTCGTTTGTTGTAACTTTCTAACACCCCCCCCCCCCCCACCGTTCCCCTACTGGACGTTTGCGAAAAAGAGCTGCATAGCTCATCAGATTCCTCCAGCATCAATAAACAAATGAAGGTTTACACCATTGGAACCTCATTTGCCAGTTGCAAAATATGATAATTGTTTTTTTTTTTACCCTTTTATTGGCAACAAAACTGACACCTTTTTTACAAGGAGTCATGTTTGCATTGACCACAATACCTGCAGTCGGAATGCAAACAAAAAACACAACTCTCATAATGTATGCACTGTCCTTGAAATTGATTGGTCAACACCCGACAGCTTTCTTTAGAGCCTTTTGGCGTCATCTGGTCCAACACCATGTAAGACTAGGCTCTAAAGAAAGCGTCTCGGGTGTTGACCAATCAATTTCAAGGACAGTGCATACATTATCAGAGTTGTGTTTTTTGTTTTGCATTCCGACCACAGGTATTGTGGTCAATGCAAACAATGACTCCTGGTAAAAAGGTGCCAAGTTTTGTTGCCAGATAAAAGGGTAAAAAACCATTATAAAAAAAGGTTTCCGATTCTGATGGGGGCCCAATTCCCCAAGGACGTCTCGTTGCCTCGTGAGAGATGCCCCCCCTCTCTGAGTGCACTTTTGCGATCTTCACTCTTTCTTCTCTTCTTGTCGTACGGCTGATGTAGACACGGAGCACGCTTCAAGCTGGACATTCGCGTCGGGAGGGTACGCTGGACTGTATCGCCGCGATGT
>NC_083839.1:1480732-1655732 GCF_015708825.2 Lethenteron reissneri
GGCCCAAACAGAGTGCCCCGGCGTGGCCAACATCAGTGGTGGGATGGAGGGTAACAGTGGGCGCACTTTGGGCATGTGAGGCTGCGTACCCACCCCCCCCCCCCCTGTGACACGAGGAATTGGCGCAGTTCAGGGATCACGATGACAGGGTTTTCTTTTTGCGTGCATGTAGCGTCTCCAGTGACTGCAGAGTTTACGTCAAATAAGTACTCCACGTTCACACGCATGTTGCTGAACAATTCACTACCTATCTTGATTTGAAGCTTTCGTGACTGCAGGAATCCATACTCTTTGGTTCTTTTGGTAAAGTCACGTGGATGGAAAATTAATAGATCACAGCGTTTCGATCGCAACACAAGCGACCGTCTTCAAGCGAGAGAAGATACAAGATTTGTATAGGCCTGAATAAATAAGCGGACAATAATAGCACAAAGACAAAGATAAAGATCCCCTGTATAGCCTGAACAGACTGTAGGGGCAAGTGCTGTTAGCGAGCACCTATGAAGGCCGGAACGGTACACGAACGAGGGGGTGGGTGGCCAGCACCACGCCCGACCGCCTTTGTCTCCCCAGTAGCGATGTTTACACACCGCACCAGGTACTCATTTAAGGCTGAGTCGACCTAGGGGAGGCCCAGGACGGTTCAGATAATCGTCACTGGTGTTAGCCGTGAGCGGTGAATCGAACCCGGATCGCCAGGTTCATAGCGCAGCGCGCTAACCGCTACACTACCGCTCCCCATAATAGCACGCACACGCACGCACACGCACGCACACGCACGCACACGCACACATCACACACACCTGTCCCTCCATCGTCGTCACCGCGATCCATGGGCAGATCGCCCGGAGGTGTCCACCGCACATTTTCGTCATTTGTTTCCACTGCCCCTCTACATGGACAAATAAGTTTTTCTTTCGCAACCCTTCAGCCACGCGACCTTCTGGGAGTGGCGTAATTTTAAAGCAGCGTTTGATTCGACACGAGCAACGTATTTACCGGTTTCGTAGCGCTTCCGCGCGTGGGCAGAGACTCGCTCGAACCAATGGTGGTGAACTTTCACGAAAGTTTGTCCGCAAGAACCCCACTCGCTGTAAGATATGCATCCTAGTCGAGCACAAACAAATTCTAATAAATAAATCAAAATGTTTTTAATATTTTATATCTCGCATGCACGGCGCGTACAGGGGGTGCCGCGTGGGTGTAAATATGCGTGTGTAATTGCTGACAACGGGCTTTCGCGTGGCGTGATAACGCACACCTGCCCGGTTCACCTGAACAATCGGGGCATAAATAAATAAGCGGCGCTTCGTAGGAAATGGCAACTCGAACCGTGTCACCTGGCCCCCGACCCCCCAACTCTTAATTTAATTTTGCCGCTGCAATTACACTCGCCTCGCTCGTCTTCCACACGGAGTTACGCAGCACGGCGTAAGCCTGCGACGATCCCCGCACCGCCCCCCCCCCCACCCCGTCGATTGAGTCGCTGCGAGCCGATTTGACGGTGACGTTCATATCCTGGAGCGCCTCAGTGGTGGTGCGATGGGTCCAACCCGGCGCTTGCAGCGCAGAGGTCGCTGGTTCGGTCTTCCGTCCGTCTGAAATTACTGAAACGACGGGGCAGGTTTCTTACCTCCTACCCCCCCAACCCGCCCGCGATGGCCACCTCTGCCCAACCCAGCAGCATAAATGCGTACACCACGATTAGGCGGTCGGCAGGATCGCGCGTGGTGCGGAATAGTGCGGGTACCACCACTTGTCTCTTCCAAGACGTACTGGCCCACGTGGAGGAGTAGACCAAGGTGCACCCTCTTGATCTTCCTTTCGTGAAGGGCTTTCCGCGAGCAGCAGCTTGAGCAAGCATTCGCAGCGCTTGTATCTTTTACCATCTCGATCGTTCCACAGTTGCAGCTGTGACGTCGCATGTAAGTTGCGTGCACATCATTTTAGATATTGAGTTCTCTTGCGTGAGAATCCCACTTTGTACAGGCGCCATGGCAGCTAGGAAATGTTAACTACCTTGCCCGGTAATGCAGGAGGTCGTGGGTTCGATCCTGACCCTGACGCCTGCTGGTATATATGGAGTTTGCGATGTCTTTTCTTTCTCCCCGTGGTCGCATGGATTTTTCTCCGGGTCCTCCGGTTTTTTTTCCCTCCATTTAGAATCAACATCACACGTTTAGAGTATTTGGCTGCTGTAAATTTCGACACAATGATGATAAGCCACTTCGTTGAGCTATAATTTGTGACAGGCAGGTCGCTTCTGAAACAAAATCGACATGGCAGTTCAGTGGGGCCTTGCCTGGTGAAAGAAAAATAATTGTAGATATCGGTAAATATCTACATCATAAGGCCTCCTTTGCCAGTACCAAAAGGCGCCTTTTGGCATCATCTGGTCGGACACCGTATGAGACTCGGCTCTAAGGAAAGCTGTCTTTGGTGTGGACCAATCAGTTTCAAGGAGAGTGTTTTTGGTTTGCATTCTGACCACAAGTATTATGGTTTATGTAAACATGATTCCTCGTAAATAGGTTTCAGTTTTTGTTGCCAGAAAAAAGAGGAAAAAACTATTATTATATCGGTAAATAGTTTAACACGGAGGCTTTCGCGACCAATATCATCCATAATACCAAAGGTGAGTCCCATCATCCCGATTACTCTGCAGAATATTGGAAACTCACCCCCACACTCCCCTTGCGCCCCCACAACCTTCCCGTCGTCGAGGAGACGATTTGCATATTTTTAGGCATAAAACTTGCTTGGGGGGGGGGTGGGGAAAGTCCCCTCCGGTGGTGGCTCGGCCAGCGTGCGGTTTCCTCGCGCCGTGTTTCCGACAGGTGCCGCGGTGCCCGCGCCCGCGTGTGCTTCCCCGCTCACGCGCGTGTGTTCGCGCATGTACGTGTGTGTACGTGTACGCACGTGTGTATACGTGTGTGTGTGTACGCACGTGTGTGTGTACGCACGTGTGTGTGTGTGTGTACGCACGTGTGTGTGTGTGTACGCACGTGTGTGTGTGTACGTGCGTGTGTACGCACGTGTGTGTGTGTGTGTACGCACGTGTGTGTGTGTACGTGCGTGTGTACGCGCGTGTGTACGCACGTACGTGCGTTACCTGCCGTGCGGTATACCCGTTTGTTCCCCCCCCCCCTCGCACTGCGCGTGGCGCTCTTGTCGTCGAGTCCCGAGGCCGTGGGACCGATGGCTAAAGAACGAAGGAAGGTCCCGTGCTTTATTCCTTTTCATAAACCTTTTTGTTGAAAGGTAACAGGTGGCAGCCCTGCAATTACTCGCGAACCCCGCCGCTGGTCGAAGGGCCTCCGCTCGAGGGAGCTCGAGAGAGCCTCTCCAGAGGGTTTCTTGGCCTACTCTTCCACGCCGTTGAGAGCATCCACACTTTAGCCCCCACGACACACGACCTGCCGATTATTAAGTGTGAGTTGACAGGCGGGGTCGGATTTAAGAAACGTGCCCATGTTTGCAACTGCCGCGCCGGGAGATAGAACCCCGGCGACCTCTGGATGCCCGGTGTGATATCCGTTAGACCATGGCAGCATCTAAATTAATTGTGTGAAATGTAATCTGTTGTGTTGTGAGCAACATAAGATGAATAATTATGAATGTGGGGGTTTGTACCTTAATCCTTGAATGTTCTGCACAATAAACCACTCTCCTCTACCCACGAAACGGGGCCCCCACACTGAGCCCACAAACTGGCCCTCCACACTGGGGCCTCCACACTGGGGCCTCCACACTGGGGCCTCCACACTGGGGCCTCCACACTGGGGCCTCCACACTGGGGCCTCCACACTGGGGCCTCCACACTGGGCCTCCACACTGGGCCCTCCACACTGGGGCCTCCACACTGGGGCCTCCACACTGGGGCTCCACACTGGGGCCTCCACACTGGGCCTCCACACTGGGCCTCCACACTGGGGCCTCCACACTGGGGCCTCCACACTGGGGCCTCCACACTGGGGCCTCCACACTGGGGCCTCCACACTGGGCCTCCACACTGGGCCCTCCACACTGGGGCCTCCACACTGGGGCCTCCACACTGGGGCTCCACACTGGGGCCTCCACACTGGGCCTCCACACTGGGCCTCCACACTGGGGCCTCCATACTGGGCCCTCCACACTGGGGCTTCCACACTGGGGCTCCACACTGGGGCCTCCACACTGGACCTCCACACTGGGGCCTCCATACTGGGCCCTCCACACTGGGCCCTCCATACTGGGCCCTCCACACTGGGCCCTCCATACTGGGCCCTCCACACTGGGCCTCCACACTGGGGCTCCACACTGGGGCTCCACATTCAGGCTCCACACTCAGGCTCCACACTGGGGCCCTCCACACTTGGCCCACAAACTGGGGCTCCACACTCGGGCACCACACTGGGCATTCACACTGGGGCTCCACACTGGGCATTCATATAACACTGGGCCTCCAGACTGGGCCTATACACGGGGCCTCCGCACCGGGGCTCCACACTGGCCTTGCACACGACACTGGGCCTCCACACTGGGGCCTCCATACTGGGCCCTCCACACTGGGCCCTCCATACTGGGCCCTCCACACTGGGCCTCCACACTGGGGCTCCACACTGGGGCTCCACATTCAGGCTCCACACTCAGGCTCCACACTGGGGCCCTCCACACTTGGCCCACAAACTGGGGCTCCACACTCGGGCACCACACTGGGCATTCACACTGGGGCTCCACACTGGGCATTCATATAACACTGGGCCTCCAGACTGGGCCTATACACGGGGCCTCCGCACCGGGGCTCCACACTGGCCTTGCACACGACACTGGGCATCCACACTGGGCCTTGCACACCACACTGGGCCTCCACACTGGGCCTTGCACACCACACTGGGCATCCACACTGGGCCTTGCACACCACACTGGGCATCCACACTGGGCCTTGCACACCACACTGGGCCTCCACACTGGGCCTTGCACACCACACTGGGCATCCACACTGGGCCTTGCACACCACACTGGGCATCCACACTGGGCCTTGCACACGACACTGGGCATCCACACTGGGCCTTGCACACCACACTGGGCATCCACACTGGGCCTTGCACACCACACTGGGCATCCACACTGGGCCTTGCACACGACACTGGGCATCCACACTGGGCCTTGCACACCACACTGGGCATCCACACTGGGCCTTGCACACGACACTGGGCATCCACACTGGGCCTTGCACACCACACTGGGCATCCACACTGGCCTTGCACACCACACTGGGCATCCACACTGGCCTTGCACACCACACTGGGCATCCACACTGGGCCTTGCACACCACACTGGGCATCCACACTGGGCCTTGCACACCACACTGGGCATCCACACTGGGCCTTGCACACGACACTGGGCATCCACACTGGGCCTTGCACACCACACTGGGCCTCCACACTGGGCCTTGCACACCACACTGGGCCTCCACACTGGCCTTTCACACCACACTGGGCGTTGCACACGACACTGGGCCTCCACACGTCGAGACTTCCCCCTAAGGCACAACAAACTTCCGCGTGTGCAGCCTCAAGTGGCGGCGCGCATCTCTGAGAACGACGCGTTACAGAACGTAACAAGCGAGCGAGGGGCGGGGGGGGAAACACCGACGTAAAGCCTGCATTGTGTAACGGATTCCAATGTGCGCTCGTTCTCGGAAGTGTTTTATCGGCAGAGTGTGAAAGCTCCCAGGGCTAAAACTCAATAGGCCCGTTTGGAAATAGTCTTTTTGAATGTTGTTGTTGGTGCCGCTCTGGTTTGTGTTTCCCGAGTGTTTTGCCCAGCGCTTTGATGAATGTGACCGCTCGACAACGGAGGGGGGGGGGGGTGTTTAAGTCACTTTAACAGCGGCGCAACTCTGCACTAAAGTTACGCTCACATTGGTTCATCTTTGCGAGAGTTTTAGTGCACAGTTTTCCTCCCTCTCGCCCGCCGCCCGCCTCCCCTACAGATGCCCTACACACGCCTGACTTGCAAAGAGTTACAAGGTGCATCACGTGACCTGGGTGCGTGCCACTTGACGGACAGACCGAGTTTATAACTGGAGGATTGGCTGGGTGCGGCGAGGAATGCGGCGAGTCGTCGCGCCCCCCGGCTCCCAGCAACCGGGGATGTATCGTCGCGGCTGGAGGTTGCGAGATCGATTCGGCAATCGATTGCGTCTTGTGCCGCTCGTATTTTTGTCGTTGCCAATCTCATTTGTATTTCCTTGTGGCTCGCTTGTGCGCGTCCCTTGGCGCAGGGTGCGGCAACGCCCCGCCCGGTGCCATCTCGAGAGGGCGGTAGCAGCGAGGAGGTCGCTGGGGGCCTGTCTACGCGGATTGAGTTGATGTCTGTCCCCGGGAGAGATGGGATGAACTAATTAGTGGTCAATGAGTCTGCCCGAGCTGAAGGACCCCCGTTGTTAAGAAAAGTTGGTGGGCAGCGCATACCTGTCAACCCCTTATCAGTGCCCTCCCTTATTACAGATCAATTCAGACCTTGTTGGTCACACTGTGCCCTTACAAATCTCAAAGTTCATCCTACAAAGTCCCATCACAAGGAAGAAACGCAAACAAATAGACGAAAATATGTTTTTGCCCGTATTGAAACGGCTGTATGCCGTATGGATCTGACAAAACTCAATTTCCCTGCACAAGAATACGGGGTAAACCGTCTGGGTTGACAGCTATGGCAGTGGGTGAGGGCCGATGGTCAAGACGAGCGATGAAGTGGAAGCGGAAGGAGAGAACACGGCCGAGGGGGCGATCACGTTTTGGAGTGTGAGCGATGCACGATCGGCATCTTGAGATGATGGCTTACGGCTTAGGGGAAAGCCTTTATCCAGCAGTTGATGGGTCATGGTTGATGACCGAATCCCTTCCTGGGGTTTCTCCGAGCCACCCCTCTGCCGTTCCCAAACACAAACAAAATAAACACTCCCCAGCCTCCCACAGAAAGGGGACCGTCGTGCCGTGCAGGCTCGGAGCGAGGCTTTAAACTGGTTAAATGAAGGCTCGTTATTCCGACACGTGAATTAGCAACCGCGCCGGCATTGTTAATGCTGCTTGTTATCACCGCGTTAAGGCTTTTTGACGGCGCTCGTTTTTTTTTGTTGAACCTGATGATGCTGCTGCTGTATTTCCCTCCCCGCCTCCTCGGTTTCCCGGCCGCCAATGCCTAACGCTCACGTGGTACCGCGCGGGGCTTCACTCTCCGGCACCACGAGTCGAGACCGGCATCAGACCCCATCGGACCCTAGAGCGGCAGTCGACGTGGATGTCTCGCGTCGATGCCTCGCGTCGATGCCTCGCGTCGATGCCTCGCGTCGTATCGGACAAGCAGAGAGGCGGCGGCGCCGTTTGCGGCGCTCATCAACCCTGCTGGCTGTCGTAGTTAAAGTGTCGCTGCGGTGGCTATGAGATGTTAACTACCTCGCCTGGTGTACAAGGAGACCGTGGGTTCGATCTCGACCCTGACGCCTGCTGCTGTATATTTGAAGTTTTCTCGTCTCTCTTTCCTCGTGGTTGCGTGGATTTTTCTCCGGGTCCTCCCGGTTTTCCTTCCACATTTAAAATCAACCTCACGCATTTAGAGCATTTTGCCGCTTAGACATGTTCACATGTAGGTAAGCCACTTTGTTGCGCAATCATTTGTGATAGCCAGATCGCTTCTGAAAAAGAGCGACGTAGCTACGTGTGCCCTGATCTGGTAGAATAAAATAAAATAAAAGTTTGTTTTTTAGTACCGACCGGCGCCTGTGCCGCGCGCCGTGCCGGCAAAGCCGTTGTTCATCTGGTGCGCGACTGCCAGCGGAGTGGCTGCCCGCAGAACCTCGGTGGCGGGTCCCACCAACTCCTGCGCAGGTGCAAGGGATAACGGCGGTGGCGGCCGTGGCAAGGTGTGACCGTGTTGGCCCATTGAGCTGTGTTTACTCTGCCCCTGTTGAGCAATGTGAGAATATTTCAGCGGGTGCATCTATCGCATTTCACGGTGCTGCTGTCCTGGAAAATCTCAGTAACCCGTTTACCGAATTCTCCAGATGATAACGCCCCTCCTGACCCCGCCACCTCGTGTTTCACAGCAAGAGTTGTGGGTGTGGTTCATGATCCCCCCCCCCCCCCGGTCGCCGTGTCTCTGCGATTCGTATCGCGTAGCGGTGAACACAGTGCGCTACGATCCCAACAACCCAAATATGTCAACCGGGTCGAGGTCGACTCGGCCTTAGGCGAGTACCTTGTGCGGTGTGGCAATATCAGCATTGGGGAGACAAAGGCGGCCGGGCGTGAGGTTAGCCCCCCACCCGCTCCCTCGTGTGCTGTGCTGGCCTTCATAGGTGCTACTCGCTAAGGGCACTTGCCCCGCCAGTCTTTTATTGAGGCGACACAGGAGAAGGGGATCTTTGTCTTACTATAACTTTATTGACACCAGGCACAAGTTGGGGGAGAAGTGCTTCTTGCCTTTCGGAGAGCCTTATAATCCAGACAATACGGTAATTATATTTTTTAGATGAACCTACGCTGGCTTTATGGAAACAATTGACTGCCAACGATTAATTTTACAGGTGGGCCACACTCACTAAACCATGCTTTTCGTCGACTTTCCGCGTGAAAGTTAAATGTGTTGCAGCCCATCGCGCTCCACAAAGAGGCGAATAACCAGACGGTTGCTGAGCAATCCGCACACACCTCTTCATCTGCTCGACGTGAACGAAGAGTTGCTTTTCGAGCGACACGCGTTTGTGCGTTTTTCGACTTTTCCCAGGAATGTGCGGTGAGTGGTTTGACGAGGGGGCCATGTGAGTGCCCACCGCACCCCGTCTGTAAGGACGGGCTGCCCACCCTCGTCTGTGGTGATTGGTATCCTCCGTCCTGGTGGCACTGGATACTTTCCTGGATGTGGCGGCGAACGCTACCGGCATTCGCCAATCACCGCCGTCGGTGTGTGTGCCGTGTGCGTATGCACGTTGAACTTCTCTCGCACCGTACGTCGACATACGCGCTAATCGGAGGTGCGGGAAAAGGAAGATAAACCGAACACAAAAAGCAGTTTTCAATCCACATTTTAAAAGTGCATCGCTCCAGTGCGCCCAACACACATACACACGAGCGGTACGGACACCACCGATTCATAACCGCGGCCTGAAATCGAACCCGGATTTGCCGAGTCCGAAGCGTGCGCGCCACCGCCGGCGACGAGGTGGGGAAGCCGTTCCCTTCACGGTCATTCTCACACCTCGCTCGCTCGCTCGCTGCGGAGGAGGAGGAGGAGGTTATTTTTGGGCCGTGGCACGGTGCCACCGCGCGTCCCGGCTAAACTCGCTCCGTGTGCCGCGTGGCCGGCTAACACGGATTCTTACTTAACCCCCCCTCCCCCCCCCGCTGTCGAGCGCCGCGCTACGTTGCACATCTGGCCCTGAACGTACGTAGCAAGAATGAAAATAAACCCAACCCCCTCGTAGTAGACACGGTCGTCGTGTGTGCCTGTGTGCGTGTGTGACGACTCGGCCTCAAATGAGTAGCTCGTGCGGTGTGTAAACGTTGCCACTGGGGAGACAAAGGCGGCCGGGCGTGGGGCTGACCCACCCGCCCCCCTCGTGTGCAGTTCCAGCCTTCATAAGTTCTACTCGTTGACAGCACTTTCCCCTACAGTCTGTCAAGGTTATACGGGGGATCTTTGTCTTGTCTTTGGGTGTGAGTGTGAGTTTGTGTGTGACTTTATTGTGTGTGCTTTTGCACCACTGCCAACGCAGCGACAGCAGCATCATCACCACCACCACTAGACAATTTCTTCAGCTTTTAACCTCATGTTGTTCTTCGCTTTGGAAAGTTGTCCTGGTATGGCAGTGGCTCTTGAACTCCCGCATGAACGTTAATTGTTGTTGTCGTCGACAGTTTTGAGCCCTTTAAATAGGCGTGTGTGTGCGAGTGCACGGGCGCTCCGTACAGTCCGTACAGAGCGGATATTTTTTTGTGGCTTCTCAGCGTGGGGGTAACAAAAAAATCCCCCCCTCCTCTCCTCCGCTGCGAACTATTTTTGACTTTGAGACGCGTTCGCAGCCCTCGTCAATGGAGCGTAAATTTGAAGGAAAACATCCTGAGCAATTAGGGGGAAAGCGCTTGTTTCGGAAAAGCTGGAACTCGTCCATAAACACACGCCTTGGGACGAAGTGGCGATTCCTGCTCCTCCTGGATCAGCTTCTCCCTGTTTCCTCGCTGCCTGTGCAATGTGTGCGTGGTGAGTGCGTGGTGAGTATGTGTACGTGGTGAGTGTGTGTGCGTGGTGAGTGTGTGTGCGTGGTGTGAGTGCGTGGTGAGTGTGTGTGCGTGGTGAGTGTACGTGGTGAGTGTGCGTGGTGTGTGTACGTGGTGAGTGTGTGTGCATGGTGTGTGTGCGTGGTGAGTGTGTGCGTGGTGAGTGCGTGGTGAGTGTGTGTGCGTGGTGAGTGTGCGTGGTGAGTACGTGGTGAGTGTGTGTACTTGGTGAGTGTGTGTGCGTGGTGAGTGTGCGTGGTGTGTGTGCGTGGTGAGTGCGTGGTGAGTGTGTGTACGTGGTGAGTGTGCGTGGTGAGCGTGGTGTGTGTGCGTGGTGTGTGTGCGTGGTGTGTGTGCGTGGTTAGTGCGTGGTGAGTGTGTGTACGTGGTGAGTGTGCGTGGTGTGTGTACGTGGTGAGTGTGTGTGCGTGGTGTGTGTACGTGGTGAGTGTGCGTGGTGAGTGTGTGCGTGGTGAGTGCGTGGTGTGTGTGCGTGGTGAGTGCGTGGTGTGTGTGCGTGGTGAGTGCGTGGTGAGTGTGTGTGCGTGGTGAGTATGCGTGGTGTGTGTACGTGGTGAGTGTGTGTACGTGGTGAGTGTGCGTGGTGAGTGTGTGCGTGGTGAGTGCGTGGTGTGTGTACGTGGTGAGTGTGTGTGCGTGGTGTGTGTGCGTGGTGAGTGCGTGGTGAGTGTGTGTGCGTGGTGTGTGTACGTGGTGAGTGTGTGTGTGTGCGTGGTGAGTGTGCGTGGTGTGTGTGCGTGGTGAGTGCGTGGTGAGTGTGTGTACGTGGTGAGTGTACGTGGTGTGTGTGCGTGGTGTGTGTACGTAGTGTGTGTGCGTGGTGTGTGTACGTGGTGAGTGTGCGTGGTGAGTGTGTGCGTGGTGAGTGCGTGGTGTGTGTACGTGGTGAGTGTGTGTGCGTGGTGAGTGCGTGGTGAGTGTACGTGGTGAGTGTACGTGGTGAGTGTGCGTGGTGTGTGTACGTGGTGAGTGTGTGTGCGTGGTGTGTGTGCGTGGTGAGTGTGTGCGTGGTGAGTGCGTGGTGTGTGTGTGTACGTGGTGAGTGTGCGTGGTGAGTGTGTGCGTGGTGAGTGCGTGGTGTGTGTACGTGGTGAGTGTGTGTGCGTGGTGTGTGTGCGTGGTGAGTGCGTGGTGAGTGTGTGTGCGTGGTGTGTGTGCGTGGTGAGGGTGTGTGCGTGGTGTGTGTACGTGGTGAGTGTGTGTGTGTGCGTGGTGAGTGTGCGTGGTGTGTGTGCGTGGTGAGTGCGTGGTGAGTGTGTGTACGTGGTGAGTGTACGTGGTGTGTGTGCGTGGTGTGTGTACGTAGTGTGTGTGCGTGGTGTGTGTACGTGGTGAGTGTGCGTGGTGAGTGTGTGCGTGGTGAGTGCGTGGTGTGTGTACGTGGTGAGTGTGTGTGCGTGGTGAGTGTGTGTGCGTGGTGTGTGTGCGTGGTGAGTGCGTGGTGAGTGTACGTGGTGAGTGTGCGTGGTGTGTGTACGTGGTGAGTGTGTGTGCGTGGTGTGTGTGTGCGTGGTGAGTGTACGTGGTGAGTGTGCGTGGTGTGTGTACGTGGTGAGTGTGTGTGCGTGGTGTGTGTACGTGGTGAGTGTGCGTGGTGTGTGTGTGTGGTGTGTGTGCGTGGTGAGTGTACGTGGTGTGTGCGTGTGTCAGTGGTGAGCTGTGGCGCAGCAGTTAGTGACGATTGCTTGAACCTGTCGCGGGACCTCCCCTAGGTCAACTCGGCCTCAAATGAGTACCTGGTGCGGTGTGTAAACGTCGCCTCTCGGAGAGACAAAGGTCGTCGGGCGTGGCGCTGGCCGCCCACTCCCCTCGTGCACCGTGCCGACCTTCATAGCCACTCGTGAACAGCACTTGCCCCAACAGTCTATTAAAGGCTACACAGGGGATCTTTGTCTTTTGTAAAAACAAAAGCCCCCTTCACCGAGCAGCACTGGCGCCGGGTCTGGTGAGTGCACCGCGCTGCGATCGGGTGCTATTTGAGCCTCCAGCCAGATTCCTACCCCTAGGTTTACTTGGCCTAAAGTGTTTACATGCGGCGCCACGTGCTTATAAGTGCTTCCGCATGGGTGTGCGCGCGTGCACACGCGTGCACGTTGGTGTGCGTGCGTGTCAGTGGTTGTACATGATGTATGTGTGTGTGTGCGTGCATGTGTCTGCGCGTGTGTCACAGTGGTTTGGGCCGAGCGTGAGGTCGGGTTTCAAAACGCATTCATTTTGCAACCAAAACCCCGTGAGAGCCAATCGCGCGTTCGCCCAGCCTCGCCGACAGAGATCACAAAGCCTCACTCTGCGTGTGAAACGCTCCGGCGTATGGGCCGTGCTGGCACCCGGGGCGGTGCGTGGCACCCGGGACGTCGTTTGTGCAAATTGCATCTTTTGCAAACCACAGACACGAGCTTGTGGAAGGCAGCAAGCGGACATGTGATGACGAGCCGCCAGTGCTCAACAGTTGCCCAAGTCCTGCAGACCTCCGTGTATTAAAGATGTTTTCAGCCAATTCATGAGCGAGCTTATTCACGTGTGTTTGAGTTTTAAGTGTGTGTGTGTGTTGCCCGACCCATCACGCGGAAAGTGACAAGTCCATTCTTAACGGTCTCTCCCGTGTTTCCATCATCGCCGCCGCTATCGCAACCTTCGCTCGAATTGTCATCGCTCATTTACGTGCCCGGTTACGTTGTTTTGGCACACACGTGGCCGTCATGCGAGACTTGAACGTGGGGTCAGCGGACCACGAAAGGATGAGCGCGTGCGCGTGAGACGCGCTGCCTCCATCTCCGCAATGAGTTGATGCCTCTACCATGCAGTAGAGCAAGTAGGTTATTTTTAAATCCTCGAGAACTCGACTGTTGTTGTGTCCCCCTTACGTCTGCAAGTTTTTCTTTCTCTCCAGCCGCCACCGTAGCTTGCTTCCACGCGCAAGAAAATACAATGGATATCCATGTAAGTTACAATGGATATCCATTGTAATTTATATTCCATACATTAAACCACCCCCCCCCCTCGCCTCGAGCCTTCACACGTGATTGACTCACAAGTGACGACGTCACATCTATCCCCTCCGTCGATTCAAGACCGAAACAGGACGAGGATTTCTCTACAACTCTGCGGCTGTCGCCTGATGATGCTGCTGCTTGTTGTTGTAATTACCGGCGAAATGTCACGGTACTCGAATTGCAAATGTTGTGGGTTTACTCTCCAACGTGACAAACCTTACTAATTGGTTGTCTCGGGTGGTGGCGGATTTAACGACACATTTATATTTAAGCGATGCAACCCAAAAACCTCTATTATGGATAATATATGTCGCGAAAGCCCACCACCACTACATGTTAAACTGAGAAAGTACGGACGAGGTAATTTGTCCACGCGTACGCGATAACGCAGATCTAAATCCTAACTATTGAAACGTCAAGCTGGGGTCCTCGCTGGGTTAAAGATCTCTCAATGAATCAACAAAATAACGCGAATCGCAATCTCGTTTGGGGCTGGCACGTACGCCCGCTGGCAAGGCTGCCCTCTGACCTCTACTGGCCACAAGTAGCAGCTGCAACTGATTTGACCGATGCCAGAGTTGTATAGGCCCGGGTGACTTACGTACCACCGTTTGTTTTGCTCGAGTTGGTGGTGAGGATTGTTTGCCAGACCGCCAGCGGTGAGCTAACGTGGTCATGGCCGGCGCACCGTTAGACGCACGTGTCCGGCCAACGTCTTCAATCGATTGTTCTACGGAGGGACGGTCACTGAGTCGCGCTCTTTCAGATAGACGCGCACCTGCGGCCGTCTGGAACGCTCTTCCTTCCGATATTAGGATGCCCATTGGGAGCTATGCACTTGAAAATTATCTATAATGGAAACTAATTTCTTTTGAATTCCTTTTTGTGTACTTGTTTGTCCTTCCGCCGCATCTCCAATAAGTACATTTGGTAAAATCACGTAGAAGGGAAATAATAAAATAATAAAAATACAACATAATAAAATTAAAATTCTCACGACGTTTCGGCCACAACACAAGCAGCCGTCCTCAGGTGAAGAAACAGAGCTGTCGGAAAGACTGCACTCCAATGAGGGACGCTGTCTTTATTATTTTTATTATTATTTCCCTTCTACGTGACTTTACCGAAAGAACCAAGACGATGAATCCCTGCAGTCACGAAAGCTTTAAATCGAAAAGTATATTTGGCTTCGTACGGTGCGAAAGAAGTTCAATGTGCATACGCACATACACGGCAAGCCGCCAAAGTAACGGTTCGTGATATTTTTAACTTGCATGGAACCCAAGAGATAACCATAAGAATAGGTTATTCCCTTTCTGGCCAAAATAAAACAGTTGTGTTAAGATGTTAAAACACGAAACTGAAATCTTTTGCAAGGAATCATGTCTGCATTAACCACATATACTTGTGGTGAACATGCAAACAAAAAAAACATTCTCTGGTTGTATATGATGATGCATTGTCTTTGAAACTGATTGTTCCACACCATGCAGATATGATTCCTTGCAAAAGATTTCAGTCTGGTGTTTTAACATCTTAACACAACTGTTGTATTATATTTAGATTTAAAGCTTAAAGCTATTTTATTATGTTTTATTTTTATTATTTTATTATTTCCCTTCTACGTGACTTTACCGAAAGAACCAAGAAGATGTTTTATTATAGCCAGAAAGGGTAAAACCTATTCTTATATTTTGATACTGGCAAGGGGGAGGTCTCATGATGACCACGAGATAAACTTTGCCGGTGTTCAAACAACAAATCAATGCAGCATAATTACCACGCCTGAACGTCATCGGCGTTCTGCCTGCAACACAGAAGTGCTTCCAGCAACGGAACAGTGACCCGCCCGCACAGCATGCCCTGCACGCACGCACACGCGACAAAGATCCCCCCATATAGCCTGAACAGACTGTTGGAGCAAGCGCTGTTAGCGAGCGCCTTGAAAGGTCGGCACGGCGCACGAGGGGGGGTGGGTGGCGATGTTTTACACACCGCACCAGGTACTCGTATGAGGCTGAGCAGACCCAGGACTGGTTCAGATAATCATCACCGGTGTTGGTCGTGAACGGGAATCAAACTCGGGTCGTAGCAGAGGTCGCAAACGGGTTTTGATTCCTTACCCGTACCCATACCCGGCCGCACCAGGGTAGCAAATGGGTACCCGTACCCTACTCGAAATGAGTGACAAACGGTTACTCACCAGTGAGTCACGGCCTACCCATACCCGTACCCGGACGCACCAGAGGTCGCAAACGGCTACTCGTACCCGTACCCGGCCGGGTACGGGTAGCCGGGTATCGGGTAGGGTACGGGTATCGGATACCCGGTTGCGACCTCTGGTTCGTAGCGCAGCACGCTAACCGCTGCACTACCGCTCCCCCACGACGCTACACACACGCGCGCACGCAGAAAACGGGGGCGCGGAGTGCAGGGTGGGGAGGGGGTTGACCAATAACGCGTGCGTGCTGGATTGTGCCGAGGGCCCCCCCTGGCACCCGCCCCCCCCCCCCGCCCTGTGTCCCCGTGCGCTAGCTCGAGATGGACAATGCTCAATATTTTACCATTCATTTGAGAAAGGTCGGCCTGCAAGTCACACAATGGTGTCATTTCATTGAAAAAGCACCCCACGACGCTGAACGACGATGACAAAAAAAGTGAATTCTTTTTTTCCCGGGGCAAAATGGAAAAAGCGCTTGGCACGCGTTCCGCCATCGTCTTCGTCGTCGTGGTGAAAGCGCGAATTTACATTTCGTTGTCGTTAGTTGCCAAAAATGTATCCATTAGAAAAGAAAAAACCTAGAATTTCCCTCCAATTCTGATATTTTTCGAACAGTGATCGTTTAGTGAGCGGTGGCAGTGGGTGGGCTGGCTGCTCGTACGTGGTGAACCATATGTCAGAGGTCGCAAACGGGTTTTGATTCCTTACCCGAACCCGGCCGCACCAGGGTCGCAAACGGGTACCCGTACTTGGCCGTACCCGTACCCTACCCGTACCCAGCTGGGTACGGGTAGGGTATGGGTATCGGGTACCCGGTTGCGACCTCTGCCGTACGTAGCCAACCGTGCCGAACGGAGTTGCCGGTGAACGTACGTTGAACTTCTTTCGCACCCTACGTAGCCGGCCGTAATAATCTGAGTTGGCGGAGTACCACGTGCAGTAACCGTGCGCTCTCCCCACGTGACGGGGACGTGAGCCGCGCTGCTGATGCTGCTGCTGATGCTGGGCGCGTCGTCGTCGTCGCTGGAAGTCTGCCGCGGGGCTCCGCTGGCTCGCGCAGGTTTGGACTCGCTTTTGTAAACGAGAAGAGGAGAAAAAAAATCCCACTGAAATTTACCCGGGGCGGGCGGTCAGGTGAACACGTCTGTCCGGAACCCCCCCACTTTCAAACGAACGGCCATATGCGTACAGCCGCTGTGCACGCGCATGTGTGTGTGTGTGGGTGTGTGTGTGTGCATGTATTTGTGGGTGTGTGTGTGTGCGTGTGTGTGGTTGGAAACATTTAGGCTGGCCTGCCTACGATTCATGCTGGGTTTAACCAGGCTGGATTGTGTGAGGAGCTCACAAATCCTTGAAAGATCTGGGCAAAGTCCCATCGGTGAGCTCCTCCGGTAGGCAAGGCTGCGTTGGCTGGGTCATGTAGCCCGCATGCCCAGCCACCGCATGCCTAAGCACAGCTTTTGTTCGGCCGGATCGAGGGGGCTAAACGGGCACGGCACGGGCTCGAGAAGAGATGGAGTGATGTGGTACAGGAGGACGTGGAGCTGAGTGTACTTGCCGATGACTGGTAACAGTGGTGTCAAGATCGGCCTCTGTGGAGGAGGCTCCTGAAGTATGCTACTGGGCAGTTGGAGGCAGTCACCCTCCAGCAACAACGGAGGGCAGAGGAGCGACGCTCTCACAACAACGAGCCGAGCACCGGGTGGCTAAAGCACAGCAAGTTGGGCTGAGTCCATGTAGGGGAGGCTAGCTCTATGTAGAAGCCACTTATAACTGCTGGTGGCATGCAAGGTGGTAGTCCTCTACACACACTGCTACAAAGACAAAGATCCCCCGTATAGCCTGTAACAGGCTGTTGGGACAAGCGCTGTTAGCGAGCACCTATGAAAGTCGGCACGGCACACGAGGGGGTGGGTGGCCAGCACCACGCCCGGCCGCCTTTGTCTCCCCAGTGGCGATGTATACACCACTGCACCAGGTACTCATTTGAGGCTGAGTCAACCTAGGGGAGGCCCAGGACCGGTTCAGATAATCATCACCAGTGTTGGTGGATGTGAGCGGGAATTGAACTCGGGTCGCTGGATTCGTAGCGTTGCGCGCTAACCGCTACACCAGCGTTCCCACCTACAACCGCACTGACACACACACACACGGTGCGGTCACGTGGCTGCACTGGTGATCCGGTGCTTTGGTGGACCCACGTGGTGCTGCTTGTGATGCTCCAAGCCCACCGGGCTGTGTGGTGGCTAGGAGACATGCTGTGCACATGTCTCCTTCAAGGTCCCTAAGATCCAGCGATGCAGATCTTCTCTGCATTCCCAGGTCGAGGTTTCGGTCTATGGGTGACCGAGATTGTTTCCCTGTGTACCCCCCAGGCTATGGAATGATCTTTCACGAGGTATCAGGGATCTCTGCAAGTCTGTGGATATTTAAAAAATGCGTCTATTTATATGCTTCCGCCTGTTACACTTTCAGTTCATTTAAGGAAATGGATTTTCAAAAATGTAATTATTTAATGATTATTTTAATGCTGAGTGGCTGCTGCCACTACATACATGGAATTATTAATCGGAGAATAAGACATTCGTACGGAACGTTGAACGGCTGTCGTCTTTCCCCCTATTTTCGGGAACTTCTGGCTTCCTCCTGCAAGCCGACCACGTGATGATGAAATTGGCCAAATGCCCCCAGTGGCGATGGAGGGCTGACAAAGAGTTGGGGTGAGCCGCTTGCTGGTGCTCCTCTCGATAACCAGGTCCCTTTACGTACGGGGCACATGAAGCGGTGCACGATAGCGAGAGCTTGGTTTGCAATCGCCATCATCACCATCATCGTCGTCATCATCCCACGGGGCGGATACATTCGGCACTGCTTCGGTCAGACTGCAACACGTGGCGGGAAGTCCACCGGCGGTTCTTTTCACCTTCAGGAGATTCTGGTCCTCGGCCTAAGCACGTGGAGTTTCGTCCACTGGCCTGCAAACCTCACTGGCGAACCGCCGTGGAGAGATTTTATTTCCTATGCCTGGTATACAGGAGGTCGTGGGTTCGATCCCGACCCTGACACCTGTATATTTCTCTCTCCCCGTGATCGCGTGGATTTTTCTCCGGTTCCTCCGGTTTTTCCATCCCACATTTGGAATCGATGTATGTCTTAGAGTATTTGGCTGTTGATATAAATTTACACACGATGATAAGCCCACTTCGTTGTGCTATCATTTGTGATAGCCAGTTCGCTTCTGAAAAAGAGCTCCATAGCGCAGCGGGGCCTTACCTGGTAAAATAAAAAATGGTTTACTTTTAAATAGTTGTGTTAGTTTCCACTTGAGATGAGTACATGACCCCGCCCCCGATCGGTGCGTGATCGGTGCATGTTTAAGCGTGCGGAGTCGCCGCTGTGCTGTTTTCCCGTCTGGCAGAGGTCGCAACCGGGTACCCGATACCCGTACCCTACCCGATACCTGGCTACCCGTACCCGGCCGGCCGGGTACCCGTTTGCGACCCTGGTGCCGCCGGGTACGGGTAGGCCGTGAGTCACTGGTGAGTAACCGTTTGTCACTCATTTCGGGTAGGGTATGGGTATATGGTGCGGCCGGGTACGGGTAAGGAATCAAAACCCGTTTGCGACCTCTGCCGTCTGGGTTCGCTCCGTTGGGGCTGCTGCGATGCTGTGCTGCTCTTCACCACGGCGTTCTTGTGCCCTCCCTGCTGGCCACGCGTGGTAGTCGCCGGTCGCTCGCTCTCTCCCCTTCGCACACGTTCGGCCGCCGTGGCCGTGACATAAGAGCGACGGCCGGGCCCGGATCGTCGTGAAAGTTTCACAGGAACTTACGCGGGGGTGGGGGGCTGGGCGGTGAGGGGGGGGGGTGGGCGGGAACCCTCCAGGACAACTCCAGGACAACTCCACGGCCACTCCGGCATCGCGCGACGCAAAACACTCGAGAGCCAAACGCCTTCTCGCAGCTTCTGATTAGCACGGTTGGCTTACGTGCTGCGCGAAAGAAGTTCAGCATGCGTACACACAAACAGCACTTTCTTCAGCAGGAAAGTGTCAATAATAACCGGGCCTGCTCTACTTTGAAGACATACCCCTGGGCTGCTGCCGTTACTGCTTCCTCTCAGATGCGCGTGGACCTCTCCGCGTGCATCTACGAATTTGAGGTGGCCGCTCTTGAAACGCCCGTCGTGATGCGCGAAGACGAGTGTCGGAGCGAGCGGGCGGGTGAGCGGGCGAGCGGGCGGGCGAGTGAGCGGGAGAGTGAGCGGGTGGGTGGGTCGCGGGCCACACGCGGTTGCACGGTGGGCCCCGGGTCCTCCGGTTTTTCCCCTCAACATTAAGATTATTCATTTGCTGCTATAAATGTGTATGTGATAAGCCGCTTTGTTGAGCTGTCATTAGTGGTAGCCAGGTTGCTTCCGAAAATTAAGTTCATACCTCGGTGGGCTTTGCCTGGTAGGTTGGGGATGGTTTAGTTGTATTGCATGTTTTTGGGTGATTTGTTTACATTTCCCGTACTTTGTTTTCATAGTTTGTTGTAACGTTCTGACCCCGTGCTCCCTAGTGGCCATCTGTGAAACAAAAATAGCTTCATAGCTCATCGGATTCCTCCTCCAGTATACCAAAAAAATTCTCGATTCTGAGTGGCGGCAGTGCGCGGGCGTTGTCCCCCAACGGGGGGGGAGGAGGAATCCGCGGAAAATTGGGCAGGGACATTCGCGCCGAATTACAACGGGGCGGCGGTTTATCCCAGGGAACACGAGCGAGCTTCCGCGACCTCCCTTGAACCGGATTTTTTTTTTGCTAAATCGTGCGCAGCAGCGGCAGCTGCGGCCTCTTAATTCATACCAGGTGTCCCCGCGCGCAAGCGTAGCAACGGGCGCAGGCCGCGCGTCGCATGACAAAGCGCATCTGCGCGGCAGTTTGGGTAACTCACGGAGGAATTTCAGAAAAAATATCCACCGCTTGGATTTTATCGCACCCTCCATGATTTGTGCCGTTTTCCGAGTTGTTGTGTTTCAAGCCTGGGCGGCGTACGTAGCCAATTGCACTAATCGGAGGTGCGGGGGAAGGTCAAACAAACTGGCACACAAAAAGCTAACGCAATGCGTTGTCAATCTAGATCAGCAGTCCCCAACCTTTTTGGCACCAGGGACCGGCTTCGTGGAAGACAATTTTTTCACGGACCGGCGGGGGGGGGGGGGGTTCATCATTGGGTCTTAACCCTCTTTTCAAAGAAGCTCTCCGGCGACGTTTGTTTTTTTACTCATTGTGGCTAGTTGGGGGTACCCCTGATCTAGATGATTATAAAGTGCATCGCCTGACCAGTGGCTTTTTAATATCGCAAGGAAGAGCGTTCCAGACGGCCGCCGAAGCGCATCTGAACCTGGCGAGCCGCCACAAGCCGCTGCTGCTGCTGCGAGGATGACCGGAGTTTGCGTGACGATGATTTACGCTCCTTGACGAGATCGGCGAGCTATCGTGGTTCCTTCGTGGCGAGCGCCGTGTGCGCTGCCACCCCCTTCCGTCGCGTGGAACGGCTCCCCGGGAACACGGCGCCACCGCAGAGGTCCTAAAGGCGCGCATCTCTTGCCGAACAACAGGTGGCAGCCTCCTCTATTCCCCCACTCGAGTTTCCGACCTGGGGTTGGAGCGGGTTTACGGTTCACGACAGTCACCGTTGCCCACCCTCGAGGATGTTTATTCAATAAAGTATCAAAAAACGAGGGAAAAAAACTCATTAAATATTTCGCTTTATTTTGGCCAAGCCTCACCTCTCGTAGACCAAACACGTGAAAATTCCCGCTGCCAAACAGTCACCGAATACGTCACCACCCTTGACAAAGCAAATACGTCACCACTATGGGGGCCTTACCAGGTAAGGCCTGCTGAGCTTATAGAGCTCGTTTTCAAAAGCGACCTGACCACAAATTATAGCTCAATGAAGTGGATTATCATCGCGTAGAAATTTACAACAGCCACATATTCCGAACGCATGATGTTGATTCTAAATGTGGAGCGAAAAACCGGAGGACCCGGAGAAAAATCCACGAGACAGAGACACGCAAACTCCAAATATACAGCAGGCGTTAGGGTCGGGATCGAACCCACGACCTTCTGTATACCAGGCGAGGGAGTCAACATCTCTTAGCCACCGTGATGATGATGATGAGAGAGAGACACGCAAACTCCAAAACTACAGCAGGAGTCAGGGTCGGGATCGAACCCACGACCTCCTGTATACCAGGCGAGGGAGTCAACATCTCCTAGCCACCGTGATACTGATGATGATGAGAGAGAGGCACGCGAACTCCAAAACTACAGCAGGCGTCAGGGTCGGGATCGAACCCACGACCTCCTGTATACCAGGCGAGGGAGTCAACATCTCCTAGCCACCGTGATACTGATGATGATGAGAGAGAGGCACGCGAACTCCAAAACTACAGCAGGCGTCAGGGTCGGGATCGAACCCACGACCTCCTGTATACCAGGCGAGGGAGTCAACATCTCCTAGCCACCGTTTCGAGGGGGGGCGGAGCGTATGCATGGGCACCATCATTTTGGCCACGTGGTGTCCAAATGCAAATTGAAACGCGATGACACAGAGCCTCTAAAAGACGACGTCGGTTGCCATGTGGGGTGACGCCATCCGTCGCTGTCGTGATCCCTGTCTGCAATTCCGCCGCCAGCGAAGCGGTTTCCTTGGTTTTGATCTCGTTCTTTAGAGTCGGGAACCATTTCATCCATTGACGGCGTTTGGATTTTTTTTTCATTAACAAGGCACCGGCGAGTGTAACACAAAGTAACGTTAATTTTTTTTATTTTGTTGAGTTCAATCTGTGACCCCGAGTCGCGACGGTTCATCAAATTGCTCGGGTGAGGAGTGGCTGGATCGTCCACCGCAAGTCCCCTTGTGAGGAGCGTCGCACGGCCTCCCGCCGTTGTGAACGGCGGCGATTTCCCGATCGCCGCCACGGCCCAGGCCACAGTTCTGCCCCCCCCCCCACCTCCACCATCGTCATCGTCATCATCATCGCGCGTTCCGCGATGAGCCACTGTTTTGCGTGTGTGTCTCCGTCGCGTAGGGCGTTACTTTTTTTATTGAAGGCGGTCGATCCAAAAGTGGTTTCTCCGGCCGCTCGAACGACAAACGCCGCCGCGCTTGAGTAATGCCGCCGCCGTTGCCGCTGCTCGCTGCTGATAAGCAAACTGATGATTTCGGGAAGTGCCGCTGTTGTCGTCGGGTTAAGCGCTTGCGGTGCTCTCTATGTGTCGACGGCTCTCTGCGTGCGGCTACACATGGGGTCCACACGCGGTCCACACACGAGCTACACACGGTCCACACACGAGCCAAACTTGAGCCACACGCAGTCAACACGTGAGCCAGATTTGAGCTACACACGGTCCACGCGAGAACCAAACTTGAGCCAGACTTGAGCCAGACTTGAGCCAGACTTGAGCCAGACTTGAGCCAGACTTGAGCCAGACTTGAGCCAGACTTGAGCCAGACATGGTCCACACGCGGTCCACACACGAGCTACACATGGTCCACGTGTGAGCCAGACGCTGTCCACACGCAAGCCACGCTTGGGCCACGCGGTCCACGCGCGCGATCCACACGCGATTCCCAGCCATGGCCGACATCGGTGGCGAGCGACAACCCAACCCGGCGACCTGTGGCCTCTCCCCTCTTTGTCACCGACCCACACCGATCGGCGTGGTGAAGTATGGTGGAACGAGACCCGTAACCGACGCGGGCGCAGAGAGAGAGAGAGGGGGTTCATCCTTCTCCCTCGAAATTGCTGTCCCTCTTTCCGCACCTCCGATGAGCACGGTTGGCTACGTACGGTGCGAAAGAAGTTCGGCATACAAACGCACGTTGAGCAGTCGATTGACACAGGGCCGTAAATGACTAATGGTTTCTTATTTAGCACCACCCTGTCTTGAAAAGCCACGTGCCCAGTCCACGCAAAGAAACACGCCTTTCAGCTTGAAAGCCTCGGCAAGTGATGTGAGTGAGCACCTTATTCGGCTTGCAAGTCACACGAGTGTGCGGAGTGTGCAGTTAGAGTTGGTTAATTATTATTATGATTGTATTAGTTATTAATATTACAATGCTTGTTTACCCAGGAAATCATGACTGGAGTCTCAAGAGTATTTTTCAAACGGGTTATGCCATTGAAACGTCGTGATTTATTTTATTTTATTTCTACCTACGTGACTTTACCGAAAGAACCAAAGCGTAGGGTTATGGTATGTTTCACAGTAGTGGGGGGCGCTGTTAGTGCTGCTGTTGAGTGTGATCCTAAATGGACGCTGTTGTGCAGTTGGAGGCAGTCGCCCTCCAGCAACAACGGAGGGCAGAGGAGCGACGCTCAAAACAACGAGCGGAGCGCCGGGCGGCTAAAACACAGCAAGTTGGCACAGTAGCGGGTACAGGTGGTGGTGCATCTACCAAGTCGTCTTAGTCAGCTGACCCACGGCACCTGGGTCTGTCCCGAGACCTGCTGTCAGCAAACCTTCCGTGGCCTCAAAGTGCACCTGGCCTGGCACAGGCGCTGTGGTGACGTCACCGTCACTTAGTGGCGAATGGTGGCTACTGGATCTCAAATGAGTAGAGTGATTTGAAGCTCATTTTATTTTTCATTCATTGGGGGTGTTTGGCCAACAGGTTTTTTAAAGCAATTTTTTATGAATTTGGAGGAAGAGGAAAAAAAACCCATTTGATCAATCAGCCTTGATCATTTCTCACTCTCAGCACTTGATGTCCCCATGCCCCCTTTGTTATCGCGGAAAGCTCTACTCAGCGAGCGCCCACGTGACACACACACAAATAAACAAAGATCCCCGTATAGCCTTGATAGGCTGTTGGGTGGTGGTGCTGCTAACGCCACGCCCGGCCGCCTTTGTTTCCCCAGTGGCGGTGTTTATACACCGCACCAGGTACTCGCTTGAGGCTGAGTTGACCTCGGGGGAGGCCCAGAACTGGTTCAAATGATCGTCACCGCGAGTGTGAATCGAACTCTGGTCGCCCGGGTCCATAGCGCGGCACACTCACCGCTGCACTGCTGCTCACATGATGTCGAAAGACAAAGATCCCCCATGTAGCCTTAGCTGACTATTGGGACAAGTGCTATTAGCCAGAACCTATGAGGGCCAGCATGTCACACGAGGGGGTGGATGTCTCGCACCACGCCCGACCGCCTTTGTCTCCCGAGTGGCGATGTTTACACACCGCACCAGCTACTCATTTCAGACTGAATCATCTTGGGGCGGGGAGGCCCAGGACCGGTTCAGATCATCATCGCTGGTGTTGGCCGTGAGTGGCAATCGTAGCATGGAACGTTAACCGCTGCACAACTGCTCCCCACAGATATACAAACACACGCGCACACAAACACACGCGCACACAAACACACGCGCGCGCATGTTCCATTTTCCCCTGCTCGTTACCCTAATTACCGGGATGTCGAACAGCGGTACAGCCACGGCTGGCGAATTAAACTGGAATTAGTGAGTCATGCACTTTTTTTTGTTTTGTTTATTTTTAAGCAGGCAATTTATGATTTCCAATTATGAACTTTAAAATAGCTGCGGCGCTTAGGAGATTTGATGGTGCTGGGTGGTGGGGAGGGGGCTCAGGACGATAGAGCGTGCTTTGACACGGCGCTGTGATGGTGAGATGTTAACTACCTCGCCTGGTATACAGGAGGTTTGTGGGTTCCATCCTGACCCCTGATGCCTGTATATTTTGAGTTTGCATGTTCGCCCCGTGGCCGTGTGGATTTTTGTCCAGGTCCTCCGTTTTTCCCGCTCCACATTTAGAATCAACGTGTTGATTTGGAGTATTTGGCTGCTATACTTTTCCACGTGAAGATAAACCACTTCGTTGAGCTATCATTTGTGGCCGGGTCGCTTCTGAAAAAGAGCTACATAGCTCAGTGGGCCTTACCTGGTGAAATATTTTTTTAATAATTTTTTCTAGAAACCGCGTGGATTGATCGGCATTAATGACTGCATTCTGCACTGATGGGGGCCGGCGCAGACAACGCTTCATAGTCACTGCTTGCTTCTCAGATGTTTGTTTGTGAAGGAGCCTAAACCATCATCACAAAACTCCGGTCATCCACTCGTGGCAGCGGCTTTTTGGCTTTCGCCATCGAAACAAAGACGGTGGTCACTGCTTCGCGCGCCCTTTCGGATGCGCTTCTGTGGCCCGTCTGGAACGCTCTGCCTTCTGATATTAGGAAGCCACTGGAGCTACGAACTTTTACATTTAAATTGGAAACTCATTTCTTGAGAACTGCTTTTTGAACTTCAAGGACAGTGCACATGATCAGAGTTATGTTTTTTGTTTGCATTATGACTGCAGGTATTGTGGTCTATGCAAACATGACTCCTTGTAAAAAAAGGTGTCAGTTTTGTTGCCAGATAGAAGGGTAAAAAAAACAATTATCAACTGCTTTTTGTGTTTAGTTGCCCTCCCGATCAGCACGGTTGGCTACGTACGGTGTATAAGAAGTTCAGCGTGCGTACGTGGTGACGGTGACGGTCGAGAGTGAGTGGAGAGGGGCAGGCGAAGGAGGGAATGTTGCCCTAGAGGGATGACGACGGTGTAAACGGAGCGTGCAGGGCTTGTACGTATGTCGGAGTTCATGGTGACGACTTGGGGGGGGGGGGGGGGTGGCTACATCCAACAGTGGATCGTGATGATGATTTGTGCAATTCGTTTATGCGAGTCCCTGTAAGCACTTGTGGCCACTACAAACACGACAATGTGAAGAAAAATCCCCCCATAATCTATTATTCTCTAATCAAATCTTGACTTGAATCGCCATCATAATTCATTGAATCGCGAAGGCATGAGGTCGGGATGGGGGGGGGGCCTTTGTTGAGGATAACTTCCTACCCGTTGCGTAAGCGTGGTTGGTATATGACTCCAGGTGCAAGACATCAAATGGAGGGGGTGGTGTGTGGGGTCAGGGGTCGTGGTAGTGAGTGGTGGTGGTGAGTGGGGTAAGGGGTAGTGGTGGTGGGTGGTGGTGAGTGGTGGTGAGTGGGGTCAGGGTGAGTGGTGGTGAGTGGGGTCCGGGGTAGTGGTGGTGAGTGGTGGTGGGTGGTGGTGAGTGGTGTTGAGTGGGGTCCGTGGTGGTGGGTGGTGGTGAGTGGGGTCAGGGGTGTAGTGGTGAGTGGTGGTGGTGAGTGATGATGCAATGCCCCCTTTTAAAAACAATCCTCCCTCTGCTGCCCGGCAGTGCAGCACAACCGCTTACACACCGCACATCGCTGCTGCTGCTGCTGCAGAGCTTGCCGGCAGTAGCTACGTGCCTAGCATGCTTTGCCTCCGCGAGCGGAGAGATCTCTGCACCAGTTCTCTTTATGAGAGACTGACCCACGCCGGTCTGTCTGTCTGTCCGTGCGAGCAATACAACAACTCTCCGTCTCGACCGTCTGTCTGCTTTAACCCTCGCTCTCTCCCTCCCTCCCTCCACCCTCCAGCCACCCTCCCTCCTACTCCCCTCTTTTGTACGAAGCAGCTTCCCGGCCTGTTTTGATTTCACCCGCAGGGGCTGTCTGTATTGCCTCTCATGCTGACGCACGGGCCAAAAATAGCGGCAGGCCCCCCTCTCCCTTAGTCCCCCCCCCACCACCACCACAGCCCCACCCACCACCACCCCACCCACCCACCACCACAGCTCCACCCGCCCCGTACAGCCCCACGGCCAAATCCCTCCCGAACACGAACCACCCCCTCACCCAGCTCTCTTACCCACCCCCACCCTCACCACCACCCCCCACCAACCCCCCACTACCAACCCCCCACCACCACACCACCAACCCCCCACCACCACACTCCTCCTCACCTAGCCCGGAGAGGTCTCCTCCTACGCCCCCCACCCTCACGCACCCACCCCCCACGCCTCCGTGCTGCGTCAATACCACTTGGCCTGCACTGTCAAGCGCTGAGTAGACTTTGGCCTCCGTGACTAACGCTGCCTCTTATTTAATTAAATGCCCGCCTGTTTTCGTCTATTTTTGGTCTTCGGTTGCCGTGTGTGTTTTTTTTGTTTAGCCCTCCCCTGTTCCTGTTGTTTTCTCTTCAAACCCCGTGGTGGTTGTGGTGGTGGTTGGTTGTGGTTGGTGGTTGTGGCAGCGTCTGACATCATCGCAGTTTTTCTCCTGTACCCCCCCCCCCATCTCTCTCTCTTAGTGGCACACAGGCGACCAAAGGTGCAGACATCGTTCCCCAGGGTGTACAAGTGCGCGTGATGTTGGCCCGTGTGGAGAGCGCGCTCGTGATTTGTTAGCAGCGCTGCGCTACGAACCCTGGCAATCACGGCCTCGAATCCCACTCACGGCCACCAACACCACTGACGATGATCTGAACCGGTCCTGGGCCCCTCTCCTAGTTCGACTCGAGCTCAAATGAGTACCTGGCGCGGTGTGTAAAAACATCTTCACCTGGGGAGACAAAGGCGGCCGGGCGTGGTGCTGGCCACCCCCCACCCCCTTGTGTGCCGTGCCGGCCTTCATAGATGCTCGCTAACATCACTTGCCCCAACAGTCTGTGAAAGACTATCCGGGGAATATTTTTATTTATGTCTGTGAGCACACTCTACTAGTCATCTCGGTCAGTCAACCCCATGGCAACCGGGGTCTGTCCCGTGAACTCGCTGCCAGCGAGCATTCGACCACTTTACGTGGCCTCGAAGTGCACTTAGCCTGGCACAAGCCGCCGCGGTGACTTCACCGACGCTTCGTGGCGAACTGCGGCTGCTGCTGCTGTTGTTGTCGTTGGACACACACAAACACACACTGCCCTTCGCGTTACAGGCGCCACGCGTGTGCACGCACGCCTGCCTGCGCGCTCCGGCGACTGTGAGGTTGCTGGGTTGGTGTGGTTGAGCGTGCGATTGTTTCTGAACGGACGAGAAACTCGCCCGCGCGGGGCAGCGAGTTTTGGTGGCGGCAGGAGACAGCGCAGCGAGTCGGTTCCACGTCCCAAGTTATCTGCGCGTGGTTGAAAGGGGTCGATCTCGTCTGTGCATTGCTGGGGATTTTCCCCAGACGTTCCACTCTCCTCCTGTATAGGAAATTATCCAGCATCAGGGCTGTTGCAAAGTAAGCCTCCCCCCACCCCACCTTAAAAATGGAAACGTAAGTCATCGGTTTTTTGTGGTCACACGGAGAAATCATCGTTTTATTGGAATTATCATCATTACTGTATTCATATTATTATTACCGACCAGTGACTTATTCTGCTTGGTCTCTCCGGATTATGTGTCACATTGCACAGGAGGCAAATGAAACTATGAACTGAAACAATTTTTGGTTCTGATAATTGGTTCTTTACCCTTCTATCTGGCAACAAAACTGACACCTTTTTTGTCAGTTTTGTTGCCAGATAGAAGGGTAAAGAACCAATTATCATATTTTTACTGGCAAATGAGGTCCCCATAATTTTTGGTTCTTTCGGTAAAGTAACTTAGAAGGGAAACAATAAAATAATAAATATATGAAACAATAAAATTCTCAGAACGTTTCTATTAACGTGCTGACGTTAAGAAAAAAACGCCACTTTTTTAAAATTTTCTTGCTGTGGTTTTCACACCTGATGACGATTGCTTGTGTTGCAATAGAAACGTCGTGAGAATTGTATTGTTTTATATTTGTATTATTTTATTGCTTCCCTTCTACGTGACTTTACCGAAAGAACCAAGAATAAGTAATGAAGTCTTTATTATTAACCACCGATACTTTTGGTGAACGTGCAAACAAATATGTCCATCATGAGTACGCGTGCTTAATGCAGACTTGGTTCCTTGGTGTTTGAGCATCTTAACACAACTCCTGTTTTATTGCCGGAAAGGGTAAAACCCTATTCTTACTTTTCATACTTTGATACTGGCAAAAAGGTCCCACGAAGATGCGCCCTTCCCAGCCACGGCGGGCAACACGCACCTCGGTGCGATTCGCGTTTGGTGTTCCGTATAAACGCTAGCAGAGCAACTCCCCTCCCCTCCCCTCACCAACCCCCGCCCCCCACTCGATCGGTAAGCCAGTCCGACCCTGCTAGCAAGTCAACAGCGGTCATCATCGGCACAGATGCGGCTCCCTCGCCATGGAAATGTGAGATTCCCACCGCCGGTTCAGAACAGGAGCAAAGCCGCCCTGTCCGTAGCGTTGAGAGATGGCAACAAATTGTTTCTGTGGGGGGGGAGGGGGGGGAGGGGGGGGCCCCTTTTGTGCCAGTGTCAGAAATCACGGAAGATAATAAACGGTTGTTTACCCTGCCTGGCGATAGAACAGGAGTCGCGGAGATGTTTGAGCACTAAATGTAGATGCCCCATCGCAAGGCACCGAGTTGCCGCATTAACCACGTGCGTCTTACTCGTGGCACTCCAAGAAAATTGAGCGCTAAGAGGGGCGCACGAGCGTTTTGGTCGCGGCGGCTCGACTGAGCGAGCGAGGTTGGCACGGTTGGGGAACGATCGTGGAGTCTCACATTGGAGTACTGGTGGAGGCGGCGGTGGGGGGTGCTGGACGAGTGGGGGGGGTAAGAGAGAAGGGGGGTGGTGGTGCTGAGATCCGGCCAAAGACTCTCACACGGATAGTATTTTATTTTTAAAATGTGTGTGTGTGTATATGTAGTTGGTGGGGAGCGATAGTGTAGCGGTTAGCGCGCTGCACTACGAACCTGGTGACCCGGGTTCGATTCCCGTTCATGGCACAACACTCTGTGACGATTATCTGAACAGGTCCTGGGCCTCCCCTAGGTCGACTCAGCCTCAAATGAGTACCTTGTGCGATGTGTAAACATCGCTACTGGGGAGACAAAGGCAGTCGGGCGTGGTGCTGGCCACCCACCCCCTCGTGTACCGTTCTGGCCTACATAGGTGCTTGGTCGCTAACAGCACTGGCCCCTACAGTCTGTTAAGGCTACACGGGGGATCTTTGATCTTTGATATATAGTTGGACCGTTGAATATTGTCATGCAGGAAATATCACAGAAATCACGCTGTGTTCGGATTCGTCGCAGCTAAACGGGCGCCAGGCACCCTTCGGAGGTGCATGCAGCCCGCACTGCCATTGGTTGAGACGAGGCCCACGTGGGTTTTGTGACGGCATTGTCGACAGGAAGCGCCTGTGCAGTAATGCGGCGGTGGTGTTTTCTTGCTGGTGTATTAACGTGCGCGGAAATTTAATGAAGCGCACGCGGTCGCGATTGCTATTCGTTGTGGTTGATGAGAGGTGCAACGGTTATATAACGTCTCTATCTTTATTCGCGTTGGATTGTTGTTTTTTCCCTTCGTTCATTATCGGCAATGCATGGAATTTGTGCGCACTCCCCTGTTTGCAGAGATAAATTAGGGTACATTCTGTACCGTGTTTACATTTTTTCCGGGTGGTGCGGTGCCTTAAAAAAAAGAGGATCACTGGAAGCATTTACAAAGATGAGGATTGAGTGCCATAGTAGGGACGTTGCCACGACGCACTTTGTGGGCTTGGCTGTTTGTGCCGTCACCTGCTGCTGCTGCTGCTGCTGCATCTCAAATCTCGTGAACATCACGACGAATTCCCATTTCTTATCGGACAACGACGCAGCTGTTTCCACGCCGGTGGTCGGCAACGTGAATCCTGTAGCCGATTTTTTGCCGCGGGGTCGTCCCGCCATTCTGAATGACGCTTGCTTGACGGTGTGCTTCCTCCTGGTCTTCGCGCATTTTTGCGAATGCATCAGTTATAAATTCCCGCTTCGGGCCTGTTACCTGCAATTTCAATAATGCACCAACGAACGAAAACATTAATTCTTTGAACATTTATGTATTCCATCCCCTCGCAAGACCAAAAGAGGAGCACGCGGAATGCGCGGAACACGTGGATCGGAGAGACGGCGCGAGTTAGGAGACGCCCGATGGACTGTTAATGAAAGTACGTGTGCTTTGGGCAGCACCTGCCACGGTCAGAAGGGACGATGGTGGCTGGTGGTCGATACGCATGGCGTGGGGTGGCAGCCGCAGTAGGGAACGTAGCCCGTGAGCACGTCGGCCACGGAGATGGAGCTACCAGATTGGCCGGCGTCTGTGCGCCGGAGCTAATCGGATTTATACTCTTTGGTTTTTTCGGTAAAGTCAAGTAGGTAAAAAATGTAAATAAATAAAATCACGACGTTTCGGAGGCAACACAAGCTTCCGTCTTCAGGTGGAACGGTCACGGCAAAATTACTACAGTAATTTCGTGATTTAATTAATATTAAAATCTTTATCTATGTGACTTTACCGAAAAAAACAGAGAGTATGTCACGAAAACTTCAAATCTGGAACTAATCGGATTTGTTGCGTCGCAGAACCGTGATAGGTGTACTGGTTGTGTATGTTGAACTTTTTTCCGCACTGTCCGTGGCCAATCGGAAGTGCAGGGGAAGGACAACAAACGAAACACACAAAGCAGTTCTGAAGAAACTCGTTTGTCAATCGAGAAGATTTAAAAGTGCGCCGCTCGCAGTGGCTTCCTAACATCGGAAGGAAGAGCGTTCCAGATTCATAGACGGTGAAGACCTACGGAGGAGGGAGGGGAGAGGGGAGGCCTCTACCCAGCAGCGGATAGATCACGGCTGACGACGACCACGACCCTTGCCGAGAGTGAGCCGGGGCGGTTCGCGTGGCCACGGCGGTGGGGCCGCGAGTTCGGTTGGCTCTCGCGCCGGTGACCAGGCCAACGAGAAGCCCGGACCGAGCACGCTCAGCCCGGAGCTTCGTGTCGCCGTAGTAAATAGCGTCAAGGACTTTTTGAAAGTCACCTCCCCCGGGGAGGGGGTCACATGCTGGGTGACGACGGATGGGGGGGGGGGGTCATTCGTTACTCCCTCAACGTTTGACCTCGTACCGGACGTTACCTCCCGCAGGTTCCTTGTGTTGCCGACTGCCATGGGTATAGAGTCTGCAATGCCCGTCATACTGAAACATTGATTCGGTTTGCGATCAAACAAGCCGGTTGGCTTGATTCGGTTTGCGATTTTTCCCGCCGCGGCTTGCACACAGTGGCCCGTTGCCGTAGATTTACGAGGCATAGCGCGCCCGCGAGCCGTTAACCCCGCGCACTTTTATTTACTGGCCTTCCCCCCCCCCTCTTCTCTCTTGCTTTCTGCTTTCAAGTTTCATTTTTATGATCGGTTGTAAAAAAAAAACCCCCAAGAACACAACGGTCACGCGAGTGTGTTTTTTTTCTCTTCAAACCTGAGCCCCCCAGCCCGCCACCGCCCCCCCACCGTGGAGTCTCGTGACACTGAATAAATAAAGTCCACCAAACTCCCCCCCCCGTGTAGTCCATTAAATATCAACGAGCGGCCGAGTTTGTCTGCTGCGCCGCTGCTCTGCTTGGTTCGTCCCCTCTGCTGATGGGTTCGCTCTGTGGTGCGTCTGCGCGCGCACCTCGCCTTTCGCGGCCAACATTATCCGCGATGAACGTTTCTATTTCGATTTAAAGCTTTCGTGACTGCAGGGATTCATCTTCTTGGTTCTTTCGGTAAAGTCACGTAGAAGGAAAGTAATAAAATAATACAAATAAAACATAATAAAATAATTCTCACGACGTTTCGGCCACAACGCAAGCAGCCGTCCTCAGGTGAAGACCAGGTCTGTCGGGGAGACAGCGTCTGAATTCATTCACCTGAGGACGGCTGCTTGCGTTGTGGCCGAAACGTCGTGAGAATTATTTTATTATGTTTTATTTTTATTATTTTATTACTTCCCTTCTACGTGACTTTACCGAAAGAACCAAGAAGATGAACGTTTCTTTGTTGGGTTGGATCGCGCAAATATAAACGTGTCTTTAAACCCGCCGCCCGCCCGCCCGGCACGGGCAATCAGGCGAGGTTTGTCACCGAAGCAAAACGTGCCAGTTGGTTACTGCTTCAGCACACTGGCGTTTTGGAAAGTAAAGCCACTACAACATTTTGCAATTTCAGTACTGCGACGTTTCGCTGGTGATTAAAAAGCAGCCTGATGAAGTGATTTGGCTGTTGGGTGGCGGTGGGTTAGCGACGCGTTTATGTTTACGCGATCTAAACCCCCCCCCCCAAAAAATCTTTATTACGAGACGCTAATGTTTGCGACCGAGGCCGCCGAGCCCTTGCCAGCAGCGCCGAGCAAACGCACGCCTCCGTGCCAATCTCGTTTGGTGTTGCGTATAAACGCAAAGAGAGCAACCCCCCCCCCCCTCACCTCCAGTCCCGACGACTCTGCAAGAAGTCCACAGCGGTCATCATCGGCACAGATCCGGGCCCCCTTGCCACGGAAATGTGAGATTTTAGATTTCCACCGCCCGTTCAGGCCTCGCTTAACAGACGCAAGCCATAATATCGTTTTTATTTTGGGTTAGATCGCGTAAATATAAATGTGTCGTTAAACCCGCCACCACCCGATGCAGCCAATTAGTAAAGATTTGTCACGGTAACAGAACGTGGCCAAATCGTTACGAGTACAGCACACCGGTTGTGTGTTGGAGAGCAAATCCACAACATTTACAATCTGAGAACCAGCAAGCCGCCTGTCCGTCGCGTGAAAACAATAACAAAAAGAATACGGTGCAATTGTTATCGGCCAAACGTCCCATTGGTGAAAGATGAGACCGCAAATGGCTTACACAGCAGCAACATCGCCCCTCCTCCGCCCCCACCACCACTCCTACGAAAAACTTGGCAGGGCCCTCTTGAAAAAAGAGTCTTGAAAAAGACTTGGGGAGGCTTTTCTGGGGAGGCCGACGTGGGGGCCATTCTGTATGCTTAGATGTACGTGCGTTGAACTTCTTTCGCACCGTACGTAGCCAACCTCGCTCATCAGTGGTGCGGAGTGTGACGAGCGTGTGGGGTCCATCGCCGCTCGTGACGGCGGCGCCCGCGATTGAAGCCGTTCAACGAAACTCTCCCGGGCGCGGCTGTCGATGTTCCTTCTCGTAATTGCAGCCACGCACGTTTTTTTTTAATACCGACGCGCGACCTAAACTGAGCGCGTGTAATTTTAGCTGCCACCAGGCCGTCTGTCCCGTGGCAAAAATAAAAAAAAATGCCAGTGCTTAATTTATACCGAAAATACGTGCCGCATTTAACCAGGGCAGGTGTTGGGAGAAGCTACACGGGCCTATTGATATGCTGCTGGACTTGCCTAACGGGTGTGCGATCTAAAAATAGGCAGAATTTCTCTCTCTCTCTAAAACGTTTCGCGACTATAAAAGAGCCAGACAATGTTACTGGCGTTGGACACGCATCCCTGGTGCTGAAAAACGACCTACAAATTCACCCGATTTGGAAGTTACACCCAGCGAAGTCACCCCCCTCCCTCCTCCTGCGATAAACCTGCCAGGATCCTCGTTCAAAAGAGTCTTGAGGCTCGGTGAGGTTTTCCTTGACAAACAAGTGTACTAATAATGGCATTATTAACCCCTTTCTAAGACATTTGTAAGTTGCAGGGTGGGTGTCCCGTTCACCCCTGAATCGTTAATTTTATTTCGAGAGGCGTAAGTAGCGCCATTGTTTTTAAAGACGTTCGTGCTCACCCCGGAGAACCGTAGCAACACGACCGCCGCACTTTCCGATAGCCGGCGCCAAACTGTGCCCCCCGCCGCATGGCCTTGTGGGAGTCTCGGTAGAAGATGTATTGTACCGGTAAAGTTTTTTTTCCTTCCGACTCCGTTCCCGATGACGTCCCACAATATACGTCGTCGGAAACTTGCAAAGGGTTAAGAAAGCTGTTGAGTTGCCGTCATCTTTATCGGCATCGTCGCCAACCCCTTGAAAGTCGCCGGGAGGGGTTCAGCATCCACCGAACCCGCCGCGCACAGGGGACGTCAACCTGTGTTTGATACATCAATTAAAAATGCCCATTCCTGCCATAGAGATGTGGAATTTCCACCGAGTAACCTCGGAAACCCGCGCCAAGCCCCACCCCCGACGCTGCTCGTAAAGCGGGCGGGGTTTTTGATGTTTGCGGCACGCGTACTTTACGCAAAAATTAATATTTTTTGTCGAAATAATATTCTTTTTGAGAATTCGTTACCGTTTGAGAGGGGGCACGCGGCATATCGCAGCGCGCCGAGGTGTGGCGCGCACACCTCTCGTGCCGGTCTCTGCCAGGGCTGAGGTTGGCGGATCGCCGCAGGCTGGGAGCAGTAGGAGTTACCGCCACCGCGGCCACGCGTGCACAGGCAGGCCCGTGGCGGCCCCCGGCCTCGCTCGTGCCGCCCCCCATCTCGTCGACCCGAGATGGGGTTGGCGCTTGGGCCCTCGCTAGAATACGGCGTCGGCGCACGGCCCGAGACTCTGCGTATCGATGGTTACGCCGCGTACCGCTCGCTCCAAACGCGTGCTGTTGATTCTCAATGTGGAGGGGAAAACCGGATGACCCGGAGAGGAATCCACACGATCACGGGGAGAACATTCAAACTGCAAATATACAGCAGGCGCTAGGGTCGGGATCGAACCCACGACCTCCTGTATACAAGGCGAGGGAGTTAACATCTCCTCGCCACCGTGATGATGATGAGAGAGAGAGAGACACGCAAACTCCAAATATACAGCAGGCACTAGGGTCGGGATCGAACCCACGACCTCCTGTATACAAGGCGAGGGAGTTAACATCTCCTCGCCACCGTGGTGTCGATATGTGGTGGTCACTGACACACTCCGCATATGTGGCCTACACGTGGCGTGTCCGTGACCACCTGCGAAAGTGAGATTTGACGTTGTGTTAAAATCTATACTACATGTTGTTTTAGTACAAATCAGCCCTGCAGATATTTGCGGTGAATATCTTAAAATACCTGTTTGACGAATTTAAACCTCACCAGAGTTTTTATGGCTTTTAATGTTTGGAACAACCCACCCGGGGGGGGGGGGGGGGCGGCGCGTGGTGCATTTTGTTAACAACTTTTTAGAACGTTGTTTTATATATAAATATACTTTTGTTCTTGAGCGTTGTGCGTCTCGTAAAAATGCAGCAATGTTGTTGTTATATGGTCATGGGATTTGGTGGCAACAAAGCCATAAAGCGCGCGCGCACACACGCACAACAAATACGGCAATCGCCGCACCGCGCTGAAGTGAGTTGACGACCGAGAACCTTCGCTCGGCACCGTCGGCAGCTCTCGTTGCCTCGCCAGTGCGTGCATTGCCGTGCCCAGAGTGTGTGAGTGTGTGTGAGTGTGTGAGAGTGAGTGTGTGTGTGCGTGAGAGTGTGTGTCTGTGTGAGAGTGTGTGTGAGAGAGTGTGTGTGTGTGTGCGTGAGAGTGTGTGTCTGTGTGAGAGTGTGTGTGAGTGTGTATGTCTGTGTGAGAGTGTGTGTGAGAGTGCGTGAGAGTGTGTGTCTGTGTGAGAGAATGTGTGAGTGTGTGTCTGTGTGAGAGAGTGTGAGTGTCTGTCTGTGTGAGAGTGTGTGAGTGTGTGTCTCTGTGTGAGTGTGTGAGTGTGTGTGTCTGTGTGAGAGAGTGCGAGTGTGTGTGTCTGTGTGAGGGAGTGTGTGTGCGTGAGAGTGTGTGTCTGTGTGTGAGAGTGTGTGTGTGTGTGAGGCTGGATTGTGTGAGGAGCTCACAAATCCTTGAAAGATTTGGACAAAGTCCCATCGGTGAGCTCCTCCGGCAGGGAAGGCTGCGTTGGCTGGGTCATGTCGCCCGCATGCCCAGCCACCGCATGCCTAAGCACAGCTTTTGTTCGGCCGGATCGAGGGGGCTGAACGGGCGCGGCACGGGCTAGAGAAGAGATGGAGTGATGTGGTACAAGAGGACGTGGAGCTGAGTGGACTTGCCAATGACTGGTACCAGCGGTTTCAAGATCGGCCTCTGTTCGATTCCCGCTCATGGCCAACACCAGTGACGATTATCTTAACCGGTCCTGCCCCCCCCCAGGTCGACTCAGCCTAAAATAAGTACCTGGTGCAGTGTGTAAACATCGTTATTAGGGAGACAAAGGCGGCCGGGCGTGGTGCTGGCCACCCAACCTCCCCCCCCCGTGTACCGTTCCGTCCTTCATTAGCTGCTCGCTAACAGCACTTGCCCCAACAGTCTGCTCTTTCGATACGGGTGATCTTTGTGTGTGCGCGAGAGTGTGTGAGCTTGTGTATGAGCTTGTGTGTGTGTGTGCCATAGGAGGTGGCGGGTGTGGGGGGAAGTATGCTCGCCCCACCAACTCCCACACTGCGCGTGTGTGTGTGTGTAAGCGTGTGTGTGTGTAAGCGTGTGTGTGTGACCGCCACGCCGAGGAGAGAGCTAATTTTATCTGCCACTCCCACCCACCCCCCCCTTGTGCTATTTCAGTCCGGACGCGGTGGTGGTGGTATACAGTGCACAACACGCAGGCACGACGGCTGCCTCTCTCTCTCTCTGCGAGAGCGTTCTGTTTTTTTTTACTTACACGGATGACTTGTACCCCCTCTGCCCTCGCACTTCACCTGCGCGTCTCTCTCCTGCGTCTCTCTCTCCCGTCTCTCTCTCCCGTGTCTCTCTCCCGTGTCTCTCTCTCTCTCCTCCGTCTCGTCCGCGCTGCGCTGTCCACCTCGTTCAGAGCGAAGACGCGCGCGCGCTCGTCCGGCGATTAGCCCCGACACCGAGAGACAAAACTGAGTGGGGAGGGTGATGGTGGTGGTGGTTCTCCCTCTCTCTATCGATCTCGGCCTCCTCGGGCGACGTTCGTAAAGTCGTCGTCGTCGTCATCCTTGAAGCAAGGCGGCAAAGTTTCGTTGCTGCTGCTGCTGCGTTACGACAAGAGCGCTGGGCATGTTGTAACGCGCGCGCGGCTGGCCCTGGATTTTTCTTCGCGGTCATGGGAGGCCTCTTTGAAATGACAACTAAATGACAGCGACGACGACGAGGAGGAGAATAACGGCGACAACATCAACAATCGAGGAGTTTATTATTACTATCATCATCATAATCATAGGTGTCGGATGCTCAGGTGGTGTCGCGGCACCCACCCCCCCCCCCCCGTCTCTTCGCGGCCGCACCGCAGAGAGAGTGGGAGAGCCGCTGTCGCGAGGAAGAAGAAGAAGACGACTCGTGTAGCGCAGCGGTCGTCTCTTCCACGTTGACTTCGTTTGTTTGCCGTCACCGGCTCGCGAGCAACCACCTGACCACCACCACCAACCTGATTTAGCCTGGAGATTCACGTGGTCCGAGACCAAAACGATCCTCCGCCACTGCCGCGTGATTTTCCGCCTTCTTGGGAGAGTTTTTCTATCATTCTGCGTTGTGGTTCTACGACTTCTACGTCTTCTTCTTCGCTCGCCTGCTGACCCGGACGAGGAAATCGTTTCAACCTTCTTGTTGTTGTTTATTTTAGTTTGTTGTTTATTTTTTCGTGAACGTTGACGGGTGGTGGTGGTGGCGGTGCGTGCGTGTTGCTGGACCGCTCTTCAAGACGCAAAGGGGAACACGCGCAGAATTAAAGGCTCGGGCTGAGCGAAGGAGCTGGGGCGGGAGGGAGGTAGGGAGGGAGGAGGAGGAGGACGACTTGAGAGCGTTGCCGACGAAGACGGGCCCCCACCCCCCCACCGGGACCCCACCGTGACCCCACCGATGTTGTCTCTGCTGGGGCCAGGCTCCATGATGCTGCAGACGATTTACGAGTCCGAATCGCATTTCCCTCCAGACGGAGCGTCGGGACGGGAGCAGCCGCTGGACCTCGTGTCTCCGCGCAGGCCCGGCGTCCTCGCGTCCACAGGTGAGGCGCCAGCGAGACACGCAACGCACGTGCACAACAACAACAACCACCACCACCACGACGGCTCGCCATTCGCCACCGAGTGGCGGGGACGTCACCACGACGCTCGTGCCAGGCTATGTGCACTTTTAAGGCCACGTGGAAGTGTCGAACCCCCGCTGCCAGGAGGGGGTCATGGGGCAGACCCAGGTGCCCATGGGTTGGCTGAATCAGATGACTGGCCGATGCACCACGTGTACACACACACACACTTGTACACACACACATGCGCGTGCGCGCATACAAAACAAAGACAAAGATTCCCCACCCTCCCTGGATAGGCTGTAACATGCTGATGGGGCAAGTGCTGTTAGCGAGTAGCACCTACGGAGGCCGGCAGGGCACACGAGGGGGTTGGGTGGCCAGCAACACGCTCCCCGGGCCGCCTTTGTCTCCCCAGTGGCGACGTTTACACACCGCACCAGGTACTCTTTTGAGGCTGAGTCGACCTAGAGGGGGCCCATGACCGGTTCAGATCAATCGTCACCGGTGTTGGCAGTGAGCGGGAATCGAACCCGTGTCGCTGGGTTCAGTGCGCAGCGTAGCGCTAACCGCTACACTACCGCTCCCCACAGACACACGGAGAGACACACACAGACACACACAGAGACACACACACATAGACACACACACAGACACACACACAGAGACACACACACAGAGACACACACAGACACATACACGGAGAGACTCACACACGCACACAGACACACACACAGAGACGCACACAGGCACACACGCACGCGCAACAACACAAGGAGATCGGCACCACCACCGGCTCCCGCACCCAGAGCGGTCGTTTCAGACTGTGCCCGTGGCGGTGTCGTCTCGACGGCTGTTTAGCCAACATGCACCCACACGGGTCCAGCTCGGGACAATGTTTCCCCCCCGCCCCTCTCGTACCCCCCCCCCCCCCGAGGCACGCTGAGAATGATTGATAAGCAGCCTTACATTTTGGGATCTTGGGTATTTCCACGGAGAGCTGAGAGTTATTATAATAATTCACCGCTGCTCCTGCCTTGCCCCCGTGGCTCGCAGAGTCGGCGGTCGTTCGTGTGCACGCATGCACGCGCGGGCTTGTGGTTGCAGCACCGTCGTGATATAAGAATAGGTTTTTCCCTTTGGGGCAATAAAGCAGGTGTGTTAAGATGTTAGCACACCAAACTCAAACCTTTTGCAAGGAATCATGTCTGCATTAACCACATGTGCTCGTGGTGAACATGCAAAAAAAAACATGCTCTGGTAGTATATGATGCGTTGCCTTCGAAGCTGATTGGTCCACACCAGAGACAGCTTTGTTAAGAGCCAAGTCTCAATGTGTTTGACCAGCACGCTCCATTGGCCGCTCATCGTTGGTTGATCGCTCGCAGGGTTTCGCGTCTTCTACGCCCGTCGTGCGTCGCCTCGACCACACTTCGCGCGAAAGAAGTTCAACATACACACACGCGAAGAATCGTTCCGTGGTTCACATATCATCGAAGTGCATTAGTCCGTGGCGTTTACATTTGTTTAGAAAAGGCCAAACCGAAAACAAGTGTGTACGTACGTTTAACATCTTTTGCCCCGTACGGTGTATGTATGTTGTACTTTTTTCGCACCGATCGTAGCCAACCGTGCCAATCGGAGGGGGCGGTGCATGTACGTGTGTTAAACTTCTTTAGCACCGTACGTAGCCAACCGCACTGATCGGAGGTCCCGTCGATCAGGTGCGGCATACGTCGGGTGAAATCGGCGAGTGGTATCTGAATCAGTTCTGGGTCTATGCCCCCACCCCCCGCCACCCGCCCCTCCTTTACCAACCCGCACCAATCGGTGCGGTGAAGTATGGTCAAACAATCCCCATTACTGACACGGCATGGGGAAGCCTTCATCCACGGCTCTAAATCGCTATCGATATCATTATTGTTATGAGCGGCGGCACTTGGATATAGAATGGAATCTCCAGTTGGGACCACTATCCTCGCCCCCCCGACTAACAATTGCTTGCGTCACGTTTCCGTTACTAAAATCGCACTGTAAGTTTCACGGGAAGTGTGCATTTCCAAAGTGTGCGCGCGCACGTTTGCTTACTGGTAAATATTATTCTGCATTCTACACGCCGCGTGCCGAACGAGTGAGCACGTGCGAGGTTTGTCGAGCGATCCGATCCGCGATGCGACGGACGATCTGCGTTGCCACGGAGATGATCGCTTCACCACCTCGGCCGCCCCATGCGTGTTTGAGGGGGGGGGGGGGGCGGGGAACGTGACAAAGGCCCCACTGAGCTGTTATAGTTAATTTTCAGAAGTGACCTGGCCAACACAAATCATAGCCCAACGTGAATGTTTATAGCACCGGCCAAATACTCTAAACGCGTGATGTTGATTCTACATGTGGAGGGAGAAACCGAAGGACCCCGAGAAATGTCCATGCGACCGCGGGGAGAGAGACACCGCAAACTCCAAATATACAGCAGCAGGCGTCAGGGTGGGGATCGAACCCACGTCCTCGTGCATACCAGGCGAGGTAGTTAACATCTCCTAGCCACTGTGATAATGATGATGAGAGAGAGACACCGCAAACTCCAAATATACAGCAGCAGGCGTCAGGGTCTGGATCGAATTCAAGACCTCCTCTATACCAGGCGAGGTAGTTAACATCTCCTAGCCACCGTGGTGATGATGAGAGAGACACCGCAAACTCCAAATATACAGCAGCAGGCGTCAGGGTCGGGGAGGCAGTGCGGAAGGCAGGTTTCTCACAGGCAATTTAAAACCTTCTCTGCTGTGACGGGTGGCCATTCTCCCTGGGCATTCCGCTCTCCCATTCGCGTCCATGCCATGCGTCCAAACAATTCCATTGCAGCTGGGGGCAGGGGCGGAGGGCGGGCCGTCCTGAACGCGTAGAGTTTCGAGACCTTTCCTTTTGCGAACAAAGACACTTTAAACACTTTGCCGTGCGCGCATCATGGCAGTAAAGTTTACGAGGGTAGCGTTTGGGCCCCGGGTATTTTCAAAGCCGACGTAGAGTGGCGAGCAGCAACACCGCTGGACTGTAACCTCGGTAAAGGCGGACTCGGCCCAAAAGTCAAACAGTCGTTATCTTGTTGATACGCCCCTAGTTTGCATGTGTGTCTGTGTGTGCTGAACTTCTTTCGCACCGTACGTAGCCGGCCGTGCTAATCGGAGGAGCGGTGTGTGTAGGTTTGGTGAACTTGTTTCACACCGTACGTGACTAACAATGCTAATCGGAGGTCCAGTGTACGTAGGTAGGTTCAACTTCTTTCGCACCGTACGTAGTCGGAGGTGTAGTGTGTGTACGTTTGGTGAACTTCTTTCATACCATACGTAGCCAACCGTGCTCATTGAATGTGCTCTCTCACACGACTTCCAATCCTCGCGGATGAGCATCACAGACGCTGACGTTATCTGCGGGGCTACGCCGCCGTTACGGCGCTTGAGCGACGTCGATGCCCCACAATCTTGACTGCGGTGTCAGAGTTGGCGATGCCACTTATGGAGTAGTGCTCCGGTGGTGGTGGTGGCGGCGGCGGCGGCGTGACCGTGCGTGGCCTCTGGATTCTCTTTCGCACAACGCGAAGTAGTCACGCTTGGTGCATATCTAGCAGATAGCAGCGGCTATTTGTTTTTTGGGTTTGCGCCGGACTTGTACGATATCGCTCGCAATGAAGAAACCTTGACATGTGGACGGACTAAAATTAAAGCTATAAAACGCAAACTATTTTTATTTCACCAGGTGTAAGGCCCACTGAGCCGTGTTGCTGTTTTTCAGAAGCGGCACGGCTATCGCAAATGATAGCTCAACGAGGTGGCTTATCACGTGGACATTTATAGCAGCCAAATGCTTTAAACGCGTGATGTCGATTCTAAATGTAGAGAGGAGAAACTGGAGGACCCGGAGGAAAATCCACATGACCACGGGGAGAGAGACGCGCAAACTCCAAATTTTCACGGTGTCAAGAGTGGCGATCAATCCCACGACTTCCTGTATACCAGGCGAGGTAGTTAACATCTCCTAGCCACCGTGACTGCACCGTGATACAGATTCTCGACAAGAAGGATAAACCATGACACGAACTCCGACATCCTCGCAGCGGCTTTTGGCTGGCCATCGAACAAAGACGGTCACGGCGTCGCCGATTTCAGATGCGCTTTTGCGGCCGTCTGGAACGCTCTTCTTACTATATTAGTAAGCCACTGGAGCCATGCACTTTTAAATCTAGATTATAAACGCATTACATTATAGAACTACTTTTTGACTTTAGTTTCTTGTCCTTTCCCCCCCCACATCTCCAATTAGTAGAGTCGGCTACGTATGGTGCGATATAAGTTCAACATGCACGTACATCGTGTTGCAAATTACCCGGCACCAACCCGTGGAAAAATCGCGTTTCAGGCCCTCTCGTGAGTGTGCTTCAGATTTCTCCTCCCGACATTCAAATTCCTCACCCCTCCCCTTCCCCCCGCCGCACGAGTGTCATTACTTGTTTTTGTGCTTGCACTCGTTTATCGTTACGCTTCTGCGAAAACGTTTAATTTTTTTTGAGGAAGATGTTTTTTTTCAGCCGAGAAAAGCACTGCGGCTAAATATAAATCTGCACCAGGAAGTCTGGCGGAAGCGAAAAAAAATCGCTCTGCGCAGCGCTTTGCATACGCGGAGGTTCTTTATATAGACGTTCGGCAGCGGCGTTGCAACACTTCGAGGAATGTGCGCACAGCCAAAGTTGTACAATGCACGCACACGCACACACGTATGTATGTTTGTTGAACTTCTTTCGCACCGTACGTAGCCAACCGCGCTATTCGGAGGTGCGGGGGAAGGCCAACAAACTAAATGCAAAAAGAAGTGATAAAGAGATTAGTTTTTACTGTAGATGATTTAAAAGTGCACAGCTCCCAGTGGCTTCCTAGTATCGGAAGGAAGAGAGCGTTCCAGACGGCCGCAGAAGCGCGTGTGAAAGCGCCGCGCGATGCGGTGAGCGTATTTGTTTGATGGCCAGCCAAGAGCCGCTGTTGCTGCGAAGATGACCGGAGTTTGAAGTTTTCGTGACTGCAAAGATCCATACTCTTTGGTTTTTGTCGGTCAAGTCACGTAGGTGAAAAAAGAAAACAAATAAATTAAATCACGACGTTTCGAAGGCAACACAAGCTTCCGTCTTCAGGTGGACGGAAGCTTGTGTTGCCTCCGAAACGTCGTGATTAAAGCTATTGATTTATTTATTAACCTACGTGACTTTACTGAAAAAACCAAGAGAATGGCTGATGCTCCTTGACGAGTATAAAAAAACTCCTAGAGTTCATTTTTCTGCTCCCCCCCCCCCCCGAATCCTCCTACGTTCTCATAAACGCCGGAGCTGCGTTTTTATTTGCGCACGCAAAGCTTTCCCCGTCCGCTCACCTTCACGGCAGTTCAACTTTAACGCTGACCCTCACCCACCGACAGTCGTTTGACCGTGGCCCGCGGGTAGGTGCGCACCGATCGTGGTGCGGTCACGCTTCAGTGGGGCTACGGGGGCCTTGTGGTGTTGCCGTGCCAGGGTGTTCGGTAGTCGTGGTGTTCACCTGCTGGGCCCCCCTGTCTCCGACGGTAACATTTCCACGCGAGTAAGCCGCTTGAATGAAAACCACCAGGCTTGGCGGCGTATATTTAAGCTGGATTGGAGGGGGAAGAGCGCATTGACAAAAGAATTCTGCATTTCCCATAAATATGCAAAATTCCTATTGATATGCAAATTCTGTTGTCAAGGCACTCTTCCCCCTCCAACCCAGCTTAAATATACGCTCCAAGCCTGGTGGTGTTCATTCAGACGCTGTCTTTCCGACAGACCTGTTCTTCACCTGAGGACGGCTGCTTGCGTTGTGGCCGAAACGTCGTGATAATTATTTTATTGTTTTATTTTTATTATTTTATTATTTTCCTTCTACGTGACTTTACCGAAAGAACCAAGAAGATGAATCCCTGCAGTCACGAAAGCTTTAAATGGAAATTTAAGCCGCTTGGTTGAGCTATCGTTGGTGATCGCCAGGTCACTTCTGAAAAAGAGCTGCATAGGCTCAGTGGGCGTTACCTGGTGGCATAAAAATAGTTTGGTTTATAGGGGGTGCTCAAGCCAATAATGCCTGAGTAGTCCAACAGCATTTCTTTAACGAGCTTGACTCTGCTGACGCGTCCCCCGAAGGTCGAACCCAGTCCAGAGTTTGCTCGCTTAAGCAAATACCGCTCGATGATGTTGTTCTGAAAAATCCAATAGTCCTGATGGATTAATATGATAATTATTATTTATTTCGAAAGGGTTTATTTCTACGCGGAGACGCAGAGTGGAGTTCCGCTTCTGCTCGCTGGACAGATTGATGGGCGGCGGCGGCGGTGACGCTGCTCGGCGATGAAGCGGCCACAAAACCCCGGGGTGAGGCCGGCACGCGAGGAGAGAGATACAGGAACCACGGACGCAGTGTCGTGGATTGAATTACATCCATTGCGCCATTCTCACCCCCCCCCCCCCCCCCCCCATTTAAAACCTGGCAAGAAGCCACTGGATATACAGTAGCTCTATAATGTTTTACACTGGAGCTCTTGACTAACCTTATCAGGGACGGCTGTGGCTTCACTGATTTTTCTTTTACTGAATGAAAATGCTGTTATTTGGGTGGCAGCGGTGGCGGCTGATTTTTAGATATACGTCTTTGGTTTGTTCGGGCAGTTGATGCCAGGGCCCCTCGCCGGTCCTTTGAGCGGTCACTTGGCAGTCGCTTTCGCACAGTGAGCTGCCCCCCCCCCCTCACTTCCAGGTCTCTCCACGAGACCCCCCCCCCCTGCAGCCAAGCGGCAGCTTTGGCTTGGAGCAATCGGTGGAACGGGCCCCGAAGGTGACGCTGCAAAACTACTACGGGAGTCGCGTCGCCACCCGCTCGTGCTCTGTAAACGATCGGGAGTCAATGCCGCCGTGTGCTGCCCATCTTTGGGGTCGCGAATCCAGTCATCGTCGTGGTGATTGTAGCACCTCCGGTGGCTGCGGTGCTCCCTGGAATTGATAACAGCAAAAGCTCTAACACGTAGCCTTTCACGAGCAATCAAATCCATAATGCAAGTTTTTTTGGGTTAGATCGCGTAAATATATACATGTGTCGTTGAACCCACCACCACCCGACACAGCCAATTAAAAAGGTCGCCTGATGAAGCTAGTTGTAATTACTGGCGAAACGTCGTACTCAGATTGTAAATGTGGCTTTGCTCTCCAACACACCGGTGTGCTGTACTGGTAACGAATTGGCATTTTCTGTTTATGTGACAACTCTTACTAATTGGCCGTGTCGGGTGGTGGCAAGTTTAACGACACATTTATATATTTACGCAATCTAACGCACAAAACCTATGAGGTTAATTGAATATGCTGGTTTTCTGAGCATCATACTTACGGAGAGAAACCTAAGCGTAGATTTTAACTATGATGGAGCAAATAATAAACTCCTTTATAGAGTAAACTTGATTTGGAGCTTTCGTAACTGCAGGAATAACTTTTAGGTTCTTTTGGTAAAGTCACGTAGAAAGAAGATAAATTAAATAATCATTTTTAGAGGTACTCACCAGTCAGTTGTAGAACATCCTAAATTGATTGTAGAGAATCAGGGGGGCTGTTTTCAGTACAGTATACGGTAGTGCAGAACTGTACGTACAGTCTTCGGCTAGCGCCAACACTCGGCAGCGTCCTGAATCTCCCGTAAACAACAACAGGTCTACGATGAGTGCACGGAAAGGTGCCGGATACGTCAAGGAAGATTTGTGTTGCCGTCTATGAGAGATACTGGCAAATAGAGCATTCTGGATGGTAGAGTGCCGGACAGCGGAGCGTTTGCTCTATCGACGCGTCGTGTGAATTGGGGAAAGAGAAAAAGTGGGGTGTTGCACGCGCAACTCCCATTTCCGCGTCCGGAAATCAGGAATCGGCGTTGAAACGACGCTATCGGCGCGTCGTTATGTTAACTCGGGCTGAGCCGAGTGAACGTAACAAAACGTGTTTTAGTGAAGTTGCCCTGTTTGATGTGGAGTGGGAGTTTATTCCAATGGAGGGGAGCCAGGAGGGAAAAGGAGCCGAGACGTGACCGAGCACAGGGGAGCGAGCTGGGGCGTAGTGAAGGGCAATAGAGATTAAGAACGCAGGTGTTGAGATGGCACATTGCAAGTTGAGGTGCGGCAAATGATTTGAGCCGCGAGTGACTGCCGGGGTTTTTGTGAACGCATTGACCACACCAAACACAACTTACCGCTACGACTATAAACACAGCAATATCCCCCCCCCCCCCCCCCCCCCCCGGTTGACGCCGGCGATGCGTTCCTAAAAGGTGCGACGACGAATATCGAAACGCGGTGGTAAATCGAAGCGATTTCCAGGGCTCTAGTCGGTGGTGGAGGCGAGGCTTGGAAGGCGACGGATAACGAGAAAGAACGGACGGACAGACGATGCTACCAGCCACGTGTGCGCGTGGCAAAGCGACGAGGTGTTTTGCTAAGCGACGTAAGAGGGGGGTAGAGACATACATCGGGGTGTTATCGCTGTACAAGAACTCCCTCTACATACTAACGAGTTGGGTTCCAGAGGTCTGTTCGTAAGTCAATTCGCTCGTAAGTCTCAAATTTACTCCTGTCGATTCCAAACACATTGTACGGTGTGTACACTGAACTCGGGGGATGGCTTTAAATCTCGTATAATCTCCTGCAGACGTAGATGCCACTGGTTATTCACCTTCTGCAGATGTAGATGCCACTGGTTATTCACCTTCTGCAGATGTAGATGCCACTGGTTATTCACCTTCTGCAGATGTAGATGCCACTGGTTATTCACCTTCTGCAGATGTAGATGCCACTGGTTATTCACCTTCTGCAGACGTAGATGCCACTGGTTGTTCACCTTCTGCAGATGTAGATGCCACTGGTTATTCACCTTCTGCAGATGTAGATGCCACTGGTTATTCACCTTCTGCAGATGTAGATGCCACTGGTTCTTCACCTTCTGCAGATGTAGATGCCACTGGTTCTTCACCTTCTGCAGATGTAGATGCCACCACCGCCATATATTGGCGGCGGTTGAACTTACGACTCGGGGTCCGAACAGGCAACTGGACGTACGTACAGATTTGTTCTTATCTCTGAATGTTCGTGAGTAGAGGAGTCCCTGTACGTTGTATTGTACACACACACACACATGCATGTGAATTTGGTGAGCGTATCGCGTGAGCTTCGGCACCTGATGGGCGTTTAGGATTTCCCCCACTTGCCCTGGATTTTTTTGTTATTTTTGACGACGTTGGAACAAAACGTCAATTGGCCGTAGTCCCGGTCAAAGGCTTTTCGCGATTAGGTGGATTATACACGCGGCAGCAGTTAAACAAAAATAGGTCTGTGGGCAATAATTGCGATAAACCCTTAATAGTGGACAGACCTTCACCAAACGCAATAACACCTCCAGATTAACAGCGCCTACTGGGAATGTGTTGTATATACAGTGTTACTGTTTGTTATTTCTGGCCTTTAATTAAGAGACGAGAAATTTCGAAAATGTGATTTATTATTCAAGCTGTCTATAATTTTTTTCACGTGAAATTACATTTCGGTTTTTCATTCTTTCACGCTGACTATTAACCAGGTAGGGCCCACTGAGCTGTGTAGTGATCAGGCTGCAAATGATAGCCCAATGAAATGGCTTATTGTGGACATTTAATGCAGCCAAATACTATGAGCGCTAAATGCACGTTTCTAAATGTGGAGGGAACTACCGGAAGGACCCGGAAAGAAAAACTGCGACCACTGGAAGAGAGACACGCAAACTCCAAATATACAGCAGCAGGCGTCAGGGTTGGGATCAAACACGCGACCTCCTGCATACCAGGCGAGGTAGTCAACATCTCCTAGCCACCGTGATGATGATGATGAGAGAGAGAGACACGCAAACTCCAAATATATAGTAGGCGTCAGGGTTGGGATCGAATCCACGACCTCCTGCATACCAGGCGAGGTAGTCAACATCTCCTAGCCACCGTGATGATGATGATGAGAGAGAGACACGCAAACTCCAAATATACAGCAGCAGGCGTCAGGGTCTGGATCGAACCCACGACCTCCTGCATACCAGGCGAAGGTAGTCAACATTTCCTCGCCATCACGGTGGCCTTCCCTCTTCGTGGAGTTTTTGATAGCAGGCCATGCGATCGCGGTGTGGGCTTTGCGTACGATCGCGTGCAAAGTATTTGGCTGAGAAGTTCAAGTTACATCTCGGGAGGGGGTGGGGCGGAGGTGGCAAAGGTCACGCAAAGGTCGCGCTTGTCGGTTGTGACGCTAAAGTTGCCGCACACTGAAAAATTATTCGTGATCTTTACGAAGGATTATCCATTGTGTTTGTGTCTATGTGTTTTGTTGTGGTGTGGGGGTGCGGAGGGGGGGAGCGGTGGCGCGGTAGTTAGCGCACTGCACTAGGAAACCGGTAACTGGAGTTTCATTCTGGCTCGTGGCCAACACCAGTGACGGTTGTCTGAACAGGTCATGGGCCTCCCCTAAGGTCGACTCAGGCTTCAGTGAGCATCTGGTGCAGTGATGTGTAAACATCGGAAATGTGGGACACAAAGGCGGCCGGGCATGGTGCTGGCCACCCACCCCCTGCGTGCGCCGTGCCAGCCTTCGTAGGTGCTCGCTTAACAGCACTTGCCCCACAAGTCTATTAAGACTATATGGGGGCGAGCGGGGGGGACCTTTGTCTTTGTGGGGGAGTGGGTGGCTCACCGCGCTGCAAACCGACTTTTGAGTTCGATTCCCAACCCCTGGCTTAACGTCCCATTGCAAGTGGAACGAAACTTGTGCAGGGCATCCCCCTATAGGTCGACGCAGCCCTTAGATGAGCACCTGTCTGTGGCGGTGCAATGTGTTCATCACACCGGCACTTTGGAGACGAAGTTGGGCCAGGTGTAATTTTCTCCGGCCACCTCTTCGCACGCCGTGTGTCAGCCCGTTAGCAGGTCTTGTTGCTAACCCTCGGCCACGCGGCGGGGGTTGGGGGGGGGGATCTTTGTATCTAATGTGCATCTATATTTTGTTGTTGTTAAAGATCTTTTAAAACGTGCCAAACGGTAGATCCGCGCACGCGACTCGATGCGCACCTGTCTGCCTGGTGGTGCCCCGTCCGTCCACGAGGCGCTCCCCCGCTGTATCGCGCGAGTGTGAAGCAGAGGTCGCAAACGGATTTTGATTCCTTACCCGTACCCGTACCCGGCCGCTCCAGGGTCGCAAACGGGTACCCGTACCCGGCCGTACCCGTACCCTACCCGTACCCGGCCGGGTACCCGGCCGGGTACGGGTAGGGTACGGGTATCGGGTACCTGATTGCGACCTCTGGGATGAAGCCACGTTGCAGGCGCGGGTGGTTTGATTCTAGGAACTTGAATTGTGAGAAGAGATAAGTCGTTGGGAAATGAGTGACAAACAGTTACTCACCAGTGACTCACGGCCTACCCGTACCCGTACCCGGCCGCACCAGGGTCGCAAACGGGTACCCGGCCGGCCGGGTAGCCGGGTATCGGGTAGGGTACGGGTATCGGGTACCCGGTTGCGACCTCTGGTGTGAAGTCCACTGGTGTACAGTAGTGGAGGGGTGGTGTATAACGCTGCCGTGCGCGATCCCAATTGAGCAATTTGCAGTGACACATTTTTTCGCCATATTTTTTTTATATTTACCGGCCACGTTATTTTCTGCTGCGTAAATGTGTCTTTCGTGTCAAAGGCCGGCCCACGTCGCGGCCGCTCTCGTGTGCGCACGCCCGACGGCTCGTCGTGCATCCTGTTGCGTTGTGCGTAAAAGGATGTGGGTTTCGTCCGAGCGACCGCCGATGTCCATTCCAGTTCGTCAAAAGCAAAGCATTCCATACGCTTAGGTTTTTGTGGTAAAGTCACGTCGGTAAAAAATAATAATAATATGAAATGAAATGAAAATAACTAAATTCAATCACGACGTTTCGGAGGCAACACAAGTCTCCGTCTTCAGGTGGGACCGTCACAGCCAAATTTACCTACATGACTTTTTCCGGAAAAACCTAAGAGTATGAATCCTTGCAGTCACGAAAGCTTCAAATCTAGAACCAAACATTCCAATCCGTCACGGCACTCAGACCCCCTCGGTCAGCTGCCAGATATTTCACCGTTGATGTGACCGACGCCACTCCTAGGGTGTGCAACGATTGTAATATTTCATAATTCGGTACGTGCGGTGCTTGAGCTGTTCTCACGGCACGCGGTGGGGGGAGGGAAGGGGGTTGGGGCTGTCACGGAGTCGCGTCACGGGCTGATCGTCTTGTCAGCAGGGAGCGATGTTGCTACGAGCAATCCCGATCGAGTGAATGCGGCGACGTTTACTCGTTTGAGTACAAATCCGCGTACGTGAAGATCTTTTGTTTGTTTGCTCCGCTATAAAATGTGCACCATCTCCAGCGACTTTGTTGCACCGATTGGTCGCGGGGTGGGAGGGGGCTTTTACCGTTCCGCTCAACGCATCGCCGCTGTGAAGTGACGGCGTCACGAACGCCATGGGCCCTCCCGTGGCCTGTCGTCTCTCCGCTCCAAATGAAGGGGAGGCGTATGAGCGGCGCGACACCCCCCCCCCTTCCCCGATCGTTAGAAGTCGCAGCATCTCACGTTCGTGCGCCTCACAGCAGGGACTCCCGGGTTCGACTCCAGAATAGGGCGTCTCTCTGTGCCGAGTTCCGCACAGGCTTCCTCCGTTATTCCTCCCACAGCTCAGCGCGTGATGCAACGTAACCGGTGTTGGCCAAACATCGCAATGCTGATGATAAAAAAAATGCATTTCTTCAGATTACTCGATCGGGATGAAAAACAGCACCGGCAGAGGCGACATCGCCACCCTCTGCTGTGAAAACTTGACAGGACCTTCCTTAAAAGATTCTTGAGACTCGGCGAGGCTTTCCTGGGTAAACAAGCGTCGTAGTAGCATGACGGTGGGCGGCTGGGTAGCGTGTTGCAGCTGCGAGATTTCGCGAACGGCGGAGAGCGTTGGCGAGGCGTGTGGTGGGCAGCAGTGGCTTGGGTCACGATGAGCGGTTCGCCCCGATCTTTGGGGTTGGCCCCGATCTTTGATCTTTGATCGGTAGCTCCCACGTGCGGTTGGTTGGTTGGCGGTGGGCTGAGCACCCAAGGGGTCACCAGGCACGGCGCTGGTAGCGCCACCCTCGCGAGCGCCGTGCCAGCCTTCGTCGGCGCTCGCTATAGCAGCACTTTCCCCAAGAGCCCCCGGTGGCTAAATGCGGCTGCTTTTTGTCTTTTTTTATCGCCGATCTGCACTCGGGACGGCTGTGCAGACCCCCCCCCCCCCACCCTCGGGAAGTCTGGAACTCCCTCCGCAAGGCGACCCCTGGCCTGGTCGCGTCGCTCTCCACGACTTTGAAGTCTCTGTTCAAAGACCTTCTCTTGAGTCCACGAGCGCAGACCTCCCTTGTGTCGGTGTCACCAAAAGAGGCCTCGCTTGATCCGTTCCGATATTTTTAATGCCGAGCTCATAGCCGCTATTTTTCCGCTCTGTTGGGACCAGCCGATGTCGCCTTGTTTGAGCTGTTCCGATCTCTCTCCGCGTGGCCGATAACGGTGAATTCAGTGACCTACATACGTGTGCACATACTTTGAACCTCTTTCGCACCGTACGTAGTCAACCGTGCTAATCGGAGGTGCGGTGTATGTACATGCGTTGAACTTTTTTCACACCATATGTAGCCAACCGCGCTTATTGGAGGTGCGGGGGGAGGTCAACAAACTAAACACAAAACATCGGAGGTGCGGTGATATCCGCTTGACACGAGCGGGGTTAGCCAGGTAATCCGGTTGCACCGGCCGTGTAAATTAATCGGTGTGACAACAGTTCCGGCTGCCTTCGGTGGTGTCCGCTCTGGCCCCCCATGGACTGCTGTCCTACCCCCATGCCCTCGACTCTGATGTAAAACGTGCGCTCGAGATTAATTACATAGTTCTTGCCGCTAGAAGTGTCCACGCGACGAGCCGCTTCGTCGAGCTATCATCGGTGACGGGCAGGTCGCTTCTGAAAAAGAAGCTAATGGCTTGGTGTGCCGTACCTGGTAAAAAATTTAATAGTTTAATCTTATTTGTAGATATTTTTAAGTGGCTTGTTTATCTTTGCTATACTTTGCACCAGAGGTCGACAACGGGTTTTTATTCTTTACCCGTACCCGTACCCGGCCGCACCAGGGTCGCAAACAGGTACCCGTACCCGTACCCTACGGGTAGCCGGGTATCGGGTAGGGTACGGGTATCGGGTACCCGGTTTCGACCCCTCTGCTTTGCACTCCTGCCGTGTGTCTGTGTCGCTTGTTCTTGTAACATTCTGACCCGCCCCGACTGGACATCCGTGAAAAAAAGAGCTTAATAGCTCATCGGATTCCTCCAGCATAAATAAGTATTCCAACTTTGATTCCGCTTTCTCTAACTCCCTTGCACTGGTTTCCCATGCTCGGTCCATCCCGTTCTCTCACGCTTCCTCCTGTTTCCTCCCTGCGTACTCCTCCACGCCGCTGGGACCAAATGGAAGATTTATTCTCTTTGAATTGGCCACCGTCGCTAAACCCCAGTGGGTTTGCATAGCCGTCAACCCATACGGTTTGCCCGTGTTCTTGTACTGTACAGGGAAATTGAGTTTTTGGGGTCCATACGCCATACAGTCGTTTCAATACGGGCAGCAAAAAAAAGTGTCTGTTTGTGTTTCTCCCTTGTTATGGGACGTTGTAGGATGAACATGGAGATTTTTAAGGGGCACGGGGTGACCATTGATGTTTGAATTGTCTGTAATAAGGTAGGGCACTGATAAAGGTATGCCGGTGGGTTTGGGATGCGAGACTGTTAGGGGCCGTCCATAAATGACGTCAATCTGATGTTGTGGGAGAACACATTTATTAAAAAGTCTATTTAATTAAGTAGAACGTGATTTAAAGCTTTCGTGACTGCAGGGATTCATATTCTTGATTCTTTCGGTAATGTCGCGTAGAAGGGAAATAATAAAATAATAAAAATATTTTTTATAAGTAGAACGTGTTGTCTATATTTATTTAAAGTTGCGCATTTTGATGTGACGTCACATTTCTCAAACCCCCCCCTCGTCACACATCGTCACAAATATCTGACCCCCCCAGGTGCGTGACGTCATTTATGGACGGCCCCTTACTGTACTCGCCCCCTACAGTGTATAGAGATGCCAGATTAAAGAAAACACATGGGGGGAAAATAAGAAAACACTGGTTTAAATCTGAACATGTAAAAAAAAATATCAATCTAAATTTGAAGTTTGTTTTTGAACAAAAAAAAAATATGTTTTTGAAAGGGCAGCCCCCCCCCCCCCCCCCCCCCCCCCCGCTCAACCCGCATCTAAAAACAGAGCTGGCAGCGGCCACATTCACGCAGAACCAGAAATAGCCGAGCCTTAAAAATAACCGTGCAGAACACACGGACAGGGGCGGCGGGGGGGGGGCGTAGGGGGGGGGGGGTGCGAGCCGGATCCTCCCATAACACTTCTGTTTACAACCTCTTACACAGAAGAAGCCCCGTCTCAAGTTTCATCGCGCTGCTGCTTCTAAACATAGCCGCCCCCCCCCCCCCCCCCCCCCCCCCAAAGGCCGCCGCCGCCCGGCCGCCGTCAGACGGCCTGGGCTAATCTGAGCCCCGTCGGTCGGTGAACTTTCTAAATTCGTGGGCGCCCGCACGCTCGCTTGGGGTGAGAGCGAGCGCCTGTCCCGCCGCGGACGTTTTTAGATGGGGGGGTGGGGGGAGGGGGTGTCCGGAGACCTCCACACTTGTCGCGGTCTGGCTTGTTGTGCCCACAGCAGAGGTCGCAACCGGGTACCCGATACCCGTACCCTACCCGATACCCAGCTACCCGTACCCGGCCAGGTACGGGTACCCTGGTGCGGCCGGGTACGGGTACGGGTAGACCGTGAGTCACTGATGAGTCACCGTTTGTCACTCATTTTGGGTAGGGTACGGGTAGGGAACGGGTACCCGTACCCGGCCGGGTACGGGTACCCATTTGCGACCCTGGTGCGGCCGCGTACGGGTAAGAAATCAAAACCCGTTTGCGACCTCTGGCCCACAGGATGGGGGTTGCCACCTGTGCGGCATTGGAAGAATGATGACGATAGAGGAGAAGAAAATTGTCTTGCGTAGCGGAGGAGGGATGAGAGATACCGGGGAATGGATCTTCCTGAGTGGTGCGTTAAACACGCAACTGACAAAAACTGTGACTTTTATGAAACTGCAAACTAAGCTTTTTACTAATTTACCAGGTAAGGCCCACTGAGTTATATATATATATTTTAGAAGTGACCCGGCCACAGATGATGATTCAACCAAGTGGCTTATCGCGTGGAAATTTACTGCAGCCATATCATTTAAATGCACGTTGGTTTTAAATGTGGAGGGAACGACCGGAAGACCCGGAGAAAAATCCATGCAACCACGGGGAGAGAGACACGTGAACTCTAAATATACAGCAGGCGTCAGGGGTCGGGATCAAACCCACGACCTCCTGTATACCAGGAAAGGTAGTTAACGTCACCGTGGTGCCCATGGGAAGACCTACAGGTGTTGTTGTCCTGGGAAGACGCTACTGGTCTCCCAGGGACGGTTATCACAGAGAGAGAGAGAGAGGATGATCCTGGGATCAATAAAAAACATGGGACAGGTGGCAGCCGTACTCCTGGCACTTGGCTGGAAATGGATCTGGTTCATATCCACTTGTGCCTTGACTGAATATTAATAACGTACGTACCCGTGTTGAAATGATTATTACGCACCGTACGGAGCCAACCGTGCTTATTGTCGGTGCGGGCGGTGGATAACAAACTCTCCACAAAAATCGGTTCTAATAATAACAACATTATTACTTATTCATACTCTTTGGTTCTTTCGGTAAAGTCACATAGGTATAACAATTTTTACAAAAAAAAATTGTAATAATAATACATTTTTATTAAAAAATTATTTAAAAGTTTTTTATTTTATACCTATGTGACTTTACCGAAAGAACCAAAGTGTATGAAACATTGCAGTCGCGAAAACTTAAGTTCTAGACATTATTACTGATTCCCTTTATTTATCCGGTGAAACGTCACCTCACAAACTTTTTTCACGAGAGGCGTGCTAAGTTCTGGATTATCGGGCAGTTTCCCGAATGAGTGTTGGGCTCGTCATATGAAATGGGAGTACCTGGAGAAAACGCGTGCACTCGAGGGGATCTCACGCTCGTTGGGTCGCACAGAAAGATGAACGAATCCCATAGCTGGACTGCCACCGTATCTTCAGTCACTCTCCCATCCCGTTACTCGGCCGGCTTAAGATTCTGCTTAGCTTCCAAGATCTCACGAGATCGGGTCGTGTTCACGGTGATGTGGTCCTGAGCTGTGTGAGACCAGAGAACGCCGAAATGCAAACAGTACAAAGACGATGCACGTAACGGAGAACTTATAGCTCGGGGTGAGAAACTGAAATAGGTGAGACGAGGCCAATCAGTTTCAAAGACAATGCAAATATTATCAGAGCATGTTTGTTTGCATGTTCACCACAAATAGTGCGGTTAATGCAGACTTGATGCCATGCAAAAGGTTTCTATTCGTTGTTTGAACATCTTAACGCCTGTTTTATTGCCCAAAAGGGTAAAACTTATTTTAATACTTTGATACTCGCAAAAAGTTCCCATGATATTGGGGTATTCCTGTTCGCAAGACGATGCCCGGATTACAATTCTATATTGGCCCCCGATTCGTGCCGTGGAAAGTGCTTTTCCGGTAGAGAAATAATTCCGACCGCTGAGAACATTGGCCAGGTTTTTGACTTTGGCAAACTGAGCTTGATCCAGAGAAGAGACACAGATCAAGGTGCCGAAGGAAGAGGAATGAATATTTAATCGCTCTCCGTGTGTGTACGTATGTTGAGCTTCTTTCGCACCGTACGTAGCCAACCGTGCTAATCGGAGGTACGGGGGAAGGACAACACACTAAACACAAAAGTCAGTTCTAAAGAAATGGCTTTTCATCCAGTTCCATTGGCTTCCTAATATTGGAAGTAAGAGTGTTCCAGATGGCCCCAGAAGTGCATCTGAAAGTGCGCGATGCGTTGACGGTCTTTGCTCGATGGCTAGCGATGTTGACGTGTTCTGACATGTGGATTGGCACGTTGGACACTGACCGAATCAATGGAACAAAAGCTGCAGAGTGCACAAAGACGCATTGAGATTAAACCGGGTCCTCCGGTTTTTCCCTCTGCATTTTGAAACACGAGTTTTCGGGTATTTGGCTGCTATAAATTTCCACGTGATGAGCCACTTCATCGAGCTATCATTTGTGGCCAGGTCGCTTCTAAAACACATTCCTGCGGAGGGTGCTGGTAGGAACGTTGGGTTGCTCGGTCAATGGCCTGGGTCAACGGCGGCGTAGTGTATTCCGCAAATATGCCCGACTGTGAGGACGAGCAAAAGCCGGCGTGAGTAGGTTAAACGTTGAGTTTTATAAGGGCACCACGGGGTGACCAGCCCCTCCCCACCCAGCCCCACCCCTTCCACCCCCCACCCAGCCCCACCCTCCCCATCCAGTCCCTTCCCACCCTCCCCACCCAGCCCCTCGCCACCTTCCCCTCTCCACCCAACCCCACCCCTCCCATTTTTGGATGCACGACGGACGGACACAATAATCCCCTGTGGGCTGGTGGAACCAGGTGATTCCTACCAGTGAAAGAGCTCGGTAGCTCAGTGGGCATTAGCAGGTGAAACGATGAGAGAAGATGTGCAGGTTCGAGGCAGCGTCGCTTCGACCGCTGAGAAAAAAGTGAGCGAGCCTGGGCAGGAGGAGTCGGGATGGCGGAACGGGCAGCCGAAGAAGGGAACGTTTCTGAGAGGATTGTCCTCCGTGGAGATGGAGTGACGATTGATAACTAATTTTTTTTTCTCTAGAAATGCTTTCTGAGTTTAGTTTGTTGTCCTTGCGAAAGAAGATCAACGTACGTGCGCACATCGGCCCCTGCGCAGGAGCCGCCAATCATATTGTTGCACCACAGGATCACGAGAGATGTCTAACCTCTTGGGGGAAGGCCTTCATCGAGCAGTGGATAGGTCGGAACTAAACGGTGGTGGTGGTGGTGGTGGTGATGATGACATTTGTCACCGACAAAATACACGCAGCAGAGCGTGTACTGCTATGACTTTGTGGCCTGGTGATCTTTGATATTCCGGTAACGTTCGAAATTCTGTTTTTTCTTTTGCTTCTCATTAAAAGATCTTCACGCGTCTCGAGAAGCGAGATGAAGCATCGCTCTCATAGCAGAATGCGTTCCGTCGTCTGTATTTTCCCGCGCGGCAATGAGAATTTTTTTTTTTGAATCGCGGATAGCGCAATGCACCCTTTGCGCTGCGTACCAAGCATCGTTCGGCGAAGCCGCGCGCGTGCCACCCCAGCCATGCCCATTGTGATGGAGCGCGCCAGAGGGGGCAGGGCCAGCCCCCCTGCCTGCGGAGGGCAATGCACCGCGATGACGCCGATAAGCATCATCGAGGAGACGCAGGACGTGGCGATGTGTGGAGGCATCACTCCGATATCGCGTGTCGTTTATCTGGCAGCGTGCTGGCACCTCCACATTCCAAACCATGGCCCTAACAAGCACGAAGATCAAGTCTCGGGCAGCACCTAGCTTGGGCAATGTTCATGTTACAGAGCATCTAGCAAGCAAATCGTTACTTGATAGTCATCTGGAAAGCATGTTGGTCGAACGATTAAATATTCTCGTACGTGAGTTTGGCTCTTCAGAGAAATTGCCGTTCGTTTTTATTACCCTCTGGGACCGGCTATTTTGAGCAGTGCCACCGCGGGGGAGTTTACGGAGCAACACTTCCCCTCCTATCGGCAATCATCTGAAGCTCTCGCAATCCCTGAAATAGCCGAGCAATGCCAGGGCGCCGCCTGGCACCGCCTGGCATTTGCCCTGCCGCTAATTTGCACGACTGGGACCTCTCTCTGCGCGCACCGTCGACCCTCCTAGCGCGCTGTCAGACCTGCAGATGTCTCCGCTGTAGCTGCCGCCCCCCCCCCCACCCACAGGGGCGTTGTGATGGTGGGGGGGGTGGTAGATGCGCAGGGGGTTAACCGTACAAGTTGTTGCGCGCGAGCGTCTGCATAGTAATGGGGCGGATTTTGCCGCACTCTGCCAAGTGCGTTACCGACCGTGCATGCCGATTGCGTGCGTCCGCTCGCGCGTCTAGTGTGTACGTGCCTGTCTCGCGAGTCTCGTTTGAGACGCAACGAATTAATAACTCGCAGCAAGCTCTCTGGGTGTTCGCTCAGCCTGCGCCAACTACCGGGCGGGGTGGTTGGTGATCGGCGGTGGCGATGGTAAAGGGGTCGTCTGCATCTGGTCCGAGCGCTGATCGTTGCGAGCGTCTCGTTTTCATAATTTAGGTTTTTGGGTCAGATCGCGTTATTTATAAATGTGTCATAACCCTCCACCACCTGACACGGCCAAACAGTAAAACATGTGTCACGTTTTCAAAGGACAAAATAATTCACTTCTTTAGCCCACCGGCAGCCACATTGACAGCATCTTCTCAATGCCGTGGTCTGTGCCAAGACACGCACCTATTCAGACATAATATTTGTTAATATACGTGTTTATCTGGTGTGTGATTTTTAAATATGGCTCTCGGTGGTTCTCATCATTTGCCGGGCTATTGTAGATGACAGAGCAGATAAGCAGGACCATGAGAACAAGTTGAGTTAGCTGAATTGTTGGATACCAGCTTACAATTTTTTTCCATTCTTTCTTTATCTCGTTTGCGTAAGCTGCACACGGTGTGGGCTTTCAAATGACGTCGATTCAATCGATCGATGCTTATTTGTGACGCACAACGTCCCAATTAGGCAGTCACCCAGCGACTTTGCAAGCAAGTTTTGTGGTGCATCGGCGTAAAACAAGAGCATGTTAAATCGATTGAGTGGAGGTGTTCCAATGAGGAGTTCTAGGGACAAACGTGCGCGCTTACAAACAAACGTCAACACGTGATCAGCCCATCGTGACGCCGATTGCATTTCAGTTGTCGACTGGCACAGGTGGCAGGGGTCTAACTCGGTTGGGATCTCCTTGTCAGAGGGGGTGATGTGAGCCCACTTTCAGATCGGTTGCGGTGCGATGCGGCCCGTAAAAAATAAATAAAAACGAACGATTCCGCAGGTGCCCGCCACAAAAACTCCGTGCGCGCGCGCGTGTGCACCCCCCTTCGGCACAAACCAGACCGTGGCTCTCGCCGGCTCTCCCTTATCTCGCGGCTGCAAAGCCTCTCTCTTCCTGTGGCCACCGGGGGGCCCGCCAGCGCTCACCGCCGGTGCCAGACCACACCCCCCGACCTGTGCGTGGGCTTCGCCTCAACCTTACCGCAGCACCAGCTGCTGCCCTGTGCGTCCGCCACCCCCCCCCCCCCTCGCCCGCCCAGCCCCTCGATGGGCGAGCAGAATCAGAATCGGAATGTTGATTTGTGCCGGGAGGAATCCAACGAACTCTCAAGCTCTTTTTCACAGATATCCAGTATTTGCTCAGACGTTTAGAGCGGTGTCCGTGCCTCGAAAACTCTCACAAACTCTCACAAACTGGAACATTTGCGCAGATAATCATGGCTAATAGGATCGCCCGCCCCCCCCCCCCAAACCGTCAAATCCCATGAGAGGATTTTCAACTGCCCCAACGTCGTTCTTTTGCCCCGAGGTTCCACGACCCCACAATGGTTCGGGGGCGGCCTACATGGCAAGCGACGACGCCTCCAGAACGGGAAAGCAGAGGAGCTTGGGTTTTCGGTGATACCGGCTATCACTCCGTGGTGTCTGTGCGATGGCCGTGAAAACCGTAAGAGCGTCCCGGTCACGGATCGCGATCCGATATCGCGATCGCTGGCGATACCTCGGCGCTCGGGGACAGCTTGGCGTGTACACACGCGGCGCGCAGAAACCTAAATGTGGAGAGAGAAAATAGTGCCGAAGTATTTTTTTTATTGTCGTCGTTGTTGTTGCTGCGAGAGTTTACCTGGAAGAGCCCCACCAAGTCTCAAGGCTCTTCTTCAGGAAGGTCCTGCCCAGTGTTTCTCAGCAGGGGCCGTGTTCCGACACGTGCCATCGCGGGTGAACCTGCACAGCTCGGCCATTCGAGACGTTTGGCCCGATTGCGGTGACAAATTGCGTGCATTTAAAAATGTTTTTATTTTTAGAATCGTCGGTAAACAAAGTCCCGCGCTCTCCACCGCGGACTTGGCAACACGGTAGAGCAACCCCATCCCCAGACGGTGCCATTGACGTAATTGGCCGACATCATGCGGCTTTCAAGCAAAAAAAAACCCGCCGCCCGCGTCCAAGATAGTGGCAGGTGCTGCGCCTAAGGTCATTCTTGGCGACATAATTGCATTCTCCGCGGAGACGGGTTCAGCGCCGCTGACGTCAGAGCCGTTGCCTTCTGACGCCCGCTGAGCCGCTAGCCGAGCGCGGCGCGAGTGGCGAGGAATACTAAGGATGCCGCCCGCTCGCCCGCTCACAGCAGAGACACCCACCTCCACAAGTGACCGATTGGTATTGACGACGACGATGATAAGAATAAGTCATTGCGGTCCTGTGCCAATCCACCGCTGGATGACGGCGTAACCGCCCACCCCCGCACGTCTTGTGTCGCGGGAGCCGGTTGACGGTGGGGTGGGTGACGGGGGTCAAGGACCGGCTCGGATGTCGCTCGCCGCTAGCGCTGGCGGCCGTGGCTGGGGGCTGGACATCAAACGCGGGGGTCGGGGGGGGTGGAGGGGGGTCAAGTACCGGCTCGGATGTCACTTGTCGCTAATGCCGGCGGCCGTGGCTTGGGGGTAGTTGGGGGTGGTTGGGGGTCGCTGGGTGCGGAGCGCGGAGCAGCAATCGCCGCTCGGCGCCACCACTCCCACCACCGCTTGCCGCCCCCCCAGGCAAAGGGTAAGCAGTCGTGAACTGTAGTCTCCGGAATCATCGTTGCCTCGCCAGCTTGCATCAGCCTTGGCAGCAGGGTGAGGAGGAACGGGTTCCATTTGGCACTTGAATCCCTGGGGGTGAGGGACGTCGAATGGTCGTGCCTCCGGTTTTGAGTCTGTGCCTCCCTGCTCTCGGGAGGGGGGGGGTGTGGGGGGGGGGGAGTCACGCACATTTACAGGAATTCACATTCGCGCTGCGTCACGAAGGAGACGTCACGGCGATGCACTCCCTCGCTGCTCCTGACGTGCGTCATCTCTGCCGCATCCACATCGGCCGTACGAAAGGAGGAGATGATGATGAGTGCGCTTGGTTAATCGGAGAGCGATTGCAGGGAGAGGCAACTTCACAGGCGCGCGCGGTCGGTTAACAACGCCTGACGGGTCGGTTAACAACGCCTGACGGGTCGGTTGCGGTTTGCTCCTGCTGCCGCTTTGGTAAATTGACGAATTGACAATCGGCGCCGAGAAAACGATGAGCAATTCCTCGCTTGACGCAGTAAGTGCTGTCGGCAAGCGCCTATTAAGGCGAACGATCCGCTTGTGAGGGTGGCGCGGCCCCACACAGCGCACGCTTCGGGCGTCTGGGCCCCTCCCCGTTGCCCACGTTTATCACCTCGCCACAACCAAGTATGCATTTTTCGCTTCGACGGAGGGGGGGGGGGCTCATCTGTTCGGGAGCACATTCCGCGCTGCGCGCCGTTGTGACGCTCCTTCTGTGGCGGTCGACGGCAAGCCACTTGATTGACCTGCGCAGCCGAGCGTAATGATACGGCGCGCGGAGACGGTACGGTGCGCGGTACGGCACACGGTACGGCACGCGGTACGGTGCGCGGAATCGTACGGTAAGCGGCGGCGTTTCCCTCATCTCAGCTCTGCGTCCGCCAGGCCGATCTTGACGCGGTTTCAGTAACTCTGCCCCAGCTCACCTCGTGGAGGACCCAGGCCCGTGTCGGGACGCGCGCACATGGTTTTCGGCGCTGGCAATGGTGGGCGGGACCGCGCCGTTCCCTCATCGCGCGGCGCTCACGACGAAGGGGTGGCGATCGTCTTGTCGGCGCAGAATTCCAATTATTTCCCCAATTGCCGCAAATGAAAGCCCGAGTACACTTTAATGTCGCCGTCAAATATTTCGGAAATCAAAACGTTACGCCGGGGGTATAATTACCAGTGGTCGTGGTTTTTTTTTTTCCCATCGTGGGCACCCGGAAATGTGTTTTTTGTTCTCACACAGTCGTTGGGAAATTGTTTTTTTGTTGAAGGACGAATTTTCGTGTGTTCTTTAACAAATACACTGCATGTGTGCGTGTCTGTGCGCGTGAATGTGTGTGTAAATATGTGTATACACGTGCATAGGTGCTCGCTAACAGCACTTGCCCCAACAGTCTGTTCAGGCTATGTGGGGAATCTTTATCTTTGTACATGTGAATGTTTGTGCATGTCCATGCGTGTGTTCGTGCGTGCGCGCGCATGTGCGGCTGCGTGCGTGTGTGTGCGTGCACGCGCGACTGTGTGCGTGCGTGTGTGCCCGCCGCTGGTGCGGTGGATATTTTGGGATGAATGGAGCCTTCAGGAACAATGACACGCAGCGAAGGACGGAGGAAATTGGATTGCCGGCTATCGGCGACCGTAACGCCGCCGAGCGGTTTAACCCAGTTCCCTGCTCCTTCCACCCCCCCCTCCTTCTCTCGGCACTTTTATCGCTTTATATAGAAGCCCCGTCGCACTTCCGGCCACTCGTTTTTCCTAAGATTCCTAAGATTGCACTTTGGCGTTGGACCATCTAAAACAATTCGAGGTGGCCGCGTGGCTCCGGAGGTCAGAGCATGGAGAGCCGATGTCCCCTCTGCGACGCTGAATGTGGAACCTGGGTTTCAGCCGCCCCTGATTAAGTCGAATTCTCCTCTGTAGCGAGCTGATGACCTCAACCTAGCCGCCAGTGACTTGCGCGCACCAAAAAGTACCCAGCTCAATTGAGTTTTCCCACTTAAATGTTTGCCAAATTTTAGCTCTGAAAAAAAAAGTTGCTTCGTCGTCACGCGATGAAATCGATCTTGTCCGTCGATAAGGTCTTACGAATAAATAAGACGTCTCCAAACTGTGCGGGTTCTCCAAAATCAAAATCCAAGTGTCCCTATTTCCGTGTGTTTCCGACCTTTATCGCCTCTGTGAGCAAAATGACCCCAGGCAGTCTTCTTGTAATTTTTGGTTGTTGTCTTCCCCATCGAGCCCCAGTGGAATTTTCACCGCGTTGGAACTCCCCCCCCCCCCCCCCGTCGCGTTCACGTGAATCGGTTGCGAAAGACAAAACAGGCTTTGGGGGGGAAAAGCCAGCCGCCGTATTATCGCGAACGCTCTGGGATTATTATTGATGCGTGTGTGGGGGGGGGTGGGGATGGTCGAGATAACACAAAGTCACACGGCGGGGCGGCTCCTCCTCCTCCTCGTCATCGTCGTAGTAGTCGTAGTCGTTGTCGTTGTTGTCGTTGTTGTCGTTGTTGTCGTCGTCGTCGTAGTCGTCGTTGTTGTCGTAGTCGTCGTTGTTGTCGTTGTCGTCGTTGTTGTCGTCGTCGTAGTCGTCGTTGTTGTCGTCGTTGTTGTCGTAGTTGTAGTCGTTGTTGTCGTAGTCGTCGTTGTTGTCGTTGTTGTCGTAGTCGTTGTTGTCGTAGTCGTCGTTGTTGTCGTCGTTGTTGTCGTGTCGTCGTCGTCGTAGTCGTCGTTGTTGTCGTTGTCTCCACGCGAAACGACTCCGGGAGCTTGCACCTTCAAATTAATTGGCCCAGGCAGAACGCCCACGGAGTTGGAGCCGCTCAACAAACGCTCGTCCGATCGCCGACGACATTGGGGTGCCACGGTACCGAGATGTTAACCACCTTGCCTGATATGCAAGTGGTCGTGGGTTCGATCCCGATCCTAACGCCTGCTGCTGTATATTTAAAGTTTTTGCGTGTTCCTCCCCGTGGTCACGTGGCATTTTTCTCCGACTCCTCCGGATTTTTTCCCTCCACTTTAAGAGTATTTGGCTGCAATCGTTTTCCATGCGATAAGCCGCTTCGTTGAGCTATTATTTGCGATAGCCAAGTGTCTTCTGAAAAAAGACCTATACAGTTCAGTGGGCCTTACCTGTGGAAATAACTCTCACGCAAATTGATACTTGCTCATGAGTTAGTAGTCGCGGCATCTTTGGGATTCTGTCGCCAACTTTGTCGTTCGAATTTTTGCGGTGAAAACCAGTCACCGGTGGTGCAGGTCGCAGAAAGTGTCCTCCCAGGCTCCCGGGCAAATCCTCACGCGGTCGTGTCACGGAACGGCCCCCGGGAGTTGACATCGCAGAACTACTACCAAAGTGACATTCGTAAATCTCTTAAACTCAACACTTAGCTGGTGCGCCGTCATGCTGCCGTAAGGGTAGTTCGCTGTGCGTCGGTCATCTGTCGTTTGTCAATTTAAGCCATCAAGGCCGGGTCTTGGCCAGAATAAGTGAAATACCCAAATGGATTTGCTCAGATTTTCCTCGCTTTTTGCGCATTCGATTTGATGAGTTTTCGTGTAAATGCTATTTCTACCCAAAAAATGTACCCTATTATGTGGTGTGAATTCACTGTACATGTGGCTATCCGGTCGGACGTGGGACAAGACTCAATGTACACTGTGTGTACACTGCGTGTGTACCGTGTGTACTATGCGTGTAGTGTGTGGTGTGTGTACCGTGTATTGTGTGTGTACTGCGTGTATTGTGTGTGTACTGCGTGTGTACTATGTGCCCTACTCGGCAAGCATCTGTTTCCTCGTGCAGCTTCGCTTTGTGCGCCATTTTTTTGTTGTTTTTAAAGTATCCGCTGCCGCCGCACCAAGCAAGGTGAAGCTTGCATATGTGAGCACTCCCATCTCTTCTGTGACGGTCCGGCCAGCATGAAAGAGTAGGCCAAGCACCCTCTAAAGGGGCTCTCGAGAGCTTCCCCTAAGAACGCGTTCGTGTTTTTCCCTCCAAGGTAACCGCACGTTCCGAAGCCTGTTATTATTTCCGCGGGTTGGACTTTTTGTTGTTGTATTTCTGTGTTTACATTTCCCCTCTTTCCCCCCCCACCGCATGTCGACCGTTCGTGTACCAATTATTTTGCAACTTTGAACTGAAACCCCCCCGCCCCCCCCCCCTCCTCTCTAAACTACTCACTTAAGAAAAACACGACTGTTTATTATTACTGTGTGTAAAAAAAAAGTGTCTCACCTTTTTGGATGAAGAAGAAAAACATCTTCCCAAAGCGGGAAGTTTTCTACGAGGCCGACTTTTCTGCGTCCAATTAGTAATTAAATTAAAACTAAAGTGTTTTTTTCCATGTAAGGCCCCACTGAGCTAGATGTAGCTGTTTTTCAGAACGGACCTGGCTGTCACAAACGGTAGCTCACGTGGAAATGTATAGCAGCCGAATATTCAAAACACACGTTGATTCTAAATGTGGAGGGAAAAACCCAGATGAACCGGAAAAAAATCCACGCGACCACAGCGGGAGAGAGAGAGAGACACGCAAACTCCAAATATACAGCAGCAGGCGTCAGGTTCAGGATTGAACCCACGACCTCCTGTACACCAGGCGAGGAAGATAACATCTCCTAGCCACCGTGATGAGGGAGAAATAAAGCTACGCAAACTACAAATATACATCAGGCTTCAGGGTCGAGATCGAAGCCACGACCTCCTGTATACCAGTCGAGGTTGTTAACATCTCCAAACCACCGTGATAATGATGATTAGAGAGAGAGACACCGCAAACTCCAAATGTACAGCAGGCGTCAGGGTCGGGATCGAACCTACGACCTCCTGTATACCAGGCGAGGTAGTTAACATCTCCTAGCCACCGTGATGATGATGATGAGAGAGACACGCAAACTCCAAATATACAGCAGCAGGCGTCAGGGTCAGGATCGAACCCACGACCTCCTGTACACCAGGCGAGGTAGTTAACATCTCCTAGCAACCACGGCGCACGATCAGGGTCCTAAAAGCTGGTGTTATTCTGGCAAGGAAACTTTCTTGCGTCTCGAAGGAAAATCTCTCGAGGGGAAAGCCCGGGAGGGCATCCCGGGTCCTTCCCTCCAGCCCAGCGCGTCACGTGGGGCACACACACCAAACAGCAGCAGTGACTGCAGCTCGTATGCCGCAAAGTGGTGGTGACGTCACCACGGCGCGCTTGCGCCAGGCTAGGTGCACTTTGAGGCTGTCGCGTGAAGTGTCGAAGGCTCCGTTCTGCGGGAGGTCTGTGAAAAAGAGCTTCACAGCTCATTGGGATTCCTCCAGGATAAACACAGCTTCTCATTCCGACTGAGATGACCGGTAGATGCACCGCTTGTGCTTCCAGCTGTGCCAGCTCGCTGCGTTTGAGCCACCCGGCGCTCCACTCGTAAGCATAGCTGCCTCCAAACGGCACAGGAGCATCCTTCATGAGCCTCCTCTACAGAGGCCGATCTTGACAGAGCTGGTAACCCGCTCATCGGTAAGTCCACAATCAGCTGCACATCCACTTTTACCACGTCAGTGCCATCTCTTCTCTAGCCCGTGCAGCACCCATGTAGCGACCTCTATCCGGCCAAACAGAAGCTGCTTGAGCACCTATGAAGGCCGGCATGGCACACGAGGGGGTGGGTGGCCAACAGCACGCCCGGCCGCCTTTGTTTCCCCAGTGGCAATGTTTACACACTGCACCAGGTTCTCATTTGAAGCTGAGTCGACCTATATTTGAGGCCCAGGACCGGTTCAGATAATCGTCACCCTTGTCGGCGGTGAGCAGGAATCAAACTCGGGACGGCCAGGTTCGTAGCGCAGCGCGCCAACCGCTACACTACCGCTCCCCACACGACACACACACGTCACGTGCGCACTTGCACTCACTTGTGCGATGTCTTATTTTCCCACGAGTGAGTGAGCGCGCGGTGGTTTCTCTAGCACGTGCTCACGTGTGCACGTGCGTGCGCAAAAGTGTGGGTGTGCACCCAACAGCTCTGTGAAACTGCCGCCCGTGGTTCCGAACCTCGGTTTTGCGTGACGTTTGTTCATGGTGATCTCGCCAGCGGTCCATATGACTCTTGAACTCCGATAAGCCGGCAATGGCACAACTCAAGATAAACAGTTGCGCAATCTTATTACATATTTCCCTAAAGCCCCCCCCCCCCCACTCCCGCAACAACCTACACTTTATTTTTAAGCCGATAATTACATCTATTTTACGACAAAACCCAACGGACTGCATAGCAGCGGGTCTTTATAAACGCAGGGCCCCTAAGAGGAATCGCTGGCCCGCCGCACAGTCGTGGTCAACGAACGTATCCCTCCACTTACACCGGGGAGCAACAAACGGATGTCCCTCCTGGCTTCGTGTACCCCCTCTTCGTAGCACGGAAGATGATGAGCCGCCGTCCAGAAGTTTAGCCACGTTCCAGGTGATGCGTCACTATCCAATCGGAGGTGTGATGGGAAGCCCCGCCCACCCCCACCAATACGTTCCATTCATTGGCTGCCACATTCAGATAAGCCCCTCCCCCCTCGTCCCCCCTTAACTTGTATTTAAGGGCTTGTCTCTTGGAATTTTGCTTCACTTGATACAGTAAATCTAGCTGTGACGGTCCCACCTGAAAACGGAGATTTGTGTTGCCTCCGAAACGTCGTGATTTATCATTTTATTTCTATTATTTTTATTATTTATTTTTACCTACGTGACTTTACTGAAAAAACCTAAGAGTAAGTGTGCGATGGGAAGGTCAACAAACTAAACACAAAAAGCAGTTCTAAAGCAATCTAGATGATTTAAAAGTGCGTAGCTCCATTGCCTTACTAATTTCGGAAGGAAGAGCGCGTTCCAGACGGCCGCAGAAGCGCATCTGTCCGCCGTCTTTTTTCGACGGTGGTTGAAGAAGCAATCGGGGTGGCAGGGTGGCGGTGGCGGTGCGGTGGTATCGCTCGTGGCCTCGCAGCAAGAAGGCCCTGCGTTCGATTCCCGACTCACGCTCACCCCGTTCTGCGTGCAGTTTTTGTATCTTCTCTCCACCTGTTCTGCATGGGTCTCCTCCCAATGCAGAAAAATGTACCTGCATATGACTCAATCTGGAACGCACGCAGCAGAGACGTCGCCACAAACCTCCTGCGACAACTTGGCAGGACCCTCCTGAAGCAGTCTTGAAAGTCGATGAGGTCTTCCCTGGGTAAACGAGCTTAGTGATAATGTTGTTATTGGTAATAATAAATATAACGGCTGCTGTCTAGACGTGTCATTTTGCGGTTGAAAGCGGCGTAATGATCTGGCAGGGAAGAGTTTTTTTGTTTTAGAATACTCCAGCTCGCGGTGGCTGTGATATTGGCAGTGATATAATTAAAACGTTTGAAAAGGCCCCTTAACTGCGTAAAAGCGGCACTCTTTTTGCCCGTTTGCTGACCGAGTGGTAAGATGCGACCACCACAACGAAACACTTGCCTCATTCAAATCGTACCGATGCCCCCCGAAATGAACGATTGCGAAAATATAATTCAGATTTTTTCTTTTCCTCCGAATTAATCATCGCTAAAACACACCACCACCACCACCCGAGCGCTGCAAAGTGAGAGCCAGACACCCTGAGCGGATTGTTTTGCGGTGCCGGAATTCTCGGCGTCGATTCCGCTGTCCGCCCATCTCCCTTTGCTCATCGGAAACGACGAGCAGTTCCCGTCAAGGTCACGCGGGGAGAGTTCAGGGCCCCGCCCCTGCCCACCTCATTTCCTACCCATGAGCCTCAGCGTTGTCTCTGCGTCTCCGAGTGAGTATGTACGTGTGTTGAACTTCTTTTCATTATACGTAGCCAACCGTGCTAATCGGAGGTGCGGTGTATGCACGTATGTTGAACGTTTCGATTTAAAGCTTTCGTGACTGCAGGGATTCATATTCTTGGTTCTTTCGGTAAAGTCACGTAGAAGGGAAATAATAAAATAATATTGATATAAAACAATACAAAATAAAAATTCTCACGACGTTTCGACTGCAGCACAAACAATCGTCATCAGGTGTGAAATCCACATCTTGTTTTATATTTTTTATTATTTCCCTTCTACGTGACTTTGCCGAAAGAACCAAGAATATGTTGAACGTGTTTGCAGTGTACGTAGCCAACTGTGCTCATCGGAGGTGCGGGGGGAAGGACAACAAACTAAACACAAAATCGCAGTTCTAAAGAATTGAGTTTGTCACTCTAGATGATGATTTAAAAGTTGCATAGCTCCAGTGGCTTCCTAATATCGGAAGGAAGTGCGTTCCAGACGGCCGCAGAAGCGCGTCTGAAAGCGCGCTATGTGGTGACCTTCTTTACAGATGGTGTTCTAACCACAGCAAGAGTAAAATAATATTTAGTTTACGCACTTAGAGCCTCCAAACAAGGTGGCGAGATGTTAATTACCTCGCCTGATATTCAGGGGTCGTGGGTTCCATCCCGACCCTGACGCCTGCTGCTGTATATTTAGAGTTTGCATGTTTTGCCCATGGTCACGTGGATTTTTCTGCAGGCCCTCCCGTTTTTCCCTCCACATTTAGAAAAATGCGTTTCGAGTATTTGGCTTGCTGTCAATTTCCACGCGGTAAGGCAGTTGGTTGAGCTTATCCTTTGTGACCATGTGGCTTTTGAAAGAGAGCCGTGTAGCACAGTGGGCCCTACCTGGTAAAATAAGAATAGCAAATCGTAACAAGCCTGTACGTAGCGTTAACTTCCTTGCGCGTCGTTTCCCTCTGTCGCAGCGTGTTTTTAATCTTAGTTTTATTCCCCTCCACGCGCGCGCTAGAAACAATTGAATACAACGCAGCTCGTGGTAACTGCATAACTGGTTATGTGCTCCCGCACGGCATGCCGCTAATTGAATGGCAGACTCTCTAATGGCTTGCGGTGCAGGTTTGTGCTCGGCCCGTTTAAAAACACGCACGTAACAAGGCGGCCGCACGGGACGGCCCCAGACTCCCTGCAGCTGCTCCTGGATCCCCCCCACACACTCCAACTTAACGCACACCATCTACTCGCTCACTCGCTCACCCGCTCATCCGCTCACTCATATGCTCACCCACTCACCCACTCACTCACCCACTCACCCACATGCTCACTCACATGCTCACCCACTCACCCACTCGCTCACCCGCTCACTCACATGCTCACCCGCTCACCCACTCACTCACCCGCTCACCGGCTCACTCACCCGCTCACCGGCTCACTCACCCGCTCACTCACATGCTCACCCGCTCACCCACTCACTCACCCGCTCACCGGCTCACTCACCCGCTCACTCACCCGCTCACCCGCTCACTCACCTGCTCACCCGCTCACCACACTGGAGGTGACCTCCCAGTTCTTTCTGCTTCTTCCTGCGCGCTGCTCCACTGTGGAGTTCCCTACGAGTACCTCGCTCAATGCACGTGACGTACCAACCCTTTATCCATCACGGCTTTTACTCATGCTTTTTGTTGCTGGCCGTTTGGCATTATGGGCCCTGTGTGGGCCTGGGTTTCCCAACCGTGATAGTTTATTTTTATCCCCAGCCCGCTGGGCGGTGACACCGCGCCACCATCGCTAGGAGATGTTAACTACCTCGCCTGGTATGCAGGAGGTCGTGGGTTCGATCCTGACTCTAACGCCTGTTAATTTGGAGTTTGCGTGTCTCTCCCCATGGTCACGTTGATTTCTCTCCGAGTCCTCCGGTTTTTCCCTCCGCATTTAGAATCGACATCACGCGGTTTAGAGTATTTAGCTGCTATAAATGTCCACGTGATAAGCCACTGGTTTGAGCTACATACTTCCATGCTTGATCACATCTTTAAATACTCTTAGGTTTTTTCGGTAAAGTCACGTAGGTAAAATAATAAAAACAATTAAAAAAAATTATAATAACTAAATTAAACCACGACGTTTCGGAAGCAACACAAGCCTCCGTTATCAGGTGTAACTGCGCCAGTAAAATTACTGTAGCGTATGTCATTTTACTGGAGCAGTTACACCGGATGACAGAGGTGGATGACGGAGGCTTGTGTTGCTTCCGAAACGTCGTGATTGAATTTAGTTATTTTCATTTATTATTATTTTATTTTATTATAATACATTTTTCACCTACGTGACTTTACCGAAAAAACCTAAGAGTATGAATCCTTGCAGTCACGAAAGCTTCAAATCTAGAATTAACACATCTTTGAAGTATTTTCTCTCTCATTCATATTGCACTGCAGAATTTTCCTTCAGCAGTGGACAGATCTTGGCCAATAATGATGAAACAGGTGGCGTGGCTATAATCAATACCTATCGAATTCTCTGTCGAGCTATCTTTTGTGGCAACCAGCTCGCTTCTGAAAAAGAGCGACATGGCAGCTCGATTGTGCCTTCCCTGATTTAAAGCTTTCGTGAGAATTTTATTGTTTTATATTTTTATTATTTCCCTTCTACGTGACTTTACCAAAAGAATCTGTTAAAATAAAAAATAGTAATTTTTAGTTTAAAACAGGGCCCTCGTGTGAAGGTGTCTCTCCTCCTTTTCTTGACTCCTAAACGCCGTGATCGTGTGATTCGTGCGCTTAGCGCCGGTGCGAATGTCACATGCAGCAGCTAATCGCCAGCTCAGCACGCGGATCACATGTTCTCTCTAACCACCAAGCGGTTTCCTGCTCCACGGTGAAACGCTCCCCCGACGTTGGGAGCTCTATAAAAATCGTCGTTTCCCAAAAAAAAAAAAACGTTGCGGCTGTCGATGTTTAATTTTAGGGACGTGGCTGGCTGTCGTATACCGTCAAGTGCGTTGCCACTGCAAACTAAACTAATCTGAAACTAAACTATATTAATTTTATTTCACCAGGTAAGGCCCCACACTTTTTCAGAAATGACCTGGCCATCACTAATGATAGCTCAACGAAGTGGCTTATCGTCATGTGGTCAAATAAAATAGTTTATAGTTTAGTTTTTACCCCCAGGGTACGATGACGGCTGTTGTTGTTTTGCTAACCTTGCCCAAGCTTGCATTTAGCGTTGAAAAACCAGCAGGAATTTACGTGCTTTGCGCAATTTAAAGTTATTATACTTGATTTATTTTGGCTTTTTTTATTTAGTTATCTATTTGAGTAACTTTACCTTTACTATATTTTGCACTCCTGTCGTTTTTTATTTTGTTTCGTTTGTTGTAACTTTCTAACACCCCCCTCCCCCCCCACCGTTCCCCTACTGGACGTTTGCGAAAAAGAGCTGCATAGCTCATCGGATTCCTCCAGCATCAATAAACAAATGAAGGTTTACACCATTGGAACCTCATTTGCCAGTTGCAAAATATGATAATTGTTTTTTTACCCTTTTAACTGGCAACAAAACTGACACCTTTTTTACAAGGAGTCATGTTTGCATTGACCACAATACCTGCAGTCGGAATGCAAACAAAAACACAACTCTCATAATGTATGCACTGTCCTTGAAATTGATTGGTCAACACCCGACACAGCTTTCTTTAGAGCCTTTTGGCGTCATCTGGTCCAACACCATGTAAGACTAGGCTCTAAAGAAAGCTGTCTCGGGTGTTGACCAATCAATTTCAAGGACAGTGCATACATTATCAGAGTTGTGTTTTTTGTTTGCATTCCGACCACAGGTATTGTGGTCAATGCAAACATGACTCCTGGTAAAAAGGTGCCAAGTTTTGTTGCCAGATAAAAGGGTAAAAAACCAATTATAAAATAAAGGTTTCCGATTCTGATGGGGGCCCAATTCCCCAAGGACGTCTCGTTGCCTCGTGAGAGATGCCCCCCCTCTCTGAGTGCACTTTTGCGATCTTCATCTTTCTTCTCTTCTTGTCGTACGGCTGATGTAGACACGGAGCACGCTTCAAGCTGGACATTCGCGTCGGGAGTAGCGCTGGGACTGTATCGCCGCGATGTCTCTGGTTTTTGTTGATCGGGCGTTGCGTCGTGATATACGTCTGTTATTACAATTGGCGAAGAGTGGAAGGGGGGAGATAAAAACACCCCGGAATATTCCCGCGGTGTCTTGGTTACTTTTTTCCCCCGCGGTTTGACGTCGTTGCGGGCGGAGGTCATCCGTCGGCGGCCCTTTGCCGCAAATTCTCCCGACGCGGCTCAGAGGGCGGGGGCGGTATCATAATATCTGTGCCTCGTGTAACAAGTGATGCAGTATTCAGCACGCGGATCGCGTTGTTCCCCTTTGTGTTCGTCACCTCGTGTTACCGTGCAGACTGCTTGAAGCACCACCGCACCATTAACATTTAATGCTTGCAAGCGTGCTTACAGCCAACGGTGCTTGACAAATAGTATTCTGGAGGATAAGTTAAAAACACACAGACAACCGATATAAATACCCAGCAATGTCCATCCGCACAAAGCATTGGCAATGGCCGATTGCGGTTGTGTGCTGGAATGGTTAACACTGTTGCTACGTCCGCACCTCCGAACAAGCGCGGTTGGCTACGTACGGTGCGAAAGAAGTTCAACACGAGCGCGTACGTGTGGTGGCTCTGCTACCGTAGCAGGGCTGCTGATCAAATTAGACCGTCGTGTGGTCGTTTGGGAAACTTCCCAATCCGTGGTACACCCTGCCCTGACATCTGTCGCTCGGCGCACGGCTCTGCGTTCGTCAGGAATAGTTAGAATGTTTATATTTGTGTTCATACGTGCAGCGTCGGCGTCGTTCATGCAAATGACCATCCCGCGGTCGCTGATGAGCCAGTTGCCCAAACTCTGCTTTGCTCTCTGCATATGAACATTTTGTTCAGCCACTTAATCCCGTATCCGAGATGTCTGCATGTTGCAAGGTGTGGGTCCGGTTCGCCGCCGAAACTCGGAACGGGTCGAGCGGCTCGGCATCAATGTTATTGAGAGAGGCGTAGTAGCAGCGCCGTTGTTTTTAAAGACGTTGCACTCACCGCAGAGAACCGTAGCGACTAGACCGCCACTCTATGATTGCTGGCACCAAACTGTGCCACGCGCCCTCCTGGATGGCCTTGTGGGAGCAAACTGATGACGTACATGTACATTATTGGAATGGGAAAGGGTAAGTATTTATACAAGTGGGAGGAAGCCGAAACACCCGGAGAAAACCCACACGTGCGAGGGGGGGGCAACGCTTTATCCCCCGTACAGATGGAACAGATAGGCGCAAAAAATTCCGTTACCACCATCTCCTAGTGAACCATGGTTACAGATCATCCTCGGTGCCCATGGGAAAGGAGAGTTCCACGACATCCGTGCGACGATCCACCAACCCTCGCTGCTGCCTCCACAGCGCTGGGTTACAGGCACCAGCCACGTGCAGCTCTCGTGTAGCCACCAGCGTCACCACGCGGCTAAGTTATGCGTCTTATTGTTACACTCTCCAGAAGCCCGACCCAGAGCAGATCCGACAACGAAAACTTGGCGTCAATGCAGCGTTAGCGCGCGCGTTCTTGAGTGAAGGGCGACATTTCACTCGGCCGATTGCGAAGCGAGTGGACATTTCGTGGAACGCATAAGTACGTAGCCATTGGAACGTCGTTAGTTTTTGTTGCGCGGTGTAATTTTCGTAAATCTTAAAAACGCCGCTTGTCATACGCCCGCCATTCACTGCGCGCGCGACGCCAGTCCCAGGATCCAGATTTAATCGACGTGGGCCCACGAAAGAATGATTAATTAGACAAACAAAGATCAAGTATGAGAATGAGAGAGATAATGTAGAGCGATAAAGAGAGAGAGAGAGAGAGAAATCCCTGCGCTAGCAAACGACAATCGTTTCGTAATCGCGAGCTCTCAATGCGCCGGGATTATGATGATGCCGAAAACGCTGTGCACATCACACGCCGGCGCGGTAATTGCCGCGAGTGTTTTTTTAAAATCTTTTTAGCCGTGGTTGTTATTATATGTTGTTTTTGTTCTCTTTATTTCTCGCAGGAGAAAGCAGGGCTAAAAATAACCGCGCTCGATCGCCTGGTGTTTGTGCCTCGATGAGACTAGGCCGGAGTGAATCTCGCAGCGGCTGTGACGCCATCACGCTCGTGTCGGTGGCACAGGGAGGTGTGTAACAGACATACCCTTCAATAATATTACTAAATGAACTCGTTTATGTTCAAAGTAAAATAAAAAAATTCTGCTGCCACATTGCATTGTGGGAAGGCGCGCGCCACACGGCTCACCATGACGATACTTGATGAGAAATCGGAGCCACGCCAATACCCCATCGTCCTTTTACTTACCCCTGGGTGTCGTCACGCTGAGATCGTCGCTGCTCGGGTAATTTTTATCTCCTGAAACAAAAACTATACAGTATATCTGAATGAACAAAACGAAATAGTGTAAAAGTGTAAATAAAACGTTGTTAGCCTGGAACTGATCCGTGTTGACTTTCCAACGAGGTCCCTGAGATCTTCGGATAAAGTCACGCGTTTAGAGTATTTGGCTGCTATAGATGTCCACGTGATGAGGATAAGCCACTTCGTTGAGCTGTCATTTGTGATAGCCATGTCGCTTCTGCAAAAATACCTATATAGTTCAGTGGGGCCTTACCTGGTCAAATAAAAAAAAATTGTTAAGAATGGAGGTTTATGCACCGGTAAGCGGCATGGGCAAGACATTTAGACGCTCTCGAGATACCTTTAACCCGTTAAATCATTGCTTCTCAAACAGTTTAATTGGCGGCATGGTGTTATATACGAGGTCACCACTTTCATAATTTCTTCGAATATAATTATCTCCTGTGCAACTTGACGCCGCGTGCGTTTTAAGCGTTGCTCATTGTGAAGTGGCAATGATTATTATAGGAGACTTTTGGAACGCGTACGTATGTATGGTTGTATGTTTGGTTGAACTTCTTAAACACCGTGCGTCGTTAACCGTGGCTCATCGGAGGTGCAGGGGAAAGGCAACAAACTAAACGCAACAAAAAACAATTCTAAATTTAGATGATTTGAACGTGCATAGCTCCCAGTGGCTTCCTAACATCGGAAGGGAGAACGTTCCAGATGGCCGCAGAAGCGCGTCTGTGACCCCGCGATGTGGTGACCCTCTTTACGGTGACGCGAACTGCAGTTGAAGAACTAACGACAGCGGCGAAGCACACAAACGATGGTCAATAAAATACGGAAACGCGATTGTAAAGATTTGGAGGAAAAAAAAATCGATATCGCCATGGTCGTCTCGTCGTGAATATTAACGCCCTATCACGGTATCGTGAGAAGCTACAACACAGTAACCGTACCCACCGCATATGCCACTCCCTTGAGTACTATAATGATAACAACAGCAGCAGACGTCAACAAGGCAGGATCTTCGTTTGGTTCTTATTTTTAAGCATTTCAGGATCATCAGAATCTCGATTTAGACCGGAAGAATCCGTTCACTTTGAAGCGCAAAAAATCGTCAGACTTTGTTAGTTTGGCACGCAACGAATTGTCATAAACCACGCTCGTGATTCAATTCAAACAATAAATGTGTTTTTTTTTTACTCTACGTTGCAACGAATGCAGCATCGCCTCCAGTGGCTGCAGGCTTGCCGCGAGCCAGTTAGATATAAGTAATATTTTAAAAACTTTTTTCTAAACACGCTTTTATGAAATGTACTAGTAATGGCAGAACTCTATTTACAGCCAACGTCAGTTGACCGTGGACAATTAGACCCAAGCCGAAACACAACATATAAAAAAGAACGTTTAAAAATATATATTTTGTACTGATAGAATATAGTATTGTCATCAGTATGACATAAGTATGCCAAGTTTGCAGTCGATACCACATTGGGAAGTGGGTTCAAATTGAGTTACAAGATTTGAGGATACAACGACAACGACAGACAGAGCGGGTTAAAAGAAAGCGTGTAAAACAATATAGCGTCGTCGTGTGTCATGATCTACTTGAATAAAATATAATCGCCTAATTGGTCCTGACGCGCGCGTGTCGCAGGTGCGAGAGACTGCAATCGATTATCCCATGCCCCGTGTGATTTGCCACGTTTTCACCGAATCCTAGGGAAACGCCTGGAAACGTGTTTTCGCGTTATTGGCATCCGCCTTGCGTTGCTGCGTGTTCCCATCGCCAGCACGCTCCGCGTAAGATTCCTTCGCGCAGTAATCGCCGCTGTGAATCCATTAGTGGCAGCGACGTACGATGTTTTTTTAAAATATAAATTCAGGCCAGCTGTTTACTTGCTGCCGTTTCATAACGCGTGCACGCCGGGGAGCCGTGCACTCTCGAGGGGGCCCAGATGTGTACGAAGCACACGACCAAAATTAGCGTTTCCCTCCACGCCGAAGGGGGCAACAATGCCCGCGGCTCGCTTGCATTGTTTGTGGTTCTGCATCCGGGTGGAGTGGTGGTGGGGGAGGTTTTTTTTTAATTCAAACGAGTAAATAAACGACCGAACATGCACTTCCAGAACTTCCCGTGCATCATTTAATTTTTTTTTCTTTTTCTCAAAATTGCGATGGCTGTTTTCTTCTCTCTCCCATCGGGTTGCTTTTTTCGGAAACACTTTACGATTTGTTTGGACTTCGGGGGGCACACAGCTGATGGACCCCTGTTCGTGAAAGCCCCCTGTGGCCAAGGGTCGTTTGCTTTTGAAGCTCTGTTGATTCCCTTACATGGAGTGGCTGGGGGTGGGGGATGCGGGCACGGCGGGGGGTGAGATTTACGTTGAGATTGTGGCGAGAGAGGGGGAGTGGGAGGGGGGGTCAGGTTGCTGTCAGTGGTAGTGCCCCGGTTGGTGCGTTGCGCTGCGAATCCAGTGACCTGAGATTGATTCCTGCTCATAGCCACCAACACCGGTGATGATTATCTGAACCGGTCCTGAGCCTCCCCTAGGTCGACTCAGCTTCAAATGAGTACCTGGTGCAGTGGTGTGTGGGGGAAGGACAACAAACTAACACACACACAAAGCAGTTCTAAAGAAATTAGTTTTCAATCTAGATTTAAAAGTGCATAGCTACAGTGGCTTCCTAATAGTGGCTGCAAGTGCCTTCTGGGGAGACAAAGGCGGCCGGGCGTGGTGCTGGCCACCGACACTCTCGTGTGCCGTGCCGGCCTTCATAGGTGCTCGCTAACAGCACTTGCCCCAACAGTCTGTTGAGGCTACACGGGGGATCTTTGTGTAATGACCTCGTTGCACAGGTAACGTCCAGTTTGGGCGACGCTCTCACCGCCGTGTCCCTGCGAGTGAATAAATGTAGCCGCAAAGTTCAGGTCGGTGAGCTCTTGGAGAGATTGAAGATCTAATTTTTTGTGGCCGTTATTGTGAGAAAAAAACCAAAGCCTGATGAATAACTGATTCTAAACGGTTGGATATTCTTTAGGCGCATGGGTATGTTGCTTATCAGTATTAAGTTGAGTACGGTAAACCACACGCCGCCCCTCTCCCGTCCACCTTGTTAACTTAAAACTTTTGATCCCGGTCTGCCTTCAGTTACTGCCCCCAGCTGTTGCGTACTCCGATGTGTTTTGCACCGCTGCGTGGTCCCCAGGCGGGACGTCTCCCATCATTCAGCGGCAAACCTTGTCCCTGGTTTGTACGCAATTTTGCCCAAAGCGCTGTCCCAACTTTGCTCTCCCTCCGATCGGGAAAGTGAGTGGCCTGGGTAGGTTTTAAATAGAAATAAAAAAAATTGCCTGGAGCTCTCTGAAGGAGAAATGAGGCACGTGGCCCAGAGAGTTGGGGCCGTGACGTGTCCCCCCCCCCCTGGCTGGTAAGCGTCGATCCCAGGTCTCCCATCGGTTCTGAAATCAGTCGGGGCCACCTGGACGTGGAGATGCGGCTGCGAAGTCCCAAGACGCATCTTGCAGGAGGGGCCGGGCTCAACATTTACTCGGGCAAAGTCCCCTTTCAGTATTTGCTCTTCGCACGCGTGGGCAGAAACGGAAGTTTTTGGCTTCTCTGGCGAGTTCGTCTCGCTCGACGCAAACCTCTCTCTCGCTCGCTGGTACATCGGGCGGTCTGAGAAACGTGTTTTGCTTTGATTCGGTCGGCCGTTTAAAGCCGGTTCTGTTATTTGACGATGCTATTTTCGGTTTGACGCTCGCCCGTGGCTCCTGATCGCAATCCCGAGCCCAAGCCGCAATGAGAGAGAGCGAGAGTTTCAAGAACCGTTTTAGTCCCTGGTGTGTTTTTGCACAATGTGCAACCGTGTTTCGGTTCCACCCCCACCCCCCTTGATTTATGTGAATCGGTCACTCTGAGTGACATCACGACGAGACGGGGAGAAGATTGACCGCATGCGCTCTTCTCCCCCCCCCCGGGAGACGTCGCTCGGTCATGTCTCGTCTCTGGAGGCCACAGAGCCTCTCAGCGGTGGGGGAGGGGGGTGATCCCGAGAGGCTGAGCCACCGATCCTGAGAGCTGGCTTCAAATCCCAGTGTTACCAGCCTGTTATTTAAGCTAAAAACTATTTGAAAACTTTATTTTTTATTTTATCAGGGTAAGGCCCACTGAGCCACACGGCTCTTTTTCATAAACGGCCAAATACTCTACAAGGCGTGACGTCGATTCTAAATGTAGAGAGAAAAACCGGAGGACCCGGAGAAAAATCCACGCGACCACGGGGAGATCACGCAAGCTCCAAATATGCACGTGTCAGGGTCCAGATCGAACCGGCGATCTCCTGTATAGCAAGCGAGGTAGTTAACGTCTCGCCACCGTGGTGCCCTCAAGTGCGGCGAGTTTACGGTCTCAATCAAGTCGCCAGCGACTGCACATTTGTGGCAAGCGCAAAGTGTCAAGGAGCATAAATCATCATCACGCGAACTCCGGTCATCCTCGCAGCAGCCGCGGCTTTTGGCTAGGCATCGAACAAAGACGGCCACCGCATCGCACGGCGCTTTCAGATGCGCTTCTGCAGCCGTCTGGAACGCGCTTCCTATATTAGCAAGGCACTGGAGCTGTGCACTTTTAAATAATCTAGTTAGAAAAGTAATTTATTTTAACCGCTTTTTGTATTTAGTTTGTTGTTCTTCCCCCACACATCCGATTAGCACGGTTTGCTACGTACGATGCAAAAAAAGTTGAATATACCTACCAAAAAAAAATACCGTGACGTTAAAATCCGATTTCTCACTCGCCTGGTCGACCGCTTGACTCCCACGCAGCCAGTCGTGTGGCCATTATAAACAAACAACGGTCACTTGAGGTCTCTAAAGTAGTTTTGCGATATCTGTTGTGAGGGGCACCATTCTCGCTGGAGCACGGGGGCGGGGGGGGTGACGCCCAGCCCGCTCAGAGTTCCCGATGACACGACGACGCTAATAGCTCAGCAGTGACAACATCGGGTAAAGGACAAACTCAACAAACTATTTGGCTGCTGATGTAATTTTCCACGTTGTAAGCCGCCACTTCTTCGGGCTATAATTTGTGATGGCCAGGTCGCTTGTGAAAAAGAGAAATCTCACTCGGTGAACTTTTTTACCTGGTAAAATAAAAATAATAAGTGAATAGTTAATCTGGTCCCCTTTCTGCTGGGAGGCTTTGTGCTGGATTTCAGCTGGAGGTGCGTCTCCACTAAGGAATGGACGGGCTTGTTGTGTGTTGTGGGTTAGTTTTTTTCCGGCCCCGTCCAGGCAACACCGGCCACACAATGGACGAGGAGGGGGGATAGGGCCGCTGGTTTTGGAACAAAAAATAAATATCTCTCGTCGCCACCGTCCGTCCACTCTGAATTTCGGGAATCCGCCCGCGGGCGTATGCGAGGACGACGTGAGTCTGTGCGGACCAAGCACAAGCCTCGTCTTGCCCCCGCTGCAAGAACCTCGGCCCCAACCTTCCGCCACCGCCGTCTGGCGTTTATCCGTTGGCGCTCGCTCCTTGCGCCCGGTGCGTGTGGTGGTAGGCGCGCGTGGCTATGCGATGCACCCCCCCCCCCTCTCCCTCGGTTGCGGGTGCGGGGGCGGTTGTTGGATCGCGCAGAGATGAGGCTTTTAATGGTAATAGTGATAATAATTTAGCACTTTCTGTGCCCGCTGATGTTCTCGTAGCGCAAGGAAGGACGCCGCCGCTGTGTTTCACGGGCACAGTCGTTTGCTGCGGTGGTTTTGAAGTCCGCGGTATTCCCTCGCTGTTCACGAACTTGCTATGGCCGCGGATCGCGTCTGGAATTCTACACGGCTGCGTCGAGAGAGAAAGAAAGTTACGCTAGAAAGTGATGAGATAAAGTGATGTGGAGTGTTCCCGAGGCTGATTGGTCGTGCCCTTTCACAGTTGAGCTCGCTCCGCACAAATACCCGTTTACTCATGCGTTGTCGTAATGGAAGGTTGGGAGGTGGCAGTGAGGAGGATGGAGATTTGGGTGGCGGGGGGGGGGAGCAGGCGAGCGAACGGGGGCGGTCAAAAAGCAAAAAGAAACTAAGCGGAAATCTGCAGGATTAATTTAAACGCCGAGTGACGGATGCGGTGACATTTTTGTTTCTTGAGTCAGAAGGCAGGGCTAAGCTTCCCTCTCTGTCGTCAGCGGCAACGTCAGGGCCTTGGCGGCGAGGGGGCTGCTTGTGTGGGGCCCGGCGAACCCGTGCTGTGATGCTTCGGGGTGAGTAGGTGTGGGGACGGTGCGACGCGCCCAAGTCCCCGGGAGCCAGAAGAGCCGCGGGTGTTGGGGAGGGGGGGCGAGGGGAGAAGGAGTTGGAGGCAGAGCCTTAAGGAGCAAGTGGAGATGGAGAAGTGGCCGCCGTGAGCAAGCGTGTGTTTTTTTTCAGCGAGCGTGTTGGAAAATGGTGAGCGGGGACGTGCGAGCGTGGAGCCGGCACGGGAGAGGGAGAGAGAGAGAGAGAGGGGGGGGATCGAGGGAGGGAGTGGAGGGGAGGCAGGGATTGAGGAAACGACGCATTTTCGTGACCCGCCATGACCCCCCCCCGGCTTTTGTGTCGGGGGTGCACTCCGTGCATTTATGTGTGAGCGCCGTAGTGCGCTTGCGTGGAGAGGAGCGCAGCGAGAGAGAGAGAGAGAGAGACGACGAAAACAATCCGGAGCGGGGCCACGACGCGGGGCGTGCGGCGGTAGGCGGAGGTTGGCACGGCGGCGCGGCGAGCTCCGAGCGGTAGAGCCGCCCCGGCGAGCGCCGGCGACGGGGCAGAGAAATCGCGAGGGCTCCACCTCCCTTACCCCCCCACCGGTTCTCGGGGAAAACTCCGGCCTCACGCCACGCGGAGTTTTGCCTGTAATGGTGACCACAAGTAAGGACATCTCTCTCTCGTGCTTTGCTCTTCTCTCCGCGTTTCCGCGACTCGCTCATCCTCGGACCCGCGGTGACGCTCTGTGGGCCCCCGGCTCGTCGCCGTGCGACGTACGGGCTACGTTCAAGGGAGCGCGTCGGAGCCGAGCTGAGTGGGTGCGCTGTGCCGGCGAGTGGCCGGTGGCCGATTGGAGGCTGCTTAAGAGAGGCCATCGGGTGCGACGGGTTCAATGTCGTCGTCTCTGTGCGGTCCCACAGATAACGTGGAACCCCTGCTCAACGCGATAGCGGACGTGAGTACGTTAGTACAACTGAGGATGTACGTACGTCCGCTGTCGCGTTTCTGAGTTTGCGCGTATTTCCGTACGCTTTCGCGTTTCTTGAGTTGCATGTACGTTTCGTACGTCGCAACTTTCGGGGGAACGAAAAATGTAACGCATTGTGTGTGTGTGTGTCAGCACTTTGTATTTTGTACAGAGCCGCCGTTGATTTTGTCTCCTGATAATTTTTCGCGCCTGTGACCAAATCACCCGGGATATCGTACGATCTCGGAAGTTAAGCGTAGCTTGATCCTGCACGGTGCTTGGACGGTAGACCACCCAGCACAACGGGTTGCGATAGGCTGATGCTGCTGATGATGCTGCTCATAATAAAGATTTATTAGGTTAGATCGCCTAAGTGTCGATGTGTCGTTAATGTTCCATCACCCGACACAGCCGATTATTAAGGTTTGTCACGTCAAAGAAACTTGCGAATTAGTTACTGCTACAGCACACCGGTGTGTTGGAGAGTAAACACACAACATGATACCGATGCTGCTGCTGATGATGATGCTGCTGCTGATGATGATGCTGCTGATGATGATGCAGCTTCTGCGGGGCTCTGTGGTCAGCAGCAGAGAGTTGTGCAGCAACATCGATTGTTGTCCTGTACTTGGAGAAGGGGGGTTGGGGGGGGGGGTCCTAGACCGGTTCAGATATCGCTCGCCACTGGTGTTCGCCGTGGGCCAGGAATCGAACTCGGGTTCATAGCGGTACCGTGCCACAGCTCCTTTATTGGCTTACGGTACTGAATTCAATTCAGTGCCTAAATTATGACTGAATGAATGCAGTGACCGGAATTGTGTGTTCACGTCCGCACGTCTAAACACAAGTCTCACACACACACACGTGCACGTACACACGTGTGCTGACACGTGCACGTACGCACGTGTGCTGGCGCGTGCACTCGTGCCCGCTTATAGCCTGGCCTCGTTTACAACGCTTGCTCACTCTTGCTCTGTACAGATTTAGTCCCAGCAGATGTGCGAGACCTCGCGCTCCTGTGGAGGAATGCCACCGATTATGCGTGTATGTTGTACGTACGTTGAACTTCTTTCGCACCATACGTAGCCAACCCTACTGATCAGAGGTGCGGTGTATGTACGTGTGTTGAACTTTTTTCACACCGTACGTAGCCAACCCTACTGATCAGAGGTGCGGTGTATGTACGTGTGTTGAACTTTTTTCACACCATACGTAGCCAACCCTACTGATCAGAGGTGCGGTGTATGTACGTGTGTTGAACTTTTTTCACACCGTACATAATCATCTATGCTACTCGGAGGTGCGATAATTTCATACTCTTGGCCGATTCTGCTGTCCGAACCTAACCGCAAATTTAGCTCCCGATATCCGCACACGGTTTCCCACGGGTAAACAGATTATATAGAACGAATCATCAACCCCCACACCCCTTTCCCACCTGCCCCCAGCTAAAAAAGCGCAAATTCTCGGAAGACTCGCCGATAAATACGACCAATTTCCGTGCATTGATTTGGGGTCACCGCGGATATGAGCAGTCGCGGGCGATGATAGGGCCTCGGATAAGCGGGGCAGCTCTACTCTCGAGCTGTGGATTTCATTGCCGAGCGTTTTTGTTTGCTCTCGCTGCCACTCAACGTTGGACGGGAATGTTTTTTGGACGTCGGGTTTTGCTGCCCGATTTGGGTCGGCCCTGTTCTCTCCATCTGGGGCTTGCGACCGCTGTGCCTTCATTTTCAGGCCAATGTCCCTGAACGCCACCGTCTTTTGGGCCATTCCCTACTCGTTATAAATTTGCCCCCTTTTTGTTGTTGTTCTAGCGCAGGCTTTGATTCGTCGCCGTTTGCTTTCTTCTTATTTTTTGGAACCCGGTATATAACGGCAACGTGGTTGTTTTTGTTTTTTAAACGAGCTCTCGACCTTCGGGAATATAAACCCGCGCGTGAATGTAATTCCGTCTGAAGACGGCGAAACGTAAAACCGACGCGATTAATGCTGTGTGATCAATTGCTGCATGCGCAACCAGACCCGGAGCCCATCGCGATGAAATTGGTCCTTGGCGATTTTAACAAACGTGCTTTGCTGAGCGGGAGTTGACACCCGAATCTCTCCGCTCACTCTTTGTGTGTGCTGTGATGAAGGGCCATTTGCCGGGAATGTCAACTGTTGTGTACGTTTCCTATTGAGGCCACACTGGTCTTATATTGACGAATGCGTTTTAGCTTTTTGTTTTATTTACTTGTGCTCGTGTCCACCGCTGCGTTGGCAGCGTCGCCAGATACGTTGTTTAACTGTAACAGGTATGACTGTTGCGATATCGATGGCTGTGATGGTGGTGATGGCGATGTGGTGGGGGGGGGGGGGGCGGTTATTGTGAAGGCTCGCGCTCTGCGCTATGAATCTGGCGACCCGAGTTGGATTCCTGCTCATGGCCAATACCGGTGACGATTATCTGGATCGGTCCTGGGCCTCCCTAAGGTCGACTCATGAGTACTTAATGCGGTGTGTGAATATTACCACTGGGGAGACAAAGGCGGCCGGGCGTGGTGCTGGCCACCCACTCCCTCGTGTGCCGTGCCGGCCTTCATAGGTGCTGGCTAACAGCACTTGGCCCCAACAGTCTGTTCAGGCTATATGGGGGATCTTTGGTGATGATGATTATGCTGATGTCATTATGAGTGGGTGAATGTGTTAACTTGCACGTTTTAGGCACTCGAACGTGCAATTCCGAATATGAAAATAGCCAAGTGTTGGTCACGAGAGGGAATGGAATTTTTATTGCACAGGTGTTCATAGAGTGCACAACATGCTGGGTAAATCCAAGGTGGCCACGTACTGTTACTATTATCTTGAGGGACAGTATTATTACTTTTAGCCAAGTCAAATCTGCCACGCAAAAGTTCCATCATCATACTCATACACATAAAAATATACAATGCTCTTCAATGAAAAATAAATATATATATACTATATATACTAATAATACCATGTGTGTTATATATTTTGGGCAATCTTGTACAGTTACCGCACATTTTGTTATTCGTAACAGATTTTTGGGTCATATCGCGTGAGTAGATTACCACTGTGTGTTGTACACCCTCCTCCACCTGACCCAAACATCAATTGTGAATCATGATGTAGTGTGGCGAAAACTTGCGTGTACAGTTTTTACTAATGCTTCACCGATGAACGTATCCAACCGGCTGAAAATTGTACGAGGCAATTATCTCTCATGATCCTGAGACGCAGCAAATCCATCTGGCAGCTTCACGCGAGCTGATACGATGGCTTCGTTTCCACAGTGGGCGTCCTCTAGCGCGCGTGATCTCCTTGGGGTGCCACGATGTTAACTACCTCGCCTGGTATGCAGCAGGTCGTGGGTTCGATCCCAGGAGTGAGTGTGCGTGTTCTCCCTGTGGTTGCGTGGATTTTTATCCAAGTCCTTTGGGTTTTCCCTCCACATTTAGAAACATGCACAGAGAATATTTGGCTGCTTTAAATTTCCACTCGATAAGCCACTTCGTTGAGCTGTCATTTGTGATAGCCACGTCGCTTTTGGAAAATGGATGCATAGCTCAGTGGGGCCTTACCTGGTAAAATCAAAAGGTTAGTTTTTTTTATCCTGCTTGTTTGTCCACCAGCCCATCGTTAGTCTCGACCCACCGGCCCATCGGCCCTTCCCGTGACACGTCTCGCCCAAGCCCACTTCACTTTATTCACGTACCTATGTTGAACTTCTTTCGCACCGTACGTAGCCAACCATGCTAATCGGAGGTGCGGGGGAAGAACGATAAATGGCACGCAGTCTCTTGTGATCGCTCCAACTTGCATTTGTTCTCTCATCAAAAGATAGGGCCCCATATTATCATCCAACCTCGGCCTCCGTACGGGATGCCATCATGGTGCAATGGAGAACGCTCTGGAATTTGAATCCTGTGGTCCCATCTCCCAGCGTGGTAGTTGATACAATTAGGAAAGTTTCTTAAATCCCACCATCCCTCCCTCCCCGCACCACTTCTGTTCACCCAGCAATGTGGTTAGTCGATGGACAGGGCACGTGTGGTGGGGTAAAGTGTGCCTGCTCCAAACCTCCTCTGAGGCATCTCGCCAGCACGGAAAGAGTAGGCCAAAATCCACTCTCCAAACGGGCCTTCTGCTAGCAAGTCGTGTGAGCGAGCAATCGCTGTGCCGCTGCTGCGCCTTCAACCATCCCGTCGTGGTGTTCTTTGGCACGGGCCAAACGCTCGGCGTTGAACAACGCGTCGTTACGACTTAATCGCCGTAACGGCGACCCCCCCCCCCAGCCTCCTCCTCCGCCCGGGTGCCTAAATAAAGCGGCGTTAATCACGTCGCTGGCGGTGCGCTCAATATGGCCGTGGCGGCGGAGATGCGGCGGCAGGGCGCGCTCCGTAGATGGCGTTGTGTAAAAACGTGTGACCCTAATCCCGAGTAATTGGCGTCCGTTTACGGTGCGCCGCGTCACCCGCCCCCCCGGCGAGTGTTGAAACAAACCGCAGCTCAGCGGGGGCGACGAGGGGAACGCTGGGTAGAGACATTTACAGCGAGCGGGGAGGTGGGGGGGTGCCGACGCTGTTTTAAAAACAACAACAAAAACCGTGTCGAGCGGAGGCTCGAGGGAGCCGAGTCGACACTGGGTGATATGCTGGGGCTCGAATCCGGGTTTCAGCGGCCCCGTGATTTAGATCGGGGTTCTCAAGCGTAGCGAGTTTGCTGGTCTCAGCCTGGTCACCGATTCCACGGCCGCATTGAATCCTCCCAAACAAGGCACAACAGAGGGGTGCCACGGTGGCTCAGAGATGTCATCTTCCTCGCCTGGTATGCAGGAGGTCGTGGGTTAAATCCTGAACCTTGTTGAGTTTGCATCTCTCTCTCTTTCTCTCCCCCTGTGTGCGCGTGGATTTTTTCCCGGGTTATCTGATTATTTCCCTCCACATTTAGAATCGACGTGTGTTTTGAATATTTGGCTGCTGTACATTTCCACATGATCAGCCACTTCGTTTAAGCTGTCATTTGTGACGGCCAGGTCGCTTCTGACATAGAACGATAGAGCTCAGTGGGCCTTACCTGGTAAAATAAATAAAAGTTTGATCGTTGTTAAGCGTTTAGTCTGCACGTCGAGATAAAGATAAAAGTTCAGTGCTGTGAACGCTCTACTTGTGCCACTACCATTATATTATTATAATTATGATAATTTTCATTAAAATAAATGATAATTATCATTTATTTCGCTGAAGATGTTCGTGCTTTAAATTGTTAAGTTTAAATTTTTGTCGATGTAATGATGCATGAGCACATACCCAGCAGACAGCTAAAACGATTTGTGTTGCTGCGTGTGTGTGTGTGTGGGTTCTCGTTGTGTTGCTGTGTGTGTGTGTGTCTTCTCGTTGTGTTGCTGTGTGTGTGTGTGGGTTCTCGTTGTGTTGCTGTGTGTGCGCGCGCGTGTCCGGCTTGTCATGTTGCTGTGTGCGCGCCTGTGCGTAGCGATAGACACAGCGACATTAGCCTTGTGAAACACGTGGCCCTGTGTGCCCTACCGCTTGCGTCTCACTGGGCTACAGGGCTACATTATTATTCAGTGGCAAACTTTCCGTTTGTTTTGTTTCATGTAGACGCCGGTGTGAGGCTGGAGTTTTCATGGTTAGAAGGGAGAGAGAAAAACCCCCCGACCGTACTGGAAAATGTGGTGGAAGCCGCGTTGCCCTGCGGTAATTCGGCGTGCCGCAATCCGTGTAGCAAGCAGGGGACTTGTTAGTTGTTCGTTATATTTTTTGCCCACGTTTTTTCTTTTTTCTCCGCGGCGGCGAAGGGTGGTACGTTGATTCTTTTGCACAATGTTTTTATTCATCATCGCTTTGTAAAAGGAGTGAACGCGCGGCTCCACGAGCCACAAGGCCCTCTCCTCCAGCTACCCCCGCGAGGCCCTGCACGTCGCTGAGTCGTTCCTCTCATCTTGGGCAAGTCACTGAATCGTAGGGATCTTCAGTGGTTACTCTCATCCTGGGCAAGTCACGGAATGATACGGGTCTAAAATGAGTCGTTTTGGTCTGGAGAAACCGTGGCAACGCAAGGCTTGCAAACACAAGCACAGCTGCAGCTAATTATTTTCGTGTAGTATTTATCTTTAAAACATTTTTATTCAAATAATACAATACTCCCAATACTCCCATAATCATAGTAACGTATTTATGATTTAACGATATGCAGATGGCACGATGAGATCAGCTCTCGTGCGCAGGAGCCAGATGGATTGTTGTTAGCGTCGCGAGGCTGTGAGAGATGGCGACGGCTCGGAGGAGGACCTCATCCAGCAGTGGATAGTCCACGGCTGGCGATGTCGATTTCTCTTCTCCTCCTTCTTCTTCTTCTCTCGTGTCCCACCAGCCGACGCGTGCGCCGCTTGCGCCGTCACACTTTGCGTAGCCGTGTAAACGGCGAGGAAGAGCGTTTTTCTCACCGCGCCGCGGAAGCCGTCGCAGCCGCCCACCCGCCTGCAGAGGTCGCAAACGGGTTTTGATTCCTTACCCGTACCCGGCCACACCAGGGTCGCAAACGGCTACCCGTACCCGGCCGGGTACGGGTAGCCGGGTATCAGGTAGGGTACGGGTATCGGGTACCCGGTTGCCACCTCTGCCCACCTGTTGTCGGATTTTCAGCAGCCCGGGGCAGGAAGCAGCAGTCGCTCGACGTGTAAAATTAACGTCGGCCCTGGCTTCGGCACCGTCTCGCTGCGCCAGCTGCTGTACCCGCACCTTCGATGACCATAGATGGCTACGTACGGCGCGAAAGAATATCAGAATATTCTTTTATACTGGGTTGAATCCGATGAGCTATGAAGCTCTTTTCAACACATGTCAAAGTAGTTGGTGGGGGGTCAGAACGTCACAAACAATAAAAAAAAAACTTGCGGTTGGTCTCCCGTTGGCCGCAGATGTCGGGTTACGAATGGCCTGCAATCCTCCCGAACGCACCCGTTTCTCTTCGCCTTTCGTCCTACCGTTGCCCGCTGCCGTGCCCACGCTCGTGCTCGCTTTCAGCGACTCGCAGATGGCGGTGAGGTGGCGGCCGCCGCCGGGCCGTTCTAGCTGTCACCAACCGCTGTCCACGCCGTGTCGCTCGCTCTCTCAAGGGAAGCGGACGCGCGTGAAGGAGCTGGCTGCGCATGTGCAGTTTTGGAGAAGGGGTGGAACTTTTTGATTGGGGGGGGAGGGGGGGGGGTCTTGGTCGTCCCTAGGATTGCCGGCATTGAGTTGGACGGGTGGCTTTCAACAAATCGGCAGCCGTTGTTACCGGTGTCACCAACAGTTTCGCAATTTTAACTATTGACTATATTTATTTTACAAAGGTGAGGCTCCACTGAGCTGCAGAAGCGACCTGGTCATCATCACAAATGATAGCTCAACGACGTGGCTGATCACGTGGACATTTATCACGGGCAAATACGCGCGCGTCGATTGTAAATGTGGAAGGAAAAACCGGAGAACCCGGAGAAAAATTGACACTACCACGGGGAGAGAGAGACACACACTCCAAATGTACAACAGGCGTCAGGGTCGGGGTCGAATCGACGACCCCCTGGATACCAGGCGAGGGAGTTAACATCTCGTGAACGTGGCGCCCCAACAGCAGTAGCGGTCGCCTTCGTCGTCGTATATTGCTGTAGGAGATGCCAACAAGATGTGGTCAACCAGCAAGCAGAAGGCCAAACTGTTGAGCTTGAGGATGGCTTCCGAGGTTGCGAATCGCAGTCCTGGCTCCCCTTCCTGCTGTTGCGAGGCGGACGCGGGGAACCAGCAGCGTTCGCAGCGCGTGCGTCACCGCCGCACGCAGCGCGATGATGAGTGCCTAACCTGGCCGTTGCCTCCGTGACGACCCCGTGACGACCCCGTGACCCCGCCAGTGGAGGACGTCGCTGGAAGGGGTCTCGCTGGTATCTCGTTTGTGTCTCTTGGTTAAAGATTCGAGACGAACGAACGAACGATTTAATGAATGAATGGAATGAGTGAGTGAGTGAATCGTGGCTCTCATCTACCGCTCGTAACATGTGCGAGTGATTAGCCGTGGGCTCTTCTACCATTTTGGTTAAAATGTCGTGTGTTTATGTTCTTTAATGGTTGCTGCGCGTACGTGACTTGTCTCGAGATTGTAGAGAGTGTGCGGGCATGAGCGAGCGGATGAAAGGCCAATGAAGGCAAAGTGTGTACCCGTGCATATTGTGTAGTGCGTGTGTAATATCTTAATTCTGCTGCAGCTAAAGTTGGGCTTTTGATAGTTTCTTTAGTACCTCCATTAAAATGAGAATTGGTGATGTTAATTTTAATTGAGCCGACCGTGATTCTTGTGCTCGCGATTAAGTCCTAGTGGCCAGCTCTCATTCACTCGCTCGCTCACACTCACACGCTCGCTCACACTCACACTCTCACTTTCTCACTTGCACGTTATCGCTCACGCTATCACTATCTCTCACGCTCTCGCTCATTCTCACGCTCTCGCTCGTGCTTTCTCTCACGCTCTCAAGCACTCAAGTTTTCGCTCATGCGCTCACTTACTCTCTCAATCTTGCTCATACTCTCACTCAAACTCACGCTCTCGCGCGTGCGGGAAGAAATAAATTAAACGGCTTTGAAAATCCGATAGGATCCAGGGCAAAGGAGGTCACACTGGGGGGATTGATGTCGCAAAGATTTTATCGCAGTCATTGCGGGTGGGGCGCTTGATGCAAGGCTCCCTGATCCACCAACCACGACTGCATACAAACTTTAACGGGGCAAAGGAGGTGAAATAAATGTAATAATACTCTCGTGTGTGTGTGTGTGCGTGCGTAATTGTGTGGGGAGCGGTGGTGTGGCAGTTATCACTCTGCGCTACGAACCCGGCGACCCGAGTTCAATTTGCACTCACAGCCACTGACACCAGTGACGATTATCTGAACTGGTCCTGGGCCTCCGCTAGATCGACTCAGCCTCAAACGGGTACCTGGTGCGGTGTGTAAACATCGCCACTGGGGAGACAAAGGCGGCCGGGCGTGGTGCTGGCCACCCACCCCCTCGTGTGTCGTGCCGGCCTTCGTAGGTGCCCCAACAGCCCGTGAAGGCTATACAAAGATGGATCTTTGTCGTTGTATTTGCTGGTGTGTGCACTCACGGCGTATGGAACAAGTGAAAGCGCGAGGAATGTAATCGAGTCCGATGCAATGGGAGGCGAATTGTCCTGGCTCAAATAATTTGACGTCTTCGACGGGAGGGTGGTAGGTGCCCAACTCTCCGTGCGTCTCCCATCGCGACGTCATTCGGCTCCTGTGTAGTAGAATGCTCAGACGAAAACAAGATTCCGTAAATGTTAGCAGATGGGGGGGGGGGGGGGGCGGTGGGTAGATGCCCGGGGAATTGAGGCGGGGGGGGCTGTGGTAGTGGGTGGGTGATAGACGCGTGGTCTGATTTTAGACACGGGAGGCAATGCATCGGTCGGGCGGGGGGGGGGGGAGGCTTTTATTTATTTATTTGAGTTTTGTTGTACACAAGGACAAAGGCCCCGCCGCTGCGGAATGTTGGGCCACAACAACAACAACAACAAAAAACTACTGCACGCGAATATCCACCAGGCCCCCCATTGTACCCGACGCGTCCTGGTTGATGGGGTAGGTGGGAGGGCAGGTAACCCGGGGAAGTCGGGGGGGGGGTGGGGGGAGACAAACTATTTGTCTCATCATTTACATGGAAAATACACCCGTGGGCGGGGGGTAGCTGTGTATGTGTAAGTAAAAGGGAAAAAGGGGGAGATGTGTTTAAAATACAGGTGGGGAGTTGTGGGGCTGATTCTAACACCGTCTGCGGGAAAAGGAGGAGGCGAGGCCGCGTCGCTAATGGGGGGGGGGGGGGGGGGGCTCGCGACGGCCGTGTCGGAGCAGTTTGTCATCGCTGCTGAATTCCCGACTTCAAATCCAGGCACGGAACGTCGTGGTTACCGCAGCTCGGCTCCCAGAGATGAACTTCACCGGCCGATTGACCGAGGGGTGAACCGCTCGTCGCAGCCGGGTTTCTCCTTTCTCGGGGCTCATCGGCAAAGCCGGGTGTTGATTAAACCACGCAGGGATGTTTCGCGAGTGACAACCCCCCCCTCCACCTCTCCCGGCGTGGGACGGGCCTGGGGTCCGCACCCGACCCGTGACTTTAATTCCGCGTGGCCCGTGCCCACCGCGAGGGCCTTCCACTCCGAAGCGGGCTGCGCGCAATGTCTTATCCGTCGCTGCCAGCGTCGTAGCATCACCAATCGGGTACCGGAGGGGAGTGTTGTAGGACCAGGCAAAAGACCGCGTTGGTAAAATTTCGCTCGGTCGTATCTGTCACCGCAATGGCCTCTTTGTGCTCGGTCAACGCGCGCGTTGTAATTCTGCGTTGTCGTTGGATGACACTGAGGTGCGCGTGCGTGCAGTGGTAAGTGTGGTTGCCCGCAAAGGCGTTTGCAAGTCCTGTTCTACCCTTGCGAGGAAGACGATTCTCCCAAGCGAAGGGCACCTGTCGATAACTACACGCGTTCATGAATTCTGAACCGAATAATCATTATTTGTTTGCAAGTGAATCGACAAACCTCGATTAAAAGCAATCATCTTGGCAGTTTGTTATATCACAACAAATACGACGATAATAGCAATCGCAATAAGAACAATAAATCCCAATTCTTTTGCTCCCGGGAAAATCGCGCACCACCTTTCGATGGCCTCGGAGTGACGGAGCACACCACAATCGCAGTGTCGCGTGTCCACGCTCCCACGGGCCACCAGCGCGCCCCTGTCACCGTCACGACCCCCACAGCCCCATCGACGCGGCGTGGCGCGGCGTTAATCAGCTGTGCGGTGCGCTTGCTCCCAGTTGGAGGAGGGCGTGGAGGGCGGGTTGGTAATTCAGAAAATGATGTTTTTTTCGGTATTTTTAGAAACTTGCTTTCTTTCGGGGTTTCAATTTGCACCTTGGGTTCATTTTGTGTTTGTGAGTTGAGAACTTGTCACTTCCATTACGTGGGGAAATCTGGGGAGAATAAACATCGCGAGAGACGCCGTACACGCACGCACACATACCAGGTTTAAAATGACAGGCTTTTTGGGAAACACGTGTGTGTGTGTGTGGGGAGCTGTTGTAGTGTAGCAGGGTAGCACACTGCGCTACAAACCCGGCAACACAAGTTTGATTCCCGCTCACAGCCACCAACACCAGTGAAAATTATCTGAACCGGTCCTGGGACTCCCCTAGGTTGACTCAGCCTCAAATGAGTACCTAAAGTGGTGTGTAAACATCAGCACAGGGGGGATAAAGGTGGCTGAGTGTGGTGCTAGCCACCCACCCCCTTGTGTATTGTGCTGACCTTCATAGGTGCTCACTTACAGCTCCTGTCTCAACAGCCTGTTCAGGCTATACGGGGATCTTTGTCGTTCGTGGATGTCCGGAAGGGGTAGAGGGTGAATGGCTTTTAACTCGCTGTGAACCGGGTTCAATTCACGGACATGGATGGCGCAATGTCAAACCTAAACCTACTGTTATCATCATCGTAGTCATCATCGCAATGTACAAGGCGATCGATATTTAGATGCTTCACAGATTTGTAACGGCCCTCCTTGTATGCATGTAGGTTACACTTCTTTCGCACCGTGCATAGCCGACCGTGCTTATCGGAGCCAACCTCTTTGCTGCGAAAGTGATGCCTTGCGTAGGTAGGAAAGTGTTCAGAGATTGAATGCGAGCATTCAGATTGGTGGGAGACATGTAGAGGAGTTCACGAATGTGTAATTTCTCTGTAATTGGTTCCAATTATTTGAGTGGGTTATTATCGTCAATAAACGCCACATTCATGGACCCAGAGGGGCAAGAGTACGTGGCTCATAGGCTGCAGCAGTGGTGCCGGTACATCGTGTAGGACATGGCCTCATGGCACAGGGGTCATCGTGCCAAGCCAGCTTAGAATCTTGGGTTCGAACACCGGTTTCTGCCACTGCCTGTGATGCGACTGGGTTCTCTAGTGTAGTGAGTTGATGGTCTTCCAGTAACCACTGTGGGCTATATTTCATCTCTGAGAATTAACATATCTGGAACACTCTTCCTTCCGATATTAGGAAGCCAATGGAGTTGTGCACTTTTAAATGTAGATTGAAAACTCACTTTTTAGACCTGCTTTTTGTATTTAGTTTGTTGTCCTTCCCCTGCAACGTACGGTGCGACAGAAGCTCTGCATTCATACGTATTCATTTTGTGAATGTCACGAACGCAATCATTACTCTCTGTGGTCAGGAGGGTAGGAAAGTGCTGCCCCCCACAGTGCGAATCAGAGGCGACTGGAAGGGATGTCGGAGGTAGCTCTGCAGCGTCCACTTCCGCAGGAAGAGTCCGCGCTCCTGTGCGAGAGATCCGAACGGATCCTGCCGTCCTGTGGCCACGTGATGCCGCCAAAACGAACGATCGGGTCAATGTCGGGGGCGGGGGTTGGGGTGGGGGGAGAGACAAAAAAAGAAAATAAGCAAAAGCCCCGGTGCGTCGTGCACTGCAGCAATGGGCGCGACGCGTGCACGAACACGCACGCCGAGAGAATGCTGAGCGAGTGCCTCCCACCCCCTTCAACTGCGTGCAGGCAGCGTGCAGGCAGCATGCAGGCTTTAAAAAAAAAAAACACCTGCAGAGGCGCCTGAACAGAATTTGTAAGCAGCATCCGGGCCTAGGAACTGCAACGGTCAAATTAACGAAGTAAACACTCGTTGTCCGCACCCATGACTCACGGCGGGCACTCGCTTTAAAAGTAGGGCATGTCATCAGTCCTTCTGGCCAGGATGCAGCGCAGTGGGCGGATAGCAGCGGGGGCCTGCCAGTTGCGAACGTGCGGGCTCACGTCCCAGCCGGGGTCAACTCTGCATTGTCATCTTCATGATCATCCCCAGGATATTACCATTGCCGTCGTTATCTTTGTCGTCATCATCATCATTATTATCTCCGATTTAACACGTAGGCCCCCCCTGGTCAGTCAGTGAAATTGGCACTGTCAGGAAAAGCTGCCGCCTTTGGTGCGAGTGTAAAAGCGATCGTTGTGTTAAGATACGTGAGTGGTCTCTGCCATAGGAACGTGGACATTCCATGACAGATTCAGGACCGATATTGAGCATGACCACCACACATTGCGGGAGCACTTTTATTTTTTTACACTGCCATGGTATTTGGGGTTCTCATTATCCGCTGCTAGATGAAGACTCCGCTGGCCAGGGGTTCACGCTGCACCCCTCAGCCCGGTGCCTCCCTCGGCTGTCGTAACTTCGCTAGTCTTGTCCGTCAGCGAACGAGTAAATTCTTTAACTCAATTTATTTCACCAGGAAATGACCAACTGAGCTATGGGGCTCTTTTTCAGATGCAACTGGGCCATCACGAATGATAGGAAAACTTGTTGTTGTTGGCCTATCGTGTAGAATTGTAAAGCAGCCAAATATTCTAAATGCGCGATGTCGATTCTAAATGTGGTGGGAAAAACCTGAGGACCCGGAGAAAAATCCATGCGACCACGGGGACAGAGACACACAAACTCTAAATATACAGCAGGCGTCAGAGTCGGGATCAAACCCACTACCTCATGTATACCATGCGAGGTAGTTAACATCTCCTAGCCACCGTGATGATGATGAGAGAGAGAGAGAGATACCGCAAACTCCAAATATACAGCAGGCGTCAGGGTCGGGATGGAACCCATGACCTCCTGTATACTAGGCGAGGTAGTTAACATCTCCTAGCCACCGTGGCGCCCCACCGGATGTATGTTCTCTGCTCGTGACCCCCCGTCGCAATAAATGCGCATGTTTTTCATCGTTGCGCAACGTCTCGGATTCCCGCTCTGGAGGATGAACCTTCACACGCTCCGTGTTCCCGCCCTTCCTTCCGGGGCTTTCATCGTTTTTGTCTTTTTAAAAGAACGCGGGCGGGCGTGCATAAGCGCTTGCATGCGCGTGGAAGGGCGCGCGTGTGCGTCACTGCCCGTCAGACGTGTTGCGTGCTCCGAATCGGCTTTCTCTCTTCGTCTCATGTGTATTTGTCTTAACGCGACGCCCGGGTGTGCGATGGGGCATGACCGTTGAAGAATTCGTCGTACAAAAATCTATTTTCTAGTGAATGAATGAGGCTTACAGTGGCGGGGGTGGGGAGGTCTTTTGTTTTAAATGTGTGTTCGTCCTGTATGTTGATAGGACAATTGCCGCAACTGCGTGTGGGTTGGCGGTGGGGAAAAAACGGTATGCTGTGCGCGTGCACGCGTGTGCACATACGTGTGTGTGTGTGTGTGTGTTTGGAGTTCGATTCCCAGCCGTGGCTAATGGTACCCGAACTTTCCCTGGGGCCTATCCACAATTGACTCGGCTTCAAACTAGCACTTGACGCGGTGTATACATTTCAGCACCGGGGATACGAAGGTGGTCGGGCTTGGCCGCTGGCCGGCACTACCGCGTCATCTTAACCGGTGCTCGCGAACAGCGCTTTGCCCTGACGATTCACAAGTCTAAACGGGATGCGAAACCTTTGGTGTTGCTGTCTCCGCGTGCGCAGTGGAGGTGAGCCAGTCCCTGTCCACGCAACCCAACCTCGGCCTCCGCGCCCTCTCCTCCATGCCGGGCGTCGGGGGGGTCCTCGCCTCCGCGGGGGGCAGCAGCGGCGAAACCGGGATGGGCAGGTAGCGGTGGCGGCGCCATCGTCATCATCGGTGCCGAGCTGCCCTCCTCGGCGGCATCTTCGCCACCCCAGCAGCAGCAGCAGCAGCAGCAGCAGGCGCAGCCGGCGACCCCGGGTGGCCTCCCGCACGAGCAGGACCTGCAGCACGAACTGCAGGCGCTCAAGCAGCAGCAGCAGATCCAGAAACAGCTGCTGCTCGCCGAGTTCCACAAGCAGCAGGAGCAACTTGCGCGACAGCACGAGGCGCAGTTGCAGGAGCACATCAAGGTGGGCGCCAGGGTGAGAGTGCCTCTGCCCCCCCCCACCCGCCCGCCTGTTCGGCCCACCCACCCCTCGCTCGGAATCGGAATCTTGATTCGTCCTGGAGGAATCCGATGAGCTGTCCAGTAGGGGCCCGCGCTGAACTTCTTTTTTCAGCAGGTTTCACCCAGAAAATTATTATCTTTTTCTTATTTTCCATGTGTTTGGTCCCACTGAGTTGCGTAGCTCTTTTTCAGGAGCGACCTGGCCATTACAAGTGACAGCTCAACAAAGTGGATCGTCGTGTGGAAATTTAGAGCAGTAGCCAAATACTCTAAACGTGTGATGTCGATTCTAAATGTGGAGGGAAAAACGGGAGGACACGGAGAAAAATCCGGGTGACCACGGGGATAGAGACGCGTAAACTCCAAATATACAGCAGGCGTCAGGGTCGGAATCTAACCCACGACCTGCTACATAGCAGGCGTGATGGTTAACGTTTCGCTACCATGGCATCCCTGCTTCATCCACCCACCCGTCTTAGCTGTGGCGGGCAGTGAAGGTGTGGAACGTGCGTGCCACACGCTAACAAGAGTGGAACCCTGAGCAGGCTTCTCCTGGAGCACTAAGCCCAGCTGCTGCTGGTCTCGATGCCGTGGGAAAACTTAAGAGGGGAGACACGGCGCAGGCTCCGTGCAGGCCCTGGTCCTAGCGCCCTTCACGAGGGCACGGTACTCGAAAGATTTGCAGCTTTTGTTCGGTCCGTCTCCTTCGCTGACGCGTGCGTGCGTCTGTGTGTTTGTGTGTGCCCTTGCGTGTGTACGCGCGCACGTGCGCCCGTGTGCGTGCGTCCCCTCCCCTCTCCCACCTCATCCCCCCGCTCCTCCCCCGGTCCCTCGGAGCAGCAGCAGCAGATGATGGCGCTGAAGCGGCAGAGGGAGATGCTGGAGGCTCAGCGGAAGATGGAAGCGGCGCGTGAGGCCGAGCTGCAGGAGAAGCAGCGGCGCGAGCAGCACCTGCAAGCGCTCAAGTACAAGGAGAAGGGCAAAGAGAGTGAGTGTGAGCGACGGGGCGGCTCGCCACGGCTGCGTTGCCGTGGTAGTGGCAGTGCGGAGCTCCGAGGGAGCACCTTGAGATCCTGGCAACCTGGGCTAGATTCCCGGTGACGGCGAACATTGGTGCCGAGTGATACCTGAATCGGTTCTGAGCCTTTCCATCGTTCGGTTTGGTGTGTAAACATCAGTGATGTTTATATGTATGTTGAACTTGTTTCGCGCCGTACGTAGCCAACTGCGCTAATCGAAGGTGCGGGGGAAGTATAACAAACTAACACACACACAAAGCAGTTCTAAAAAAATGAGTTTTCAATCTAGATTTAAAAGTGCATAGCTCCAGTTGCTTCCTAATAGTGGCTGCAAGTGGCTTCTTTGGAGACAAAGGCGGTCGGGCGTGGTGCTTACCACCCACCCCCTCGTGTGCCGTGCCAGCCTTCATAGGTGCTACTCTCTAACGGCACTTGCTTCTACAGTCTGTTAAGGCTACACGAGGGATCTCTATCTTTGTGTGGCGTCTCAGGCGCCGTCGCGAGCTCGGAGGTGAAGCAGCGCCTGCAGGAGTTTGTGCTCAACAAGCGGCAGCGCGGCCCCACCATCACCCCCAGCACGGGCGCCATCAACCACACGCTGCCGCACAACCAGCGCCTGTGGCTCGCGTGAGTTTGTGCGAGTGTGTGTGCGTGTGCGTATGTGTGTGCGCGCATGTGTCTGTATGTGTGGAGCGGCGGTGCAGCTGTTAACGTGGCCACCACAACACCAGTGACAATTATTTGAACTGGTACCTGGGCGACTCAGCCTCAAATGATTGCTTGGTGCGGTGCGTAAAATCATCACCACTGGGGAGACAAAATGTGCCGTTCCAGCCTTCTAGCTAAGAGCACTTGCCCCAACAGTCTGTTCAGGCTGTACGGGGGATCTTTGTCATTGTTTGTTTGGGGGTGTCTGTGTGTGTGCGTGGAGGTGTGTAATAATAATAATTTACAGCTCTTTGTCAATACATTGTCGGATTGGACTCCCCAAACATGGAGCTTGTTTGATCATACTTCACCGCGCACCGCCGCTGACTCGCCGCGTTGCTCTCGCGCCCCTGCCCCCCCCCCCCCCGTGTCTTTTGCCGACAGCGTGGCACAGCACGGCTCTTTTGAGAACAGCTCGCGGCCGGGCGGCGTCACCCAGCTGTGCCAGCACCCCGACATCGGCAACTACGAGTCCAAGGACGACTTCCCGCTGAGAAAAACCGGTGAGACCCGGCGGCCGGCCCACAGCGGCGGCAACGCTTCGAAAGCCATGTCGGCCGTGGTGGCCGAATAATTAAAATTGAGACCTTCCTTTCGTTAGTTTTCGGCAATGGCCGGGCTTCCGATCTCGAGGTTGCACGATCGATCGCTCAGCAATGCGCCCCCGTCTTTGTCCAACAGTATAAATGGGTCAGGTGGGGTAAAGTGTAACTCCTGTCTCTTCCACAAATGTAAGTCCTTCATCGAGAGAGGAGGCCAGTATCCTCGAGAGAGAGAGAGTTAGAGTTAGGGGCTGTCCAGAGTCCCTTCCGCCAGCAGTGGCTTGAGTGAGTAAATCATTTCTGGACTGCACTTTTCATTTAAAGGGAAACACGTTTTCGGGTGCACCGCACACACGATTCTGTGCGCTCCACGCTCGTGCCGTCTCTTGGGTTTCATAAAAAAATTATTTTGGTTCAAAACTTGCTGATGTCTTCCCACCCCCCACCCCGCCAACGACGCAGCACGACGCCGTTTCGTCAATAAATACATCTGGCGCTGCGTGCTCCTTGCTTTCAAATAAACATTATTTTAATATTTTTTTTCTTCTTCCCCCCTACGCTGCTGTTCTCGTGCCCACGTGTGTGGCAGCGCTCGCTCTGCCGCCCGCCAGAGAGCCGCTAGTCTCTCCGGGCGCCCCACCCGCGGCCTCCCCCGCTCGGCTGTCCACGCCCACGTTTAGACAACGCGCCTGGGACAGGAACTCAGACGTTTCGAAATAATTACGTGTGCCGTATAGACGGCCCTGCCCCGGCCCTGCCCCGGCCCTGCCCCGGCCCTGCCCCGGCCCTGCCCACACCTCCACACGTAGCCATGTGGACCACAGTGCTTGGGCATGTGTGGGTGGTTAGTCTGGCCCAGTGACCCGAGTTTGATATCTAGTCCTACACGTAGTGGATATACTTTCGCTGCTCGTAAATAATGATATGGCACCCATAATTCCACCGGGAGTCCATGCAGAGCAGCAAATCTTCGGTTTCAGCTAATTGAAACAGGCAGTTAGCGGAGATGCCACCGGACTATCGGGGACCTGGGTTCGCATCCAGGCTCACGCTCTCTCGTGTGTTGTTGGTGTGCCCACCCCCCCGCGATGGTGCACAGCGTCCGAGCCGAACCTCAAGCTGCGCTGCCGACTCAAGCAGAAGGTGGCGGAGAGGCGGAGCAGCCCCCTGCTGCGGCGCAAGGACGGCACCGTCGTCACCACGCTCAAGAAGAGGCCCATGGACGTCACAGGTGCGCGCGAGTGTGTGCGTGCGTGTGGTAAAGTGCACATAGCCTGGCACAAGTGCCATGGTGACGTCACCGCCACCTAGTGGCGAATGGCGGGTGTTGTGCATGTGTTTGCGAGTGTGTGCGGGTACGTGTCTGTGTGTGCGTTTACATTGTGTGTGTGTGTGTGCGAGTGTACATGAGTGTCTCAGTGACGATTATCTGAACCGGTCCTGGGCCTCCCTTAGGTTGACTCAGCCTCAAATAAGTACCTGGTGCGGTGCGTAAAAACATCGGCACTAGGGAGACCAAGGCGGCCGGGCGTGGTGCTGTCAACCCACCCCCTCGTATGCCATTCTGGCCTTTATAGGTGCTCGCTAACAGCACTTGCTCCTACAGTCCGCTAAGGCTATACGGGGGATCTTTGTATTTTGTGTGTGCGGGTGGGTAGGCGGTAGTGCGGTGGTTAGCACGTAGATTCCCGCTCGCAGTCAACAGCAGTGACTGTTTTCTGAACCAGTCATCGGCCTCCCCTAGGTCGACTCAGTCTCAAATGAGTATCGAGAGCGATGTGTAAACATCGCCACTAGGGAGACATTGGCGGCCTTCATAGGTGCTCGCGAACAGCACTTAAACTGGATGCAGTGTATCCAGCGCACATCAGCACTGGGGAAACAAAGGCGGCCGGGCATGATTCTCGTCGCACCACCCCATCGAGCGCCTCGCTGGCCTTAGCAGTTGCCAGGTGACGGCACTTGCCCCAACAGTCTGCATGGCTATATGGGGACCTCTGTCTTTGTGCGCGTGTGCGTGCAGGCCCCACGGTGTGCAACAGTGCGCCGGGCTCAGGGCCCAGCTCCCCCAACAACAGCTCCAACAACATCACGAACGAGAACGGCACCATGGGCTCCATCCCCAACATGCATGCCGAGGTAGCGGCCCTGCCCACACCTACACACGTAGCCATGTGGCCCACCATGTGCGGGCACGTGTGGGTGGTTAGTCCGGCCCAGTGACCCGAGTTCGATTCTCTGCTATAGCTAACGTCAGTCGTGTGAGATATCTAGGATGTTGTGATTTGTGACCATTGCCACTGGGGAGACAAAGGCGGCTGGGGATAGTGCTGGCCACAACCCCCACCCCGTTTTGTGCCGTGCCAGCCTTCGTGGCCGCTCGCTTTCCCCAACAGTCTTGAAAAGCTTTACAGGGGATCTTTGAGTGCTGTGCGCAAAGTATCCACAGTGGTGTGTTATCATCACCTGATGAGTAACACACTAATGAATGTAAACGACAAGTAACAAACTGCAATGGGATAGACATTGATAATTGGTTTTTTACCCTTTTATCTGGCAACAAAACTGACACCTTTTTTTTTTTTACAAGGAGTCATGTTTGCATAGACCAGAATACCTGCAGTCATAATGCAAAAAAAAAACATAACTCTGATAATGTCTGCACTGTCCTTGAAGTTGATTGGTCCACACACGAGACAGCTTTCCTTAGAGCCTAGTCTCACATGGTGTTGGACCAGATGACGCCAAAAGGCGCACAACTCAAAGACAATGCACCATCAGGGTATGAGAGCTCGGGTCAAGCATTTACACCATTGGAACCTCATTTGCCAGAAGAAAAAATATGATAATTGGTTTTTTACCCTTCTCTCTGGCAACATGATAGACATTTTAAAACGTGTTGGCGGATCGTGACGCGTAACGCTCACAAGGTTCACCCTAACGCAGAACGCTCGCTTTTAGCCGCGGCTCGTGCACCGGGCATCACTCTCGCGGCAATGCGAAAATACTTGCGCAGCACCGTTTAGCACCGACACATTTCTCTGCCATTACAATTCCTGTCGAGACCTCGGTGATGGCGACAGCTTGGGGAGAGGCTTCCAGTTTAGCCGAGGGAGGATAACCACTGGTGCTACTTGAATGTATCGGTCCGGGAGGCCTGCGATTCTGAGTTTGATCTCTGGCCAGGATTTGAACTGGGAACCGTCTAACTTGCGAGACGAGTGATCTCCTGACCCTCATCGCCACCAGGTGGGATCCGAATTGTCACTGGTGGTGTATTTGTCTTTACCTTGTCATTGACTCTCCCTCTCTCCTCGCTCTCTCTCTTTCGCGCTCTCCCTTTCCTCTCTCCCTCTCTCTCTCCCCCTCCGTCTCCGTGTCTCTGCGCCACCAGCACCCGATGCTGTCTCCTGAGCGGATGCTGACGCGCGATGGCAGCACCCTCACTCAGATCAGCCTCTACACATCGCCCTCGCTGCCCAACATCTCGCTGGGGCTGCCCGCCACGGGCGCCGCCACTCCACACGTGGGTGCCACACCCGCGCACGCACGCACAGCGCACGCACACGCACGCACACACACGCACGCACGCAAGACGTACAGGTGCAGCCCTGCGATTGCCTGCTCATGCCACCGCTGGCGGATGGGCCGGAGCTAGACATCCCCTCCCCTTTCCAGAGGATGTTTGGACGACTCGTGCACACTGGCCAGGCTGATGTTAGCCGTGGCTATGAATTGAACTCGGCTTTGCCGGGTTTGTAGCACAATGCGCAAACCTCTGCACCACCGCGCTGTCCGCAATAAAACATGCGCACATGCACGTGCCTAGACCCCCCACAAACACACGGTGCGTGTGCTCTGTCCCCCCCCGCTTCAGAGGAACTCAGATTTCCACCACAATGTGGGAGGCTTGCAATCACCTCCCTCCCTTTTACTCGGGTAACTGCCGCCGAATAGCCGACCGTAACGTTGTGAAAGTTATTTTTGTGGAATAAATGTACGTGAGCAGCTTGAAGCTGCGCGGTGTGCGTGCCATGACGTGAATGCAGATCACTCGGAGCGGAGTGGGGGCAGCGGTGGAGAGAGCGAATCGCAGTATGTGTACGTGTGTGCGCGTGTATGCCTTGTGTGTGTCTGTATTTGTGCTTATGTACGCGCGTGTGTGTGTCTGGGTTGACTCGTCCTCAAATGAGTACCTGGTGTCGTGTGTAAACATGGGGAGACAAAGGCGGTGAGGTGTAGTGCTGACCACCCACCCCCTTGTGTACCGTCCAGGCTTTTTTTATAGGTGCTCGCTTATAGCACTTGCTCCAATAGCATGTTAAGGCTATATGGGGGATATGTGTCTTTGTTGTTTGTGGGTGAATGGGGAGCGGTAGATTAGTGGTTAGTGCGTTACGCTACAAACCCGGCGACCCGAGTTCGATTCCTATTCGTGGCCAACACGATTTTCCAAACCGGTCCTGGGTCTCCCCTAGGTCGACTCAGTCTCAAGTGAATACCTGGTGTGGGGCGTGGTGCTGGCCACATCACCACCTTGTGTGCCATGCCGACCTTCATAGGTGCTCACTGGCAGGACTCGCTCGTACAACCATGTATGTGTGTGGTTCTACTTTTACAACGTCTCCTCCTCTCTGTCACCCCCATCCCTCTCCCCCCCCCTCTCACTCCGCTGCTGCTGACGCGATTGTCTGGCTTGACAGCCTGATTGTGAAATTGTAGTCGTTGCTCAGCGTCTACAGCAGCCGTACGAAAATAAGAAGATGACTCTCCTTCAATCCTCCGTCTTCCTGTCTCTACACTCACCTACCTACTCACCTCCCTACTCATCTACCTACTTACCTACCCCCCCCCCCATCTCCTTCTGTCCTGCGATCGCTCGACTACGAACCCCCTTAACTCCTTAAGGGGGTGCGGCACCGCGGTGGCGACATGTTATCTCCCTCACCTGGTATGCAGGAGGTCGTGAGTTCCATCGCGACCAACACGCCTGCTGTATGTTTGCAAATTGTTCACCCCGTGGTGGCGTGGATTTTTCCCCCGGGTCTTCCGTTTTTTCCCTGCACATTTAGAATCGTGCCTTTAGGGTATTTGGCTGCTATAAATTTCCACACGATGAAAAGCCACTTCGTTGAGCCATCATTTGTGATAGCCAGGTCACTTCTGAAAAAGAGCTACACATCTCAGTGGGGCCTTGCCTGGTAAGACTAAAATTCGTATTTTTTTCTGCCTAACCCTCGACCCCAACTCTCTGACCCTGGCAGATGGCGGGGAGCCTGGCGGCGCAGCACGAGGCGGAGCGGCACGCCGTGCTGGGCATGCGCGGTGGCGCCGCCGGCGCTCAGTTCGTGGGCAGCGTCCCCTTTCTGCCACGCCACGACGGCAACGCGGGTGCCGCCACCCTGCAGCAGCAGATCCTCCTGCTGGAGCAGGCGCGCCTCGCCGGTCCGTAGCGCGCACGCACACACGCGCACACACGCGCACACGCAGGTCAAGTGCCACCACCTGTACCGCACACATACACACACACACACACCAAGCGCCACCACCTATACCACACACACATACATGGATTTAACATAGCAGGCACATGGCCACTTTGTCTTCCTTGTGTGCATGCGTATGTCTAACCAGCAGTTCATATGTCCATCCATCTGTGTTTCTCTGGATGTCTGTCTGTCTGGTCATTTGTCTCATCTGTCCATCCGTCTGCATGTGTCCGTCTCTTGTTCCGTATATCTGTTCGTCTGTCCGTTTATCTTTCTCTCCATCTGTCAGTCTGATTGTCCATCCAACTGTCCATTTGCCTATCCGTCCATACATCTGTGTATGTCCACTTGTATGTCTTCCCATTCGACTCTTCGTCCCTCCATTATCTTTACCCATCTATCCATCCGTCTCCCTCCCTGTCCGTCCGCCTGCCCGTTTATCCGTTGGGCCATCTCTTCTCTCACCCCGCGTGCCCGTCTATCCGTCGTCTCGGTCCGCCCGCCCGTCCGTGATCCCCGTCTCTTGCGCCCACTCCACCGCAGGTCTCGGCGGCGTGACGCCCCACCCGCAGTCGCCGCTGGCGCTGGGCGGCTCGCCGACGCTGCGCCGCACGCCGGCCAAGATGGGGCGGCACCAGCCGCTGGGGCGCACGCAGTCGGCGCCGCTGCCGCAGAGCCCCCAGGCCCTGCAGCAGCTCGTGCTGCAGCAGCAGCACAAGCAGTTCCAGGAGAAGCAGAAGCAGTTGCACCTCAACCAGGTGGGGGGAGAGAGAGTTAGCCAGTGATGGCACTCCACCCGTGGCTCCACACCCCTTCCCTGTGGCTCTCCCCATCGCCCACCTCTATGACCCCTCCCATGGCTCCACCCCCCGTGGCTCCCCCCATAGTCCCACCCCCCATAGTTCCCTACTTGTAGCCCCCCCGTGGCCCCTCCCATGGCTCCCCCCTGCGGAGCAGTGGCGGTAATGTAGGGAGCGTGGGTGAAGCGGTGGCGCAGGACCCACAGCAGCGGCATTGGCAGTGGGCCGCGAAACCGCCTTCAAACCCACATGACCATGGCGTCAAAGCCACATGACCCCGTAGTCAAAGCCACGTGACCCCATTGTCAAAGCCATGTGACCCCGTCCCGGCCAATGACAGCGCTGCTGCGCGTAGGCCTTGGTTTCCCAAGCGGCGGTCTGCGGGGCCCCCGGCTATGGTGCCACTGTAGTGGGATGTGATCTCCTTCACCTGGTATGCAGGAGGTCGTGGGTTCGATTCCGACCCTGACACCTGTTGTATATTTAGAGTTTGCATGCTCCTCTGACTGTGGTCGCGTGAATTTTTCTCCGGGTAGTCCGGTTTTTCCCTCCACATTTTGAATCAACATCACACGTTTAGAGTATTTGGCTACGATAAATTTCTACGTGATGATAAGCCGCTCTGTTGAGCTACCATTTGTGACGGCTAGGTCGCTTCTGAAAAAGAGCTACACAGCTCAGTGGGGCCTTACACCTGGTAAAATAGGAAAAATTGTTATTAGTTAAAATACTCTTTGGTTCTTTCGGTAAAGTCACGTAGGTAGAAAAAATAATAGATCGCGACGTTTCGATCGCAACGCAAGCAATCGCCTGATGACCAAAAGAACCAAAGAGTGGATTCCCGCGGTCACGAAAGCTTCAAATCAAGAATAGTTGAAACGGTTTAGTTCACGCGCCGCTGCATTCGATCTCACCGCGCCCGCCGCCCGCGCGGCGCCACTGCCCCCGTCGCAGCTGCTGCTGTCGAAGGCGGGCGAGCCGGTGCGCCAGCACGAGGCGCACCCCGAGGAGACTGAGGAGGAGCTGCGCGAGCAGCAGGCCATGATGCAGGAGGAGGAGGGGGCGGCCGTCGCCGACGAGGTCCGCGTCAAGCGGGAGCCCGCGGACAGCGACGACGACGAGGACGACGAGGACGACGAGGACGACGAGGTGCGCGAGGGCTCGCCCCTCGGCGGGGGAGACGGCGCTACCGCCGCCGGGGGGTTCAGCGAGCAGCAGCAGCGGCAGCAGCAGCAGCAGCGGCAGTTCCACGCGGCACTCTTGCAGCAGGTGAGTTTGTTTGAATGGTATCAGCGGTGTCAAGATCGGCCTCTGTGGAAGAGGCTCGTGAAGGACGTTGCTACTGGGCAGTTGGAGGCAGTCGCCCTCCCAACACGGGAGCGACGCTCGCATCAACGAGTGGAGCGCCGAGCGGCTAAAACGCAACGAGTTGGCACAGTGGAGGGCACAGGTGGTGCATCTTGCCAGTCATCTCATTCGGTCAACCCATGGCACCTGGGTCTATCCCGTGACCTCCTGCCAGCGGGCATTGGACACTTCATGTGGCCTTAAAGTGCACTGAGCCTGGCACAAGCAGTACCGTGCATCTGCTGTGATCTTGGAGGAGTTAAGATCACCCACTCTTGAATGTGAGACTGACCTGGTCTCTTCTCGCCCAGCTAAACCTCAGACACTTAGCTTCGGCCTATTTATCAAGCGGTGTGTGTGTATGTTGAACTTCCTCCACGTGACCCCGCAGTCAAACCCACGTGACCCCATCCCAACTAATGACAGCGGTGCTCCGCGTAGGCTTCGGTTTCCCCGAGCGGCGGTCCGTGGGCCCCCGCCGGCTACGCGCCGCCGCGCGCGATCTCGTCCTGAAGCAGTGGTGATGACGAATGGAACGTGTATGAGATATTACACTTATTCCCACGTTCTCTTCCCCGCCCACCCCCTCTCCCCGGCGCCACCCCACCCCCCGCAGCACGCCGCCCTCATCGGCCTGCCCCCCCCGCACCCGCAGCAGGCGCTGGTGCTGGAGCAGCAGCAGCTGCACCAGCTGCGCATGTACCACGCGGCGGGGATGCCCGCATGCGCCCACGCGCCCGGGCACCGGCCGCTGTCGCGAGCGCAGTCGTCCCCGGCCTCCGCCACCTTCCCCTTGCCGGCACCGCCGCCCGAAGCGCCTGTCAAGCACCGCTTCACCACCGGTACGTCCGTGCGTGCGTATGGCCAGTGAGTCCAGGCGTACGTGTGCGTGCGTGTGTGCGCGTGCATCGCACACACCGTGTCGCTCCTTTCTCCCCCACGGTTGACTCCATGAACTGCTGAATTGTTTCTCGACAACAAGGATCGGTCATATTTTGGTAACTGAAGCTATGAACTATTTATAAACTAAACTACAAGTAAACTATTTTTATTTTACCAGGTGAGGCCCACTGAGCCATATAGCTATTGTTCAGAAGTGCCCTGGCCACAAATTATAGCTCAACAATGTGGCTTATCACGTGGAAATATCTCCACATCTCGCCACTGTGGTGCTTCAACCCCCGTCTCGGCCGAACCGAGCGAGTGCCTCCGTCCTCACCGTCTCCAGCCGCCACGGCTCTCTAACCGGTGGCGGCGGCGGTGGTGCATTCCCCACCCCCCCTTCTTCCCCCCCCCGTTGCTCGTGCCAGGCCTGGTGTACGACACGCTGATGCAGAAGCACCAGTGCACGTGCGGCAACAACACCAACCACCCCGAACACGCCGGGCGCATCCAGAGCATCTGGTCACGCCTGCAGGAGACCGGCCTCGTCAACAAGTGCGAGGTGAGCGCTCGCAAGTGCGCTTACCGCTCTACCGCTTCGCCGGGCGCAGGCGTCGCTCGCAGGAGTTTCTCGTGACCGGGTGTTGTTCCCAGTTGTTGCTTTTGCGACGTTACGGCTGACGGAACTTGAGAGGGCGCATTGTGTTAACAAAATAAAACGAATACCGGCATCTCACATACATTTCTTCTGAAAATTATTACAAAACCGACTGGGCGCAATCGCCGCCCGCTCCTTGCCGCCAGTAGATCTAGCAATCCAGCTAGCCCCATGCTACAAAGCACTATCGAGCGGGTCCAGCAGTATAAGGGCGCTGACCGCCGCCGGCGCTGACCGCCACTGCCGGCGCCGACTGTTGGCACTAACCTCTGCGGGTGCCGTTGCAGCGCGTGAGGCCCCGCAAGGCGACGCCCGAGGAGATCCGCACGGTCCACTCGGAGCAGCACGCACTCCTCTACGGCACCAGCCTCTTCAACCCCCCCAAGATCGAGCCCAAGAAGATGCACGGTACCCATGAATTTCGATTTAAAGCTTTCGTGACTGCAGGGATTCATCTTCTTGGTTCTTTCGGTAAAGTCACGTAGAAGGGAAATAATAAAAATAAAACATTATAAAATAATTCTCACGACGTTTCGGCCACAACGCAAGCAGCCGTCCTCAGGTATTTTATTATGTTTATTTTTATTATTTTATTATTTCCCTTCTACGTGACTTTACCGAAAGAACCAAGAAGATGGTACCCATAAACTAAAACTATTTTCAAAAAAATATTTTGCCAAGATAAGGCCCACTAAGCTATGTAGCTCTTTTTCAGAAGCGACCTGGCCATCGCAAATGATAGCTCAACTAAGTGGCTTATGGTCACGTTGAAATTTATTGCAGCCATTGCACTCTAAACTCACGTGTCGATTCTAAACGCGGAGGCAGAATCCTGGGGGAAAATCCACGCGGCCACGGCGGGAGAGAAACGCAAACGCCAAATATACAGGCGTCAGGGTCGCGATCGAACCCACGACCTCCTGTATACCAGGCGAGATAGTTAACATCTCGCCACCGATCGATTCTTTCGCGCATGATGTTTTCCCACAACCGTGTGCACGGGAAGCGATTCTTTTCAATAACCCCCTTAACTGCCGCCAGGGGCCGCTACATCAACACGCGAGAACATTGGGAAAAGATTGAATCTAAATTGAAACGCAACCTCGATTCGTGGCAGTCGAATTGCGAGGGCTGCCAAGTAATTAGAGGCCTAGTTTGTACGTGTGGTTGAACTTCTTTTGGATTGTACATCGCCAACTTTGCTAATCAGAGTTACGGGGGAAGGATACCAGAATAGCCAGAGGGAAACCCCTGCAGAACGGGGGGGAGAACTCCACATGGCAACAAGCTTAGCAGTGTTCATTCAGACGCTGTCTTTCCGACAGCCCTGTTCTTCACCTGAGGACGGCTGCTTGCGTTGTGGCCAAAACGTCATGAGAATTGTATTTTATTATGTTTTATTTTTATTATTTTATTATTTCCCTTCTACGTGACTTTACCGAAAGAACCAAGAAGAAGGGGCAACTGAGTCGGGAATCGAACTCTCAGGGTCTTCTCGCTGCAAGGCCACCGGGCCACCCTGCCGCCCGAATCAATTCCTCTTCCCCTTAGTCTCCTGTTGTGTTCACAGCAACAATAACAACAGCAAAGCCGCCATTCGCCACCAAGTGGCGGTGTCGTCACCACGGCGCTTATGCCAGGCCAGGTGCACTTTGAGGCCACGTGACGGGACAGTCCTGCCGTGTCACGGGTTGGACTATATACTCTTAGTTCTTTCGGTAAAGTCATGTAGGTAAAAAATGAAATTAACATCAAATGATGCAGCAAATCTGGCGTTGACGGTCCCACCTGATGACGGAGACTTGTGTTGCCTCCGAAACGTCGTGATTTTATTATTTTATTTTTATTAATTTTAATTTCATTTTTTTACCTACGTGACTTTACCGAAAGAACTAAGAGTATGAATCCTTGCAGTCACGAAAGCTTCAAATCTAGAGCGGGTTGGACTGCCCGTTCTCCGATCTCTGCTCTTCCGTCCGGCAGATCTCCACGCGGACTCGCTGACCGTATTTTCCGCTGCTTTGTGCCGTGCAGGATCCCTGCCTCAGAAGGTCCTGGTGATGTTGCCGTGCGGCGGCCTGGGGGTGAGTACCGCTCGTGGGCACCGCACACCACCGCGTACCACACACCGCGTGCTACGCACACCCGCGGCCCCTGGGGGTTCGCCACCTCGCCTGGTATACAGGAGGTCGTGGGTTCGATCCCGAACGTGACGTCTGCTGTATATTTGGAGTTTGCGTGTCTCTCTCTCATCATCATCACGGTGGCTAGGAGATGATAACTACCTCGCCTGGTATACAGGAGGTCGTGGGTTCTATCCTGACCCTGACACTGCCTGCTGTATATTTGGAGTTTGCGTGTCTCTCTCTCTCTCTCATCTCGTGGTCGCGTGGATTTTTCTCCGGGTCCTCCGGTTTTTCCCTCCACATTTAGATTCGACATCGCGAGTTCAGAGTTGATGGCTGCTGTAAATGTCCTCGTGAAGATGACAAGCCGCTTCGTTGAGCTATCGTTTGCGGCCAGGTTGCTTCTCAAAAAGAGCTACATGGCTCAGTAGGCCCTACCTGGTCGAATAAAACAAAGTTTTGTAAACAGTTTATTACGCGTGTCGTCCTTTTATAGTCGGAGGGAAAGGTGAAAGCGCAGCGCTGAGAAACGCTCCACTGTTGGCAGAAGAGCCTCCACTGGAGGGAGCTCCAGTCAAGCGCGAGCTCTGTAGTCGAGGAAACGCCAGGGGGGGCAGAGGCCAGCAATGTTTTTCTGGCTGCCACGGAAATTCCACATTCCCATGGGGAAGGCTGTCTTCTCTCTACGGCGATTGTTGAAATAACCTCTCCTGAAATTGTACTCATTTTATCGATCCCAGAGGGGATGATGAGCGGATGGAGTGGAAGCTCGTGTGGAACCGGGCGGGGACCCCGTTAATGTAAACAGCTGTTTTGCCAAGCGAGCTTTGAGATTTTTCGAACCCAAAAAACAAACGAAAATGTCACCCGGGATCGCATTTCCCACGAGCGACAAGATGGCCGTCTCTCGCTGCTCTCCGCTGGGGCCCGCCGCCGTCGTCGTGAATCGTCAGCGCGGCCGGGACGGACGCGCGGACGGACTCGCGCACGAACGGGCGGTTGGACGCACAGACGGACACACGGACGGATGGACGGACACACGGGCGGGTGGATGGACGCACGAACGGACACACGGGTGGGCGTGTGGTTGACCTTGCGGGCGTGGCTGTGGCTGTGCCAGGTGGACAGCGACACCATCTGGAACGAGCTGCACTCGTCGGGGGCGGCACGCATGGCGGCCGGCTGCGTCACCGAGCTGGCGTACAAGGTGGCGGCCGGGGAGCTCAAGGTGCCAGCGAGCATCGCCTGTGTCTCTTTGTGTGTGTGTGTTTTATGCTGTCAGGGTGTGTGTGTGTGTTACTCTGTGGGGAGCGGTAGTGTAGCGGTTAGTGCTAAGCTGCGCTACAAACCAGGCGACCCGGGTTCGATTCCCGCTCACGGCCAACACCGGTGACGATTATCTGAACCGGTCCTGGGCCTCCCCTAGGTCGACTCAGCCTCACATGAGTACCTTGTGCGGTGTGTAAACATCGCCACTGGGGAGACAAAGGCGGTCGGGCGTGGTTCTGGTCACCCACCTCCTCGTGTACCGTTCCGTCTTTAAAAGGTGCTCGCTAACAGCACTTGTCCCTCCAGTCTGTTAAGGCTATATGGGGGATCATTGTCTTTGTTACACTGTCAGAGTTTGTGTGTGTGTGTTACGCTGTCTGGGTGTGCTTGTTCTACTGTCAAGGTATGTCTCTTTGTGTGTGTGTGTTTTGCACTGTCAGAGTGTGTGTGTGTGTGTGTGCGTGTGTGTTACACTCTCAGGGTGTGTGTGTGTGTTACACTATCTGGGTTTGTGTGTGTGCCGTGCCGGCCTTCATAAGTGCTACTCGCTAACAGCATTTGCCCCAATAGTCTGTTAAGGCTATATGGGGGATATTTGTCTTTGTTACACTGTCAGAGTTTGTGTGTGTGTTACGCTGTCTGGGTGTGCTTGTTCTACTGTCAAGGTATGTCTCTTTGTGTGTGTGTGTGTTCTGCACTGTCAGTGTGTGTGTTGCACTATCTGGGTTTGTGTGTGTGCCGTGCCGGCCTTCATAAGTGCTACTCGCTAACAGCATTTGCCCCAACAGTCTGTTAAGGCTATACAGGGGATATTAGTGTTACACTGTCAGTGCCTGTGTGTTCACACTGTCGGTCGGCGTCTGTCGTTTCCTCCGACGTGCAAAACTACTGAGAAATTGGCCATAGAACCCAGAGCCGAGCAGGTGTTGCGGCCTCACAAACCTCTTGCCCCCCATCTTTCGCTCGCTAGCTCACTCTCTCTCTGTCTGTGTGCGAGTCTGCGTGGAGATCTGCACGTTTGAGTGTGGCGACATTCAACGTTTCAAAGCGCAGTTTGTGAGTTTGTCGCCGCCAAAACGTTCCCCAGTGCTCCACGTAGTCCTAATGCTGCCGCTGCGTTCGTTGTTGTTGTCACCATCGTCGTCATTTGTTGTTGTTGTTCTTTTTTTAGAATGGGTTCGCGGTGGTGAGGCCTCCAGGGCACCATGCCGAGGAGTCGATCGCCATGTAATTATCACGCCCCTCGCCGACACTCGCCCACGTTTTGCCCGCCTCGCGTACCAGAGGGAAGGATAGCGAGGGGTGGGGGTGGGCGCCCTCGTGTTGTGCAGCAAATAATAATAAGACCGTCAGACCGGTTCTCTTGCGCATCACGTCGACGGCGAAGAACCCGTCGGACAAAGACGGTTCGCCGCGTCGCGCAGCGCTTTCGGAAGCGCTCCCGCGGCCGTCTGGAACCGCTCTTCTTATCGATGTTAGGAAGCCGCTGAGAACTATGCACTTTTAAATCTTCATCTAGATTGAAAACACGTTTCTGGAGAACTGCTTTTGGTGTTTTGTTTGTTGTCCTTCCTCCGCACCTTCGATTAGCGTGGTTGGCTACGCACGGTGCGAAAGAGGTTCGACCGTACGTACATCGGACGGTAGAATAATTCTAGGCTGTCACGTGACCTGCAAGGGATGATGGGAGGTGGCGACGACCCTGTGTTCACAGCCGTACCTTTTGCCGGCTAGTTGGTTTGCATTTAGTCTACGTTGTTGAACCAGGTGAGCACTCAAGAGACCAGGGGAGAGTCTCGTCTGCAAGGGTGAGCTGGGGCGTTAGTCTGCTGCCAGTAGGGGGCTATGATTGTTGCCGTGTGAGTAGTGTAACACGCGGTATAGGCTTTTGTGACCAATATTACGCACAATAACGGGTTTTTTTTTTGGGTTAGATCGAGTGAAAATATAAATGTGTCGTTAAGCCCTCCGCCGCCCGACACAGCCAAGTAGTAATCGCAAATGTTGTGGGTTTGACGACGTGTTTATATTCACACGATCTAACCAAAAAAAAATCCTCTTTTCACGTGCGAGAAATTTAACGGCATCATGTTCGAAATTGGAAAAAATTTCACCCTGGCACCGGCACCCATCGGCCTGCTCTTGCGAGTGACGTCACGGGGATCTTGAACAGCCACTGCTCGCGAGGCTGACAAGGTGCAGTCGTAGCAGCGACAGCAGTAGTATTATCATCACGGTCGATGCACACCGCCGCGTTATTAATCAGGGCGGCCGTTGGATTCGAACCACTAGCCCCCACAATAAGCCATGTCACCAGCCCAGAAATCACCTTCTGTGTGTATCATTCCTAAAAGCCAGGTTATTACTTTACGTATTGAGAAAAGATGGCCATTATTATTGATAGTTGGAGGCCATGATCGCGGTGGCGGCGACGTTTAGATTATACTCTTTGGTTATTTCGGTAAAGTGACGTAGATGAAAAATAATAAAATGAAAATAACTAAATTAAATCACGTTTCGGAGGCAACACAAATTACTCACTACAGTAATTTTGCTGCGGCTGTTCCACCTGATGATGGAAGCTTGTGTTGCCTCCGAAACGTCGTGATTTAATTTAGTTATTTTCATTTTATTATTATTTTAATTATTCATCTACGTGATTTTATCGCAAGAACCAAAGAGTATTGATCCTTGCAGTCACGAAAACTTCAAATCTAGAATGAGACGTTTAGATTGCTTACAGTATTTGGCGGCTGCTATAGATTTGCACGTGATAAGCCACTTCGTTGAGCTATCGTTTGTGATAGCCAGGTCGCGTCCGAAAAACAAGCTGATGGCTCAGTGGGCGTTACCTGGTGAAAATAAGATAACAACATTTTCGTTATTTACTTAACCTGTCCTATACTTTGCACTCCTTTCGTGTTTTTCGTATTGTTCGTTGTTGTAACGCTCTCACCCCGCGGCCCCCGGCCTGGACATCTGTGAAAAAGATCCTTGACAGCCCATCGCGGATTCCCTCCTGCTGTCTGGACGGCGGTTTCCGATTCTGAGCGACGCGCGTGCGGCCTGCTCTGTCCTCCGCAGGGGATTCTGTTTCTTCAACTCGGTGGCGATCGCCGCCCGCGTGCTGCAGCAGAAGCTCAACGTGAAGAGGGTGCTCATCGTCGACTGGGTGAGTGTCTGGCAAGCGGCCGCTCCAGCTCGCAAAGAGAAAGGTCCCCCCCCCCCCCGTCCCCACCCCCGTGCGTAGCCTGCGACGGACTGTTGGGGCGAAGTGCCGTTAGCGAGCGGCGCCTATGAAGGCCGGCACGGCGCATGGGAAGCGTGGAGAGGGGTGGCCAGCACCACGCTCAGTTGCTGAGCCGATTTGAAGGATGCCCAGGGCCGGTTTAACTAATCATCGCTGGTGCTGTCCGTGAGCGGAATCAAACTCTGGTTTGCCGGGTTCGTAACACGGTGCGCTAACCACTGCGCCACCGCTCCAGCGCACAGATCCAGCATGAGCCATTCCGGCTCGCTCACTCACTGACACGCACACAGCCATGCACACTCACTCGCACACAGCCATGCACATTCACTCGCACACAGGCATGCACACCCACACATACACACGAAGATCCCCGCATAACCAGGCCTTAGTTTCAGCCGGTTTTGTTCGGTTCGGCATTCCCGGAATAATATTTACACACCCCTCCACACCACATCCGGTAAACCTCTCTTTATAGCTGCAGGCTGCTAAGTCACGAACCTGTTCAAGCCTAGCAGCAACCTGGACGCTATTCGGGTCACCTTTCCCGCACTTCACCGCCTGCCGGCAACCGACGTCGTCCCGAGTTCTCCCCGTCGCGGGCTGCCACCCACGCACCCCGAGCTCCCGAACTCTGCCGGGCGGGCGCCTTGCGAGTCAAAATCCTGGCCCGCCCAACGTAGGACAACCCCGCCTTACCCTCCTCCAGGCAGACTCATAACACGCAAAAAAAGCCGCGCCAACCCTCGTCTGCGGACGGACGCGTCGGCGGTTCGCCGGGTCGGCCGCGAACGGGGCACCCGGATAGCGGACGGGGCGGACGAGGGGAAGTGACGCTCGCCGTCGTTTTGTGTCCGCAGGACGTCCATCACGGAAACGGGACGCAGCAAGCGTTTTACAGCGACCCCAGCGTCCTCTACGTCTCCCTGCATCGGCACGACGAGGGCAACTTCTTTCCCGGCAGCGGAGCCGCTGACGAGGTGCGAAGGCTGTCCACCGCTCGTGCTGTCACTCGTCAACGCTCGCCCACTTGGGCGTTCAAAACACTCGCCCCACTGACGGTTAAAACACTCACCACTGACATTCAAAAGAGTCAGCACTGACGTTTAAAATACTCACCGCTGACGATTAAAACACTCACCACTGGCGGTCAAAACACTCACCGCTTACGTGTGAAACACTCACCACTGAAATTAAAACACTCACCACTGAAGTTCAAACACTCACCACTGAAATTAAAACACCACTGACATTTGAAGCAACTCACCACTGAAATTAAAACACTCACCACTGACTATTAAAACACTCAACACTGACATTTGAAGCACTCACCACTGAAGTTCAAAACACTCACCACTGACGATTAAAACACTCACCACTGACGTTTAAAACACTCACCCCACAACACAGTCATCATAAACATAGCCCCAAGAGGATACAATAGACAACGTTTCAGGCAATGGCCCTTCTCTATAGTACACAAATAGAGAGGTCAGAGAGTTACTGTGATAATAAGAGTCGCTATTTGTGCTCGTACACTCGCCACCAATGCAGTTGTTCCCAAGTAATTAAGTATCAATCGTCGTCGTTAAGATCATCACCACCACCGCTACTACCGTTACGGCCACCATCACTCTCACCGCCGCCACCACCGTTGCTGCTACCGCCACTAGCGCCACCACCACCACCGCTCGCCCCCTTGCCGGGGTCTCTGACCACCTCGTGGCCGTGCCCGTGCGCAGGTGGGCGTTGGTGCGGGCGAGGGCTTCAACGTGAACATCGCGTGGACGGGCGGCCTCAGCCCCCCCATGGGGGACGCCGATTACCTGGCGGCGTTCAGGTAACGCTCGCCCCCCCGCAGCGGCCGTCTCGGGCACCGCCCCCTCCCCCCGCACCGCCCCCATACGGCAACGATGCACGGCGCTTGCGATGATCGGACGGTGGTTAAACTTAAACGTTTTATTTTACCAGGTAAGGCCCCCACTTAGCAATGTACTGTGTAGGTCGTTTTCAGAAGCGTCCTGGCCACAAATGATAGCCCAACGAAGTGGTTTATTGTCATGTGAAAATGTTTACCAGCAGCCAAAGACTTTAAACGCGTGACGTTGATTCTAAATGTGGAGGGAAAATCTGGAGGACCCGGGGAAAAATTCACGCGACCACAGGGAGAGAGAGAGAGAGTTACACGCAAACTCCAAATCTACAGCAGCAGGCGTCAGGGTCGGGATCGAACCCACGACCTCCTGTATACCAGGCGAGGTAGTTAACATCTCCTAGCCACCGTGATGATGATGATGATGAGAGAGAGACACGCAAACTCCAAATCTACAGCAGCAGGCGTCAGGGTCGGCATCGAACCCACGACCTCCTGTATACCAGGCGAGGTAGTTAACATCTCCTAGCCACCGTGATGATGATGATGAGAGAGAGAGAGAGACGCAAACTCCAAATCTACAGCAGCAGGCGTCTGGGTCGGGATCGAACCCACGACCTCCAGCACCACGATGTAAGTTGTTGTTGAACAGCTGAATCTGGCCGTGACCCCCCCTAAGCGTGGCTTGTTGTTTGCCTGTTGCGTCATGTGCTGCGCCCCCCCCCCCCCCAGGACGCTCGTTATGCCCATCGCCAACGAGTTCTCCCCGGACGTGGTGCTCGTGTCCGCCGGCTTCGACGCCGTCGAGGGCCACCCCGCGCCGCTCGGCGGGTACAACGTCACCGCCAAATGTACGTGCCACGCCCGCACGCGACGCCTGCCGTTGGCGCGGTCCGCCGCGTTACTTGTTGCGTCACAGCTGTAGCAGCAGCAGCAATATCATCATAATCATTAGTTGCAGCAGCCAATATCAGATGATGCAGAATCAGCAGCAGCAGGGACATCATTGTAATTTGAAACAACAGTAGTATCATTATCAGCAGCAACAGCAGCAATATCATCATCATCAGTTGCAGCAGCCAACATCAGACGACATAGAATCCTCAGCAACAGCAGCAGGGGACATCGTTATAATTTGAAACAATAGTAGAATCGTCATCGGCAGCAGCAGCAGAAGCAATATCATCAGCAGCAGCGATGTCAACAGCCAGATCGTCTTCGTCATCATCAGCCGATGTGATCAATGCCGCTCCAATCGGTGCTCATCGACACCATTGTCGTAGTCGTCGGCAATGGCGTTGAGGTTCGGCGTCGCCGCCACGCGCCGCCCGCCGGAGCCAGCGGCGAGGGGTCGACCTTGTAGAGCGGTGTTCTTCGTTGCCAGGCCCGCGGGCCACTGGCGGCCCTTGGTGGCCTTTAGTGCGGCCCTCTCACGTGCACCCCCCCCCCCCCCCCCCCCCGACAATACACAAAAACACCCCCCATCATCATCGTGCTGCTGTCAAATCCCCATTCGTTTCAAATGCGTGGCGGCCCTTCTCTTACTGACGATGTCTTATCGGCGAAAGTGTCCCCCGCCCCAACCCACCCCTCTGAAAATGAGTGAAAGACACTGCCGGAGACGCTCGGTAGATGCAGCAAGAGGGGACTTGTCCCTCCCGCCCATTTCACCACTCGGCCGCTCTCTCCGCACCCACCCACCCACCCACTCCTCACCCCCCACCGCCCACCCCCTCCAGGCTTCGGTTATCTGACGCAGCAGCTGATGACGCTGGCGGGCGGCCGCGTGGTGCTGTCGCTGGAGGGGGGGCACGACCTCACGGCGATCTGCGACGCGTCCGAGGCCTGCGTCTACAGCCTGCTGGGCAGCGAGGTGAGCAGGCGTCGTAACTTCCCCGCTAGCGCGAGCCGGTGGGGGGGGTAGGGGGGTGGGGTGGGTGGCGGGGGTGGCGCTCACCCTCGCCTGTATTCACATCGGACCACTGATGGAACGGTCACAGCGGGTGGCTATGACCACGGTGCGAAGGAATTTTAACGTACATACACGCGTCAAGGTGCTGCCCTGCGTTGTGCCTGCTCGCGCTCACGCTGGCGCTAGTGGCCTCCGCTGTTAGCTTTCGTCTATCCTAGTTCTCGGTCATGTGTTTTTGATGTACGTACGTGGAACTTCCAATTCGCACACCGTACGTAGCCAGGCGTGCTAAGCGGAGGTGCGGATGTGAAGTAAGCGTCCGTGCTGGTGCGCGCGTGGAACAGATGGAGCCTCTGTCCCAGGAGGTCGTTCAGAAGAGACCGAACCCGAACGCCGTGGCGTCGCTCGAACGCGTCATCCAGGTTCAGAGTGAGTGCACCCAGCCACATTCCCCCTGCACGCACAAAGACAAAGATCCCCCGTGTAGCCTTAACAGACTGTTGGGGGCAAGTGCTGTTAGCGAGCGGCACTTATGAAGGCCGGCACAGCACATGCACCCAAACACACGCACACACCAATACACACATGCACACACGCACACACCAACACACACGCACACAACCGCCCCCACACATTACCCCTAGACGCACCTAGACCAGGCAACCACCAGGAGGGGCTCCTCGGGATGCAGGTCGCCCACCACTGCTCTGCAGCCACCGCCTTATTGTCGCCCTGGTGGCGGTGGCGAGCGCCTCGCGCATACCCCAATGCCTCCGCGTCTGACTGATCCACCAACACCCCCCCAACCTCCCCGTGTAAAGTTCGTAATGGACACAGCACGCACACCTGGCTGACCCGGCTCGAGTATATACGCGCACGTGGGCGCATCTGTGCGTGCGCCAATGCGTGCGTCTGTGTGTGTGTCCGTGCGTGCGTGCGTCTGTGCGCTGCGTGCACACAGGCAAGTACTGGCGCTGCCTGCAGAGGCTGGCGCCCACGGTGGGGTTGTCGTTGCTGGAGGCGCAGAAGCACGAGAAGGAGGAGACGGAGACGGTGACCGCCATGGCCTCCCTCTCCGTGGACGCCACGCAGGCGGCCGCCGACACCGCCGCCGCCGCCGCCGACGACAAGAGGTGAGCAGTCCTTCCGTTTGTTGAGTCCTTCCTTCATTCCTTCATTCCTTCATTCCTTCATTCCACGAGACCACGATGTGACGTCACGATGCCCTGCCGATGCAGGTGTGTTCCAGACGTGCGGTGATGGCGGCGGCGCGCGCGGTGGGGTAAAAACGTGGGTGACGCGAGAGCCTCTTTCAAGACATCCGATCGGCGTGGAAGAGTAGACCAAATACCCTGTAGAGCCCCCTCTAGTGGGGTGGCGGGGGGGGGCGTCCCTTCCGCCAGCGGTGGGGCAGGTACTACGATGATATTCTCACAACGCCGGACGTTTTGGCTGCGTGGTGGTCCCACAGTTTGTTTGTGGTTGGCAGTTGGAGGCCTGGTCCAGAGGGGAAGCTTGACGGCTCTCAAACCCATATTTTTGTCTCCTGTAAACCCCCCCGTCGTTGAATTTAGTTTCCACTGAATTTACCCCCCCACCCCGCCACACACCGTGATCTGACCCATCGTGGTTCTGAGAAATACATGCATGAATAATGAACGTCAATATATTAACCGATTGTCCATTTTGTGAGGGATCCCTAACTAGGTGCCAACCGCAAGCGAATAAAAAACATTAATTCAACGGACGCTCTGCACGCGTGACGTAATTTGTCCGCGCTCGCTGCTTAGTCTGGGAAACCCTGGGTTACCATACGCATTCAAATTCTACCGTAGTTATTTTACATGGGCAGATTCGTACAACGTGATCATTCACCAATGACTCTCGCGCATGATATCACGTCACGCATTTATAAATCCTCTCACGTGTACCCCCTTGGGGCATTGCCGCGTAACCCCCCTCGTGGGGGTCCACGTACCCCCCCTACCCCCCACCCCCCGCTTGAGAACCACGGCCGTAGAAGAACGAGCGTCGGCGCCATAATCAGCGACGTGCAACATCGTCGTCGAGAATCACTCTCCTCTCGCGATTCCCAACGCTCTCTCTGGCGCGATTCCTCCCCCCTTCTCTCGTGATTCCAACCTCTCCTCTCGCGTGTGTCCACCTCCTCCTCCTCTAGGCCGGTGGAGGAGCCCATGGAAGAGGAGCCGGCGATGTAAGCGACGGACCCGGTGCGTTTGGATTGCGGCCGGCACGGCTCGCTCCACCGAGCGTTTGGCAGCGCCATCCCAACCCTCCCCGCCCTCCTCCCCCCACCCCCCTGCTGACGGAGGGGGTCAGGCGATCTTCGGAAACGATGGGGGGGGGGGGGGGCGTGCGTGCGTGTGCCCGGCGACAGTCGCTCCGTGTGTGTCCGTACGATGGTGCGGCCCAACGGCCCGCCCGGAGGGGGGGCCGCGTGACGCTGGCGATTCGGCGAGTCTGAAACACGCCGCGGGCGCGACGCGATTATCCCACACCCCCTCACACCAGTCGCTCGCTAGAGCCGTGTCTTAGAATGAGTCCGTTGCTCGCCGTTCCTTTCCTCTCGTTGATTTTTTTTTTACATGCCTTCACCTGTTTTGTTGTATAGAGTTTCCTTAGTAGGCCAATTTCTTGAGCTTAAGAGTATAAGTCGTTTGCGGCAAAACGACCGAGACACTTTTTTTTTTCATACTGTATAAAATCTAGTTCGTTCTTTTTTTAAAGTTGTTGTTGTTGTTTTTGTTGGGGGTGCGGGGCGGGGCGGGGCGGTCTCGGTGGGGGGGTCCCGGGTGGGTCGGGCGCGCGTGGCGCGTGGGGGGGGGGTCTCAGAGCGACGATGGGAAGCGGTCGTGCACGTGAATGCTCTCGGGGGGGCGACATCGTCGTCCGGTCGATGCGCTCTCGCGGCGGCGTGGAAGTGAAACTTCTGAGGAGTGCCTTTTTTGAGACGGGAATGTCTGCGTTGACACTGCCTCGCTGAACGCCGATTTAAAATGCGTCGTCTTGGCCAGAGGACACACGCCGCACCATCTCCACTTTGTCGTTGTCGTCGTTGTGGTTACCGTGTGTTATTTTGAATTCCTTTAACGCTCCAGAATCACCAGCAATTGTTCTTATTCTGTTCCAAAGTAGGCTTTTGTAAGAATGACACAAAATGCAAAGTATGTTTGTTTAAAGTAGATTGTGTTCTCTGTGTATTCCTCATCTTAGCAGGGTTAAGCTTGGGTAACGGTGATCTTCTTTTAAATGAGATATTTTTTACTCTCTTTTGCAGGTCCTACTTGCCTGGGTATTGGTATTAACATTTAACAGTTTCACTCTTTTTGTATGCTACTTATATTTGATCTATTTATTCCTTTCCCTATTGATTTTAAGAAATAAAACACCGTACTTCAGAGTATTTTTCCTTTCCTTGCAAAATGTTTATATCTTGCTCAAATAGGAAGAGACGTAAAAAAATAATTACATTTTGTTTATAACGTACATGCGTTGAATGACCAAGAAAATATCGCTGAGAGCTGTATACCATATTGATACCTTAGTGGCTAAGTTTTACAAAAAACTGAGTTGTCTTTTCCCCCCTCCTCGTGTTCTCGCTGTTGTACATTTCTTTCTTAAGTAGTTCACAACGTTTTAAATCCTGGGCTCACGTACACGTGTGTTGGTGTGTACGTACGTGCGTCGAACTTCTTTCGCACCGTACGTAGCCAAGCGTGCTCATCGCAGGTGTATATAACAGGGCAGCGGCGGCGTGGCGACCGCAGCATCGGTGAGGATCGGTATCTGAACTTCACCCGGTCACGCCCCTAGGTCAGCTGGGCCTGAAACGACCACCGTTGGTGGTGGTGATGGTTACGGTTATCGGCAGCAGCAATGGGGGAACGATGTGTGTGGTCCTTGCCCTGGACACAACAACACGTGTGCCCGTTCCGGCCTCAGTGTGCTCACCGCAACCACCGCCTCTTTGCCCCGGCGCCTGTAATAAGGATAACCAGGATTTTCTTTTTTATATATATATTTATGTATATACATGCATATTCATATAGAGCACAGGTTATTGCTGGATGTGTCGGTGGTGTCATGGGCTTTCATGAATACGCTTTGAGGTTTATCTCCGTTACGTGTATGTACGGCACAGTGGCATCTGAATTCCAAATCCACAGTTTCGATTTAACTCTCGCAACTTGTGTTCCTCCCGGCCATTCCTGAAGGCCACGCACAAAAGCCTCTTCTCGATCTTGTAAAATAAGGTCCTTTCGTTTATCTGTTTTATTTGTACACGATAGTAGCAGGAATCAAAGCTACTACACCCGATCCCGTTCATTTACCGGTGCCTCTATGGAAATGTGCGCCCCACGAGTTTCGTGGGAAACGCACGCACACGCGCGCACACACGCACACACGCGCACATTCACCCACACGCATGCACGCCGCTCAGCGCGTGTCGCTTAGCATAGACCGCGAGCCGGCCGAAAGCGTGGGTTCACAGTCAGAACCTTTATTTATACTGGAGAAATCTGATGAGCTGCAAAGCTCTTTCATTGTCACAGATGTCCAGTACAGTTACGTCAACGCGCTAAACGTCAATCGACCACGGACCGCGTCCGTGGCGCCCCAACGCTCTGCCGCGGTCGGCACGGCAACCGCCTCCACCCTCCGTCTACCTTCTGTCAAACTCCCTCTTCCTTTTTTTGAAAACGGTAAACGTCGAAGTTTGTGGCATTAACCAAAATTAGCGAGTCCTACTGTATTTAGTTTTTGCGTCATTCAACACCGCCCGGTTTAACAATCAAAATGTATCCTCGGCAAGAGGAGGCCTTCTCTTAATGGGTTACGCGTGGGGGGGGCGGGCATCTAGATTTGAGAAGCGGTCACTTAAGTTTTCTAAATCTGAAAAAAAAAATGTACTGCCCCCGTCACCATTAAAATCCATGTCACCGAACTCTTTTTTTCTTTTGTGTGCGTGTGCTGTACGGCTTTGCTGCATCGAGCCGCGATCATCTCGCGGTGTCGGACGGAGTACAGCGACGGGCGTGAGAGGGGGAACGCCGCGCGATCATTGGGGAAACGTTGTAATTTGTCGAGGTGGTTAAAAAAAAACACATTTCTCACCGGTGTTTCCGATTGGGCGGCACAAAACAAACCTGTTGTGCGTTTTTGGCAGCACATGAGAGCCGTGTGCGGCGTGCATTGTAAGTCCCCCACGGGGGGGGTGGGGGGGGTTCTAACCTACCCATGGACCCGTTACTCTACGCTGAGAATGGATGGCGAAAACGGCGCGTTTGTTTTCCTTCTGTTCACTGATGACAGACGTAATTCTATAGGAAGCGGTCGTGGATATGAAACATATTGTTTTAAGAGGTATTTTTGAAAGAATATATATTTTGAAAGTTGATGATGATGATGATGATAATTAAAAAGAGGTTGTAATGTGTTGTATAAAAAAAATACCAAAAACTAAAAAAAGCACCCTCGTTTCACAAAATCTTTAACGGTGTCCAAATTCGAGCGTTACGTCACTTGATGACACTGTACTTATTGCAAACCTTGCCCGCGTCCTGCCGGGAAACATCCTCTCAGTCACAACCAAAAGACTCTTACATTCTGTGTGCGCTGAGCTGATGCTATAGGCTTTGGATAGTTTTAACTTGTTTAGTCTGTCCGATTAAAATGTTGGTGTTTTACTGTGTTTTCAAACTGTATCTTTCTTTTTTTCTATCCCACAAGTTTGCTCGTTTTGTAAACTGTAAAACGACCCGATTGTTAACGATTAAAATTTTTATTTTCAATGTAATTGCTTTTGTCGCCGTTCCGTGTTCACCGCGTTGGTAGTTTGCCCATTGCCTTGCGTAGCTTCTGACGGTCGCGGTGTCCACTGAAAATAACCCCGACCGCAACCGGGTACACTTGAGCTGACATCGTCTTGCTCGGTTGGTGGATCGCGCGCACGGGGAATAGGGGAGGTTGTTGCAGAGCGCTCTGTCTCTCTCTCTCTGCGGAGTTGGACTTGCGCACGCTGGGATAGGTGTCGGAGATGGTGTCCTTGAAAATGGCAAGTGATCCGTTACGCAGGTGACTTGCCGGGCCTGGCAGTCGTGTCAACTCGGTGATGTAGGTGCGCACGCTCTAAACTTGCGTTGCCTCATTCGAACAACGTTCGGAGAAGCTGGGGGGGCGGGGAGCCTTGTGTTTTTGAATAACACATTTGCATTCGAACTGGCTTCTTTAAGAAGACGTTGGCTCGAAGCTTGTCATTAAAAGGAACGCTGAAAAATCCGTCGTCAAACGTCACAACGTGATCTGGTGTGGACAATTTCACGGCGGATAAAAAAAAAAAAGCGAAACGGTCTTTCTCAAAGGTGAATTAAAATAGTTGCGAGTTGCTGGTGCCGTGAATCCCGGACGTCGGGTGCCGAAACGGCCGTTGGGGGCTTTGCCCGCTAGCGCCGGATTTTAACGGAGGCCTATCCGAGAGGGAGGATCGGCGTTCGAAATCGCCGCGTGTACATAATTCCGCTTGCGTGTAAAGCAAATAGATTGTATGTTGAGAATCACTTGACACGTTTCTGGGATGCTGTTCTCTTGCGTCGGTCCGTGCCCCCCACTGCAGTGCCGAGGGCTGGTCGGCTCAACGTAATTCCCAACCGGATCATTTTATGCAATAATGCGCCCTGTACGTAATGCACACATTCTATTTTGCTACACTCCTATCAAGGCGACGTCGAGGAATATTTTCTTTCTCCTTAAAATTCACGGAGGCAGCCTCTCGGTATCCGTCACGTCCGAGTTAAAGATTCGCGAGCGTTTGTGTCCGTTTTCTGTTCTGCACGTTGAAAATAAAACGAAACGGAAAAAACAGAAATCCGTCGGCAGGTCAAGTTCAAACTCGCTACCCTGTGGCACTCCATCTGTCAAACGTCTCGTGCGGCCGTGGCGCCAACACTCAAAAAGCTTTCAAGAATTCTAGATTTGAAGTTTTCGTGACTGCAAGGATCCATACTCTTTGGCTCTTTCGGTAAAGTCACGTAGGTGAAAATAAAATAAAAACATTTTAATAAACTAATAAAATACAAATTTAGTTATTATTGGTTTATTATTTTAAAATAAAATCAACTAATAATAAACTAAAAATTTAGTTATTTTTATTTTATTCTTTTATTTTCACCTACGTGACTTTACCGAAAGAACCAAAGAGTAAGCATTCGCGAAGCGCTACTTTGAGTGAGCTCTGTAAGAGTGCTTGTAAACACAACAGTCGGTCTTGACTTAAAGCTTTCGTGACTGCAGGAATTAATCTTCTTTGGGTCTTTCGGTAAAGCCACGTAGATCGAAAAAAAGAATAAAAATATCACGACGTTTCGATCGGAACACAAGCAATCGTCATCAGGTCATCAGGTGACGATTGCTTTTGTTGCCATCGAAACGTCATATTTGTATTATTTTTTCTATCTACGTGGCTTTACCGAAAGACCCAAATAATTTTCAATTCCACGTTTTCTCGCCGTTCGCTGCGTACGACAAAGCGAAAGTTTTTGTCTCGTCCGCGATGTCCAGTGTGGAGCGGGGTGCCCGCGCGTGAGATTGACGCACCCGGCAAAGAGTTTCCACCCCGCGGCGTCTGTGTCAGAGGTCGCAAACGGGTTTTGATTCCTTACCCGTACCCGGCCGCACCAGGGTCGCAAATGGGTAACCGTACCTGTTCCCGGCCGGGTACGGGTACCCGTTCCCTACCCGTACCCTACCCGAAATGAGTGACAAACGGTTACTCACCGGTGACTCACGGCCTACCAGTACCCGTACCTGGCCGCACCAGGGTCGCAAACGGCTACCCGTACCCGGCCGGGTACGGGTAGCCGGGTATCGGGTAGGGTACAGGTACCCGGTTGCGACCTCTGGTCTGTGCCAGCGAAAGGGGGTGTCGGGCCGATAAAGCTGCCGTCTCGTTTTGAGTCCATGTCCAGTTTTACAAAGCCAGGCCCAGCCTGTGTGGGGGTGCAGCTGCTGCGGCGTTCTGCTCGTTGCTCAACCCGTCGCGGTCGAACCGTTCTCTGCACTTCCAGGTCTGCCCTGTCCGTCCTTCTCTCTCCCAAAGAAATTATGCGAGTCCCAACGTAATTTAAAGTTACGTGACCAGGTTATCGAACGTTTCTGGCGTGAAAATTCTGAAATCGGCATCTGCCGAGCGTTTTGGGGGTGTTCGCGTATAAAAATAACTGTCCTGGCCGCGGATGCGGTAACGAATTTATCTTGCGATGAAAATTGTGGTCACAGTCGCCGCCCCACGGCATTTCATTTGCCACGGCATTCTTTTGCAACGTGAGACTTGTGCTGTGCTCGTTAGCGCGGTTCCCTTCTTTGGCCACTTGAATTTAATCTCAATATAAAATTTAACGTTTTGTGACTTAGATCCGTTTAAAATTTGTGAATGTTTTCTATCGTATGTAATCGAACGAACACTTGGACGTGCAGAGGATGAATTTGGGAGAGGGTCGCTGATCCAACCGCTGCTAAACTGGAAATGATCTCATTATACTGACATCTAACTTCATGTCCTACAAGACCCCCAATTGGCACTACGGGCTAACTGTGTTCCTGCGCCAGAGTGTGCCCCCCACGCGCCACTCTCACCGAACGATGATTTGTTCAACTTTTTAAACGTCCACTTAGTGGTAATTATACCGGCTAATTTCAATTTATTTGGCCGATACTTGCATTGGCAGTGGTGTGCACAAGCACGCACACACACCCAAAAAAACCTCAACGCATTCGTCAATAACGCCTTTGCCTTAAAAGCCGAAATATATAACAGACGACGTTTCGGGCAGTGAGCCTTCTTCACATCCGAGGCCACAGAGAGAGAGGCACCTCCGGTCTCTCTACGGCTCATTTCGAAATGCCACCACCGGTGATGGCCGTCGTTCACCGTTACTCGACACATCGTCGTGCAAGCGACGGGACGGCACGTTTTGGACGGTGGCACACTGGCGTTCTTGGCCCTGATCAAGGCCCACGGCCCGACTCGTTTGCCCAGCGTTGGCACTGACGCCCCGTGACGATCTCGTGTTCCCCGTTTAACTTTTAACTCGTCGCCACGAGTCGCATGTCCGTGGTTTCTCTTGCAGAAGCTCCGCCAACTGCGCCCCCCCCCCCCCCCCCCCCCCCCCCCCACTTAATGATGGACACAGGCTGGCCCCTTCCCACCAATTGGAACTTTTCGGCGATCGATTTACAAAGGCGGTCGGTTCTTCTTGGTTCTTTCAGTAAAGTCACGTAGAATGGAAATAATAAAATAATTAAAAGAAAACATTTTTTTTTCCATTCTATGTAAAAATAAAACATAATGAAATATGTATTTATTTTATTTTATTATTTCCATTCTACGTAAAAATAAAACATAATGAAATATGTTTTTTATTTTTATTATTTTTTTTATTTCCATTCTACGTGACTTTACCGAAAGAACCAACAAGATGAATCCCTGCAGTCACGAAAGCTTTAAATCGAAATTTAGCGGTCGGTTCTGTTCGTTGTGTGGCTCGATGGACGCATCTTACTCGAGTTGCGAAAGTTTAAAAAAATTGGTTCAAAACCAACGGCGCGGGGTTTTAATCGGACGGCGACATTCTCGCTTGCGGCAAAGCTAAAAAAAAAAATTTGGCCGGTGACCTTGAAATGCGTCTCTCCTGAGTCTTGCTTTGTTCCACACGGTGAGCGTTTCGTCTCTTCAAACGCAGCCTCGGTGTGGAAGAGGTTGGCCTCTCAAACCGTGTTACGTTCGCGTAATCAAAAGGCGGAGAGCAATCGGACGTTCATAAGTGCTTTTCGAATCGGCGGATGGATGTAAAAACAAAAACTTTTCAATGTAGAAAGCAGGTGATTGTGCGCGGTAAACAGAGGATGGGAAACGGTATTAAGCACACAGAACAGCAATATGGGTGCGTACCTTGTGCGTGAGAAAGCGCCTCGCTGCGGGCGTTGTGGTGAGTGTGTGCTGGTGGGCCCTTGCGTGGACCCAGGCGTGTGTGGCGTCGCTGTCTTATCGATGTCTTATCGATGTCTCGGGCGAGTGGCCTTTTTGCCGCGGCCGTCACACGCGGAGAGGTCTGCTGTCACGTGTGGGCGGCTGTGGGACGCAACAGTACGGAGAGAGAACTCAACCCACCCACCCCCCTCCCCACTCAGATCAGTCTCCCGTGATGTACAAAAGAAAATAAAAAAAGAAATATAATTTTTATCACGGTTTGGTGATTTTGTTCGTTGCTGCCACTTCATTCACCTCGCTGATCTCGTCACGGAGCATAAACCATCATCCTCGCAGCGGCTTTCGGCCGCGGGCCATCGCGTTTTCAGTTGCGCTTCTGCGGCCGTCTGGAACGCTCTCTTCCTTCCGATATTAGGAAGCCACTGGGAGCTATGCACTTTAAAATCATCTACATTGACAAACTCATTTCTTTAGAACTGCTTTTCGTGTTTAGTTTGTTGTCCTTCCCCCGCACCTCCGATTAACACGGTTGGCTACGTACGGCGCGAAAGAAGTTCAACGTACATTTTATCATGGGTCACCTCATTCAGATTTGTATGGCGACTGTGTAGGCTTTCACAGGTCGCGCCTGCCCGGTGCGTGCACCGTGTATTCGGGGTTGTACCGGCTGTCGATCGGTATGTCCGACGTTCCGCTCCACGTGCTGGGAGCTGAAGAACGATCGGGTGTCTCTTGAAGAAGCTCCCAGCACGTGCGAGAGCGACATGTGGGGGGACATCGTGCCGGACAGCGTGTGGCACAAGGACGACTTGAGGGAGACGTTAACCCAGCAGTGGGTTGATCGATCATGGTTGATGATGACTCGTTTGCAATCCTCTCTCTGATGACATTCTGCTGTCAGCCAGGGCACACGGAGCGTATCTAATATATTAAACTATTAAGCCAACCGACGACCCGGGAAGCTATAGGCCGATGTCACTCCTGTGCACGACCTACGAACTCCTGGAACATCATCATCATCATCATCCTCCAGAGCATCGGCCTCCTCGTCGAGCCGGAGATCCCTGCAGAATCCGGCCTGGACGCAGCTGCTGCTGTGACCCAAGTGTTGGGCCCCTTGCGACGCACACCGAGGCCGCATTCCAGAAGAAATCCAAAATCCTCCAGCGCAGCCTTTGTGGGCTCGTCATCGGCCACGTCACCGTCTGGATTAAAGGTCTTGATGTTGAAGCTCACAAGGACCATTCCCTCGCCTCGAAACAATACGCCTGATGTGGACGATGCCGAGCAATAGGCGACAGGGGGTCTATGTGGGCGACAAATCCAGCTCACCCCGGTTCCTCGACAATGGATTACCCACACCCACCAACGCTCTTCAACGTCGACGCCAGCGACGTTCCGCCGACCGGGTCACATAAACTTGTAGACGCATTTGACCTTGCCCTGGCAATGCAAGCAGCCACTTTCAACGACATCGAATCCACCCTGAACCAAGACAAATATTTCTGTAAATGGAGCCTCAAGCCAAATCCCCACAACACAACAGTTACTGCATTTCATCTTGACAATAGGAGCGCCAGGCACACTCTGAAAGTGACCTTCTGCGGCAACGCTGTGCACGTGTCTCTCCGTTGCCCATCCGCCGCAACCCTCCGGGAAGTGCCTGTGGATCGAGGACAACGGTCGCCCCTTCCCACTCATGAGGGCCTCAATAACTCTAGATTTGAAGCTTTCGTGACTGCAAGGATTCATACTCTTAGGTTCTTTCGGCAAAGTCACGTAGGTAAAATAATAATAATAATAAAATAAATTAATAATGAATGCTAATATCTACATTTAGTTATTTTCATGAAAATAACTAAATGGTCACGTAGGTAAAAAAGAATAATAATAATAAAATAAAAGATTAATAAATGAAAATAACTAAATTTTGTTCTTTTCATTTATTATATATATTTGTACCTACGTAAATGAAAATAACTAAATTTAGTTATTTTCATGAAAATTCATTATTTTTTATGATTATTTTTTTTTACCTACGTGACCTCAATAACGTCCCCCGTCATCGCTTTAAATCACGCCGTGCCTCCTTCTTGGAGCCCACGATGTTTAACCTTCAACCATGCGACCCCGATGAAGCTTGGAGAGATGAATGGAGTTCAAAAGAACTTATGAACAAACACCGTCTTGATTTGAAGCTTTCGTGACTGCAGGAATCCATACTCTTTGGTTCTTTCGGTAAAGTCACGTAGATAAAAATACAATATTTTATTTTATTTCTAACTAAAATTGTAAAAACACAATATTTATTTCTAACTACGTGACTTTACCGAAATAACCAAAGAGTATGAAACAAACACCTTGTGAAAGACCCAATGCAGAAGATGCCTGAGTTTGATTTCCCACGTCGCTCATGGTCCACCTTAAACCGCATCGACTACACAAACCATGGCAGTAAGTCGCGGATATCTGATGCACTCAATTGAATGTTAAAAACTCTCCAGTCCTGTGCGACTGTGGTCATCCAGAACAACGTATAACGACGCAATGCCCCGATCCACAAATACCAAGGAGACATCACAGCGATGATGATGGCACTACTCCGCTGCTCCTAACACGGTTGTCTGGGCTTGACGACCTGAATGTGAAATTGTAGTTGTTCCTATGCATCACATCAGCCATATGAAAGAAGAAGATTCAACTAATTTAAACGTTTTATTTTATCAGGTAAGGCCCACTGAACTGTATAGCTATTTTTGCAGAAGCGACCTGGCCACAAATGATAGCGTAACAAAGTGGATTGTTGAAACGTATTGCAGCCAAATACTCGAATGTTTCTAAATGTGGAGGGAAACACCGGAGGACCCGGAGAAAAATCCACGCAACCACGGGGAGAGAGCGAGAGAGACACGCAAACTCCAAATGTACAACAGGAGTCAGGGTCGGGATCGAGCCCCCCGTGACCTGTACACCAGGCGAGATAGTTAACATCTCCTAGCCACCGCGGCACCCCATACGGACGATGTTCACAACAAAAGTCATCACCCAACAAACGAGCAACGTTGGGCCCACGCTGGCACAGAGGTCCCAACGTTGGGCCAACGCCAACCAACGTTGACCCAACGTTGGGCCATCGTTAACCCAATGTTGGGCCAACGTCGACCAACGTTGACCCAACATTGTGCCAACGTTGGTCGGCGTTGGCCCAAGGTTGGGCCCAACCTCGTGCATTCGACTGTGCCGCTCAAGACCGTACACAAAAATTAGAATCCAGCCGGTCATCGATTATCCGCCACCGCGCGATTATCCCGTCGCTGGTTCCAACTTCATCCGGCGGTCGTGGGCCGATCCGGCGAAACCGGCGAAGCCTCTCCAAACGCTGCAAACATTCGGGTGATCGTCGAACATTGCCGTGTTGGAACACGAGCGTGGTGTTCTTGGTTCTTTCGGTAAAGGAAGGAAAGGAAGGAAAAGAAGGGCCCTTCCTCCCCTAACCCAGCAGCTTAGATATACGCTGCCAAGCGTGGTGGTGTTCATTCAGACGCTGTCTTTCCGACAGACCTGTTCTTCACCTGAGGACGGCTGCTTGCGTTGTGGCCGAAACGTCGTGAGAAATGTATTTTATTATGTTTTATTTTTTAATAAAATAATAAAAATAAAACATAATAAAATAATATAATAATATATATTTTTTTACTTCCCTTCTACGTGACTTTACCGAAAGAACCAAGAAGATTTTATTATTTTATTATTTCCATTCTACGTGACTTTACCGAAAGAACCAAGAGGATGAATCCCTGCAGTCACGAAAGCTTTAAATCGAAATTTAGGAGCGTGGTGGTGAGACTAACGTCACCCCATGCGGAATCTTGCAGATTAGCGTGGTCAGTACGGTACAGTAAATACGGTAACTTTTTACAGGATGATATTTCTTTTCGTTATTTGTTCGTTTGTTTATGCCAATTTTACATCGTTAAACACATTTAGAGCACACAAAACATATATACACAACACCTAAAATGTTATTTCATGCAAGAATCTGCAAAATAAGCTATTTTCAATAATGATTTATTTATTTTCCGGGTTTTTTAAATCGACCGTATATTGGGCTTTATATAGTCGTGTCGTTACGTAACTGCATCTCACAACGCTGTGCAATCTTTTTCTAGATTTGAAGCTTTCGTGAGTGCAATGATTCATACTCTTAAGTTTTTGCAATCTGCACACGCGCAAGCGCACGTACACATACATTGAGATGTTGTCAATGAGTTGTCCAAACCCGTGGGAGCAACGGGAGCACCTGGCAGTGAACCCCACATCTGCGAGAGAGGCAACACACTACTGTGTACAGATGGAACAGACGGAGATGTGTTCCACACTTGCCGTCTGCTGGTGAGCCGCGGTATGGCACCTCAACTCTCGCGGGAAGGGAGTTTTGCAGCGCGTGTTGTGATCCATCAACCTCTTGGTGCTGCCTGGGCAGTGCTGTACTACAGCCACGTGAATCGCGACTGCCCGGGAAATGTTGAACTCCCTGGGTCCTCGTTTGCTGTGTCCATTTTTATAACTACAAGCCTCATTGGGGCCAACCCTGGCCTCCCCCTACCCTCGCCCTCCTCCACAACCTACCCTGACCAGCGTGGTGAAGTATGGTTACACAAATAAATCCACCTCCTTATGATAACTAAAACGCTCATTTGGGCCAATCTTGGCCTTCCCATGCCCTCGCCCTCCTCCCCAACCTACCCTGACCAGCGTGGTGAAGTATGGTTACACAACAACAACAACAACCCATACGTGGGTAACAGCGAAGAGGCAGAGGAGCGACCTCTCCAAGTTGGAACAGCGTGGGGGTGGTGGTGGGGGGGGTAAGGGGCCGTCCATAAATGACGTCACGCACGTAGAGGGGGGGGGGGTCAGACATTTGTGACGATGTGTGACGAGGGGGGGGGGGTTCAGAAATGTGACGTCACATCAACATGCGCAACTTTAAATAAATATAGACAACACGTTCTACTTAATTAAATAGACTTTGTAATAAATGTTTTCTCCTACAACATCAGAGTGCAGCGCCACATTAAATACGCACTACAATGACAATAGTTTAAAACGATTTGAAGCATGGTTTTTTTGGGGGGGGGTGGGGCAGAGCTTTGTGACGTCATATTTGAGAGGGGGGGGTCTGACTTTTTGTGACGCCGTGTGACGAGGGGAGGGGGGGTCAAAAATCGTCCAAAATCGCGTGACGTCATTAATGGACGGCTCCAAAGAGCCGCAACGGAGCGGCCAAAGAGCAGCAGGTTGCTGACTGCCCCTTCACCGGCAGAGGGCAGTCTCTGAGAGTCCAGGACTCGAGGGTTTCAGACACATCGAGTCCAATGCGTTTGTCGTTGCAGAGCACATTTAGACCGTCCCCACATTGATTCGGTGGCTCATAGTGTGGCCGTGTTAAGGTCCTAGGCCAGAACTGGGTCTGTATCCGGACAGCGACCCCGAGATCAAACCAGGAGCGTGGTCTATGCCCGGTCATCTTTAACTCGATTTTATAATGTAAGGCAACCGCAGGCGGGACTCGAAATTGAATAAATCTCGGAGCAAACCTGGAAAAGCAGTTGCGAGTAGCAGCATCATCATCAGCACCAGCTAACAACATCACACGCCTCGCCAGAGAGAAGCAGTTCCAGCCCATCGCATTAGGGGCGAGTTAATTAAAAGTTTGTCCAAATATAACGGGCTATTTTAAAAGTTGACTATTTTGTATGGCCCGCGAATTATGTTATAACTATCCAAATGGCCCTTGTCAGAAAGAAGGTTCCCCGCCCCTGCTTTAAACTAACAAATACGGCCCATGGGGATTTCACGGCCAATGATTATCACCCAAATCCACCAAGATCATGAATATGGACAACACATGCGACAAAAGCTGAAAGTGTGGGGGGAAAAATCACGGAATGTGGCTTGCACGTACGTTGAACTTCTTTCGCACCGTACGTAGCCGACTGTAGCTAATCGGCTTGCTTGAAGCTACGGGGAGAGATACGGAATCACGTGGATCAGGAGACATGCAATACAGACATCATCGCCACTCAACAGAGGTGGGCTTGCGGGACGTGGGTTGTTCGGAATGGCTCGCGATGGAATGGCAGCAGGAGGAGTAGAGAACGCATCGAAGAGGATGACCACCGCCACCGGCTTCACGGAGATGGAGCGTCGAGATTAGTGCATAGTTGATGTGCACGAGATTGATTATGGCATAGCGATACCGATGCACTAAACCTTAGAAAAAAATGACCAGGTGAAGACCCACTGAGCTGTACATCTCTTTTTACTGGTAGGAACCCGCTGGTTCCACCAGCCCACAGGGGATTATTGTGTCCGTCCGTCGTGCAGGAAGGGGCTGGGTGGGGAGGGAGGGGTTGGGTGGGGAGGGTGGGGCTGGGAGGGGAGGGTGGGGAGGGGCTGGGTGGGGGGTGGGAGGGGTGGGGCTGGGTGAGGGGTGGGGCTGGGTGGGGAGGGGCTGGTCACCCCGTGGTGCCCTTATAAAACTCAACGTTTAACCTACTCACGCCGGCTTGTGCCCGCCCTCACAGTCGGGCATATTTGCGGAATACACCACGCCGCCGTTGACCCTGGCCATTGACCGAGTAACCCAACGTTCCTACCAGCTCCCTCCGCAGGAATGTGTTTTCAGAAGCAACCAGGCTATCACAATCGAAAGCAGCTTAACGAAGGGGCTTATCGCGTGGACATTTATAGCAAGTTGCCAAATACTCTGAACGCGTGGGACGGCGATGGGCTTGCAGAGGCCTTCACTCAGCAGTGGATAGACCATGGCTCACGATGTTGATGGATACCACTTTAGGAATTAGCCACTTAATGTCGCATGGTCCGCTGTTACCGCTAAATAAAACCCGATTTCAACGCCTCTAGAAGTATTTGATTCAATTCCCCAATGGCTGGGGAAGTGGTCTCGTTCTAGATTTGAAGTTTTCGTGACTGCAAGGATAAAATAAATTAAAACAATTACAATTCATCTTCTTGGTTCTTTCGGTAAAGTCACGTAGAAGGGAAATAATAAAATAATTACAATAGAACATAATCAAATAATTCTCACGACGTTTCGGCCACAACGCAAGCAGCCGTCCTCAGGTGAAGAACAGGTCTATCGGAAAGACAGCGTCTGTCTTTCAGACAGACCTGAGCATTATTTTATTATGTTTATTTTTTTTCGATTTAAAGCTTTCGTGACTGCAGGGATTTATCTTCTTGGTTCTTTCGGTAAAGTCACGTAGAAGGGAAGTAATAAAATAATAAAAATAAAACATAATAAAATAATATAATAATATATATTTTTTTTTACTTCCCTTCTACGTGACTTTACCGAAAGAACCAAGAAGATTTTATTATTTTATTATCTCCCTTCTACGTGACTTTACCGAAAGAACCAAGAAGATGAATCCCTGTAGTCACGAAAGCTTCAAATCGACAATTGCAATTGTTTCTTGCTATGATTGTCCCGCCTGACGACGGTGGCCTGTGTTGGCGTCCGAAACGTCGTGATTTAATTAATTTCATACTTTATACCTACGCGACTTTACCGAAAGAACCAAAGAGTATGATGAATCGGGTCTCGTCCCCTAGTGGTGTGACGCCGGCTCAAGCCAGCAGAGGGCACCATCGCGTGTCTGAGACAGCGAGGGACGTGCTGCTCGATTCGGATGGAGCCCAGCAGATCGATGGGTGGGGGAGGAAGAGGAGAGACCACGGATGAGAGAAGAGAGAGAGGGGGGGACATCATGCACGCAGATGCGATGAGAGAGAAGCCTTTGCGGTCACCACACATCCTGCCCGAATTCTGGCAGTGGCTTTCAAGCCTCTCCCGTCCGACTCGCCGAGGCCCGCGGAGAATCTTCAAGTGTGCGGGGATGATGATGATGAGAGAGAGGTCTGGCCGGCACATTTCCCCCTCCTTAATCGCTTCGTAGCGGCAGAAAATGTTCAAACGGGCCACGATTTTTAACTTTCTAGCTAACAGCAGAGCGAGAGAGAGAATGTAAAAATGCCTGAGGGGGGGGGGGGATAGATATTTGTTCAACATGGGAGAGTTTAAGCGACTGTATGAGATTGTGTGGCACTGGAGGAATCCGATGAGCTATGAAGCTCATTTTTCACGGGGCTCAGAAAGTTACAACAACAAAGACACAAATAAACACGGCCGGAGCGCAAAGTATAGGAAATGTAAGCAAATCACGCACACACAAATTAAATGTAACTATTTTTATTCTGCCAGGTAAAGTCCACTGAGCTATTTGCTTATTTTTCAGTTGCGACCTGGCCACAAATGATAGCTCAACGAAGTGGTTCATCGTCGTCGTCGTCGTCGTCATCATCACGTGGAAATGTATAAGCAGCCGAATAATGTTAAGACGTGAGAATCGTGATGATGCATTTAGAGATACCCCGCTTAATCAACAATTATTTGATCCGTACGGTCGATCTCAATAGGCCTCCTGCATCTGTTTAAGTGACACTCGCCTCGTGATTTGCTGAACATCTTCAACGATCGCGTCAGCTCAGGAGATTGGATATGAAGAGGCTCATTCGAAGCCAGATGGGTATTGATAAATGGATCACTCTTGTACAGCGTGGTCCAGTTGTCTTGTGACCACAAATTAATTGACCATTAACATCCCCCCCCCGTAATATTAATTTTTGTTTTAAATAACCCTTACTTAAAAATATATGAATATTCCGTTTCGATTTAAAGCTGTCGTGACTGCGGGGATTCATCTTCTTGGTTCTTTCGGTAAAGTCACGTAGAATGGAAATAATAAAATAATAAAAATAAAACCTAATAAAATAATTCTCACGACGTTTCGGCCACAACGCAAGCAGCCGTCCTCAGGTAGAGAACAGGTCTGTCGAGAAGACAGAATCTGAATGACTGTCTTCTCGACAGACCTGTTCTCCATCTGAGGACGGCTGCTTGCGTTGTGGCCGAAACGTCGTGAGAATCATTTAATGTTTTATTTTCATTATTTTATTATTTCCATTCTACGTGACTTTACCGAAAGAACCAAGAAGATGAATATTCAGTTTTAGAGAACTAAATGGGGGTCACAAGACATCTGGAGCACGCTGTACTGTATGGGTTTCACATGCACGACTGCTGATAAGTTCCAGACGGTCAGACCCGCACCACAATTCGCTTGCTTGAAACAGATGCCGCCTGATTAATATCGGTCGGAAAAGCCATTCAATAAGTGGATGGACTCAAGCATTACATTTATATTTTGGGAGGTTTTATTCTGGAAAGACTGACACTTTCCATGGTAATGTGGAATTTCCACAGCTGGCTGGATCAGAGCCGTAGCGACTGGTGGTGCACATTTGACTTTGACCTTGAGGGCTGTAATTGATGTCTCAACGTAGAATGACTGGAACCGTGGTCCTGTTTGTGACGATCAGAAGCTGCTGAGTGTAAGGCGCTACATTCAGGCCTACGGTTAATTATATGTATACGAGGGCTGTCACGAGCAATATGCGTCGTAAACCCCTCCCCTCCGCCACCCAACACAGCCAATTAATGAGGGTGTCAACTGACTATGTGAGCTCGTGTTAGCGAACTTTGATGATGCGGGATGTAATCTCGAGAGAAACGTCATTTTTAAACCGTCGTTCCATTATTCTCCAGCAACAACAGCGGGTGGCGACGCTGCTGAAGCAGCAATACACGTGGGGGGCACGTGTGAGCGTGACGTGACGCTCCGGTATGGATTGGCCCGCGTTGGGTGGAGGAGGGCTTTTACGACACATTTTTGACACAACGAGCGAGCCCCAAAAAAGAAACCAATTTATGAATCGGCCAGCCACGCGTTTGTGCCGGGCATCTCTACAAGGTCCGCGTGTCCTTCAGATCCAGAGGGCAGGCGGGCACTAAGTTTGCATACGGTGGCAACTTGCAGCCCTGACCTCCTGTCGTGTCTGTAGAATGCACAGACAATTGATTTCTATGAAAACCACCGCGTGTTCTCTTTTCCAGCTTGGCCACGTAAAGGATTCCCGTGAGGAGTGTCCTTCAGTGCTGGATAGATCATGGCTGCTGATGATGATGATGTATGTACGTTGAACTTCTTTCACGCCGCATATGACTGGAGGCTTCCATGGAAAGCCATCGTTGTCGGAGCGGAAAGAGTGCGTGGAGGGAGGTAGTGCAATGATAGAGAGGTAGGAGAGTGCACAGAGTGGAGTAGTGATGAGAAGGGAGAGCTAGGAGAGTGCGTGGAGGGGGGTTAGAGTGCGATGATATAGGTGAGCCCGCCACCACTCGACACAGCCAATTAGTAAGATTTGTCACGTAAACAGAACGTGGCCAATTCGTTACTAGCACAGAACACCGGTGTGTTGGAGAGCAAAGCCACAACAACATTTACAATCTGAGTACGACGTTTTGCCAGTAATCACAGCAAGCTTCATCAAGCGACAGACAGATTTGTTGAGCCAACCGTCCCCAATTGGAGATCCGGGAGAAGGACAACAGACTAAACGCGAAAATCAGTTCAATTCACAAACAGCAGTTCGGCGGTGAACTATTCAATCAATACTATATTCAGAATTCTCAGAGTAACGGACTCAGTGGCACGAATCCACGTGACCACGCAGCCTGCACCTGGAATCATTACCCACCCAACTGGTGTGTAACTATTGGTGTACAGTAGAGCCGGTGTCTAATCATGTTGGTGTACAGTAGAGCCGGTGTCTAATCATGTTGGTGTACAGTAGAGCCGGTGTCTAATCATGTTGGTGTACAGTAGAGCCGGTGTCTAATCATGTTGGTGTACAGTAGAGCCGGTGTCTAATCATGTTGGTGTACAGTAGAGCCGGTGTCTAATCATGTTGGTGTACAGTAGAGCCGGTGTCTAATCATGTTGGTGTACAGTAGAGCCGGTGTCTAATCATGTTGGTGTACAGTAGGGCCGGTGTCTAATCATGTTGGTGTACAGTAGAGCCGGTGTCTAATCATGTTGGTGTACAGTAGAGCCGGTGTCTAATCATGTTGGTGTACAGTAGAGCCGGTGTCTAATCATGTTGGTGTACAGTAGAGCCGGTGTCTAATCATGTTGGTGTACAGTAGAGCCGGTGTCTAATCATGTTGGTGTACAGTAGGGCCGGTGTCTAATCATGTTGGTGTACAGTAGAGCCGGTGTCTAATCATGTTGGTGTACAGTAGAGCCGGTGTCTAATCATGTTGGTGTACAGTAGAGCCGGTGTCTAATCATGTTGGTGTACAGTAGAGCCGGTGTCTAATCATGTTGGTGTCGTCATCGGCCGTCCCCCCGCGGTTCGAGGATGACGTTTGCTGGTGGCTCTTGAGGTGGCCGAGGAGTCCAATTCTGGATCCGCAGATCTTCGGGGCATTGGAGGCACCACGCGGTGGTCCCACGTGGAAGTGGAATCCGCAGTGCCGGGTCGGCTTCCTTTTCCTTTCTCTTTCGGGGCGGCGATTTGCTTCGGCGGCGAGACGTTGGGTCTCGAAGTGGGCCCACGGGCCTGGTGGACCCTGTCCGCGGCACACAGTGGCCCACTCTTGCGAATGGCTTCAGCGAATATTTAACGTCCAGTATCAAAGTTCAAAGTTCATTTATTAGGTGTAGCCCTGTGAGCCATTCGGCTCTTGAATCGGGTGCAACCGCAACAAACAAAAACAAAAACATGAACAAGAAAACATCTTAAAGTGACTATGTGCAAATAGAAAATCCAAGAAAAGACAGCAAAATATTGCAGAAAAATCCCTGTACACCAACCCTGTGCAAATATCCCAGTGGGATGCAAGTCAAACAACAAACAACCACAAGACAACTTAGATTAAGGCCATCAGTCTAACTCTGTACTACAACAAACAAACATGGCCAAACCAAAAAATGAAGTGAGCGACACGTAGTCATATTATTATGGTTGATGACATACCGCAATAATAACAAGGGCCGCTACTGGATTCGCACAGTAAAAACTCAACCAAAACTAAACTATTTTTTTTTTTTTACTAAGTAAGGCCCACTGAGCTATGTAGCTCTTTTACAGAAGCAAAGTGGCTATCACAAATGATAGCTCAACGAAGTGGCTTATCATAATGTGGAAATTATCATCATATCATCCAAATACTCTAAACGCGTGACGTTGATTCTAAATGTGGAGGGAAGAACCGGAGGGCCCGGAGGAAATTCAACACTCCCACGGGGAGAACATGAAAACTCTAAATATACAGCAGCAGGCGTCAGGGTCGGGTCAAACCCACGACCTCCTGTATATCAGGCGAGGTAGTTAACATCTTGACACCGTGGTGCCCTAACAAGCGGTGAAAGCACCGCAGCTTAGCCACGTCACCGCCACCACCACCATCTACACCATCACCACCATCTCCACCACCACCATCTCCACCACTACCACCATCTCCACCACCACCATCTCCACCACCACCATCTCCACCACCACCATCTCCACCACCACCACCATCTCCACCACCACCATCTCCACTATCTCCACCACCACCATCTCCACCACCACCATCTCCACCACCACCATCTCCACCACCACCACCATCACCACCACCATCTCCACCACCACCATTTCCACCACCATCTCCACCACCACCACGATCTCCACCACCACCATCTCCACCACCACCACCATCTCCACCACCATCATCTCCTCCACCACCATCTCCACCACCATCTCCACCACCTCTACCACCACGATCTCCACCACCACCATCTCCACCACCACCATCTCCACCACCACCATCTCCACCACCACCATCACCACCACCATCACCACCACCATCTCCACCACCATCTCCACCACCACCACCACCACGATCTCCACCACCATTTCTACCACCACCACCACCACCATCTCCACCACCACCATCATCGGTGAGACTTTCCTGGGTGAAGGGCTTGTCGTCATTAGTATCAAATAGCCTTGCCCTTGCAAGTATAAGTGAAAGAGTTCAAATGAAACCGTGTTTGATTGGACTCCAAAAGCTCAATGATCACTTGCCACGAAACGAAACGCCTCTTGAGAGCTCGGCTCGAGGGAGACGGCTGCCGCTCTGTGGACACGTCGCCCCGTCCAGCCACATCGCGCAAACTGCAGTTGCCATTCGACGTTCCAAGCGAGAGACCACGACCCTCAACAAAATGGCGCCGCCTACGTGGTCGCTCCCCCCGCCCCCCCCACCACCCCCCTGGCCCCCCACCACCCCTCTGGCCCCCCACTCTGATCCGTGGGTCAAACATCACTGGAGACGCGCCGGTGCATGGCAGCAAGAGAAGTCCATGAGCAGGCCGTCGCGAGAGGGCACGCGTTTTGGCGCGACGTTTACCCTTCGCCGACGACGCCCGATTGAATGAACGGCATTCTTACCGAGTCAGTACATTTTCGAAGCAGATAACAAACAAAAATAAAACCATGCCTCTGTCGGTGCCTTTCACGCACCGCGTCTCATTTGTTTCCGCACCCAAATCTGCGCTTACCAAGCCACCACGCGCGTTCACGTCGCGAAGTAAAGGGACGGCACCCCTCCCCCCCCTCTCCTCCTCCCCCCTCTCCTCCTCCTTGCACGACGCCTTCGGTCATCCGAGGGTCTTGCCGAGTCGGCAAGGACGAGCTACTGCGCTCGGGACCCGTGGGTCTCCACTCCGTGTTTCATGTATTACACGACGCGTGTTGAACTTCTTTCGCACCGTACGTAGCCGACCGTGCTAATTGGAGGTGCGTGTGAAGGACAAGGAACTAAACACAAAAGGCAGTTCTAAAGAAGTGAGATTTCATGGTGAACCACTCCGGCTTTTCTTCCAGTTTCCCACACGTGTTCGTCTTCCCCCATAACACCCTCGTGGTGTTGATATTTTTGTTCAAATCGGCAGGTTGGGTGGTCGTTAGCTGTTATTTTTGCGCCACGGTGGTGAGATGTTAACTACCTCGCCTGGTTTACAGGAGGTTGTGGGTTCGATCTTGACCCTGACACCTGCTGTATATTTTTCTCGACCCGTGGTCGCACGGATTTTTCTCCGGTTTTTCCCTCCACGTTTAGAAACACGCGTTTAGAGCATTTGGCTGCTATAAATGTCCACGCGATCACAAGCCACATCGTTGAGCTATCATTTGTGATGGCCAGATAGCTTGTGGAAAAGAGTGGCATAGCTCAGTGGGCCTTACCTCGGAAAATTAAAAAAATAGTTTAGTTTCGATTGAAAGCTTTCGTGACTGCAGGGATTCATCTTCTTGGTTTCTTCGGTAAAGTCACGTAGAAGGGAGGACGGCTGCTTGCGTTGTGGCCGAAACGTCGTGAGAATTGTATTTTATTGTTTTATTTTTATTATTTTATTATTTCCCTTCTACGTGACTTGACCGAAAGAACCAAGAAGATGAAATAGTTTAGTCTTAATAGTTTTAGTCTAGTAGCTTTAAAAATAATCGCACGGGGAATCAAAGGTCACTTGAGGAAGGCACCTCAGAGACAAACTCTGTGATATCCACTTCCACGGCCAGCTCTCTAACACGCAGCTGCACTGCTCTGCGGCAGATCGAGATTCCTCGATTCGCGACGCCCTGTGGCACCGATTGGTGAAAAAACTGGGGCAACAAAAAGACTCAATGAATAAAATAAAAAACAAACATCTCTCATTGTCAGTAAAGTCACGTAGAATGGAAATAACAACAACCAGCGCCGTTTAGAAAGCGATGGCGCCGTGGTTACCGCACCGCGCTATTAAAAACAGAACCCGGCCACCCGAGTTCGACTCCCGTCCACGGCTTGCGTTGGCGACACGCGAAATATCTAGACCTGCCTGCCCTGTGGGCAACGTCTTCTTCACCGACAAAGCGACAACCTTTGGGGTGAAATATGGTCAAGCCAGGCGCACCCACCACAACCGACCCAAACGCGGTTCGGGCGAGGCCTTCATCCAGCAGTGGAATTGGTAAAAAAAAGGGGGGGGAGGGGGGGGCTCTGATGATTAATTCATTATGTGTATGGAGGAGGGGGGGGGAGGTTGAGTTGATTTCATTATACCCAGATGTAGGCAAACAGTGTCTTTATTAAGGCACGCTTCTCCTCCTTTCCTCTCATCTGGGCACCGAATTCCGGTGGTCTGGTGAGAGGCCAGCTTCAATGCTGCCTGGCCCCCACATGTGGCTGTCATATTTGCCTGGGCCCCTTGCTCTGGTAAGGGTCCCTGCCGTCCTTAAGCTTGAGAAAAGGGCCCCCCCCCCCAAAAAAAGCACTTTGGATTAACGAAAGTCGCAAAAAAACGAAACCCATCCCCTCCTGCTCCGCTGCTGCCACCACCGCCGCGGGCCTCGGTCGACTTCACGAAGGCCCCACGAGGCAAGGAGGCCATAGTGCTCGACGTTTGCGAGCTCGCGAGGTTGATTCGTTTTTCTTTTAAGGAGAGGTTCACTCCGTAAAGTCCACCCCCCCTATCGGATCTTTCAAAACTCCGTCCTTTTTAAATCCTTTATATTAAGTTCGCTTGCTTGCTTGCGTGCTTGCTTGCTTACGACCGTGCAAATCTTTCGGTCGTTTTTTTAACCCACTTCCCGTGATCCAATCGAGCTGACATTTTCCACACAGACTCGTTGTGCGAGACAATTAATGTTCGTGAAAAAAAATTCCCAAAATGTTACACTTTTTAGGCAAAACAAATTATTTTACATATATTCAAATAGAACGCATTCATGGCTTTGGCTGAACGTCAGAGTGTAAGAGCCCAGAGCGTAACCCCTCCACAGGCCGTGGCGGAGTAGCGCAGTTGGTAGCACCCTCGCTTCCCATGCCAAGGGTCGCGGGATCGATCCCCGCGTCCTCCACAGGCGAATATATTTTTAAATCCTTTATATTAAGTTCGCTGCCACGCATATAAATGATTTATAGTGAAAAACTTTGTTTTTACGGGTTATTCTTATTTCATGACTCTGCTGCTTGGGGAGTTTGGCCAACTCCCGTTGCGAGCGATGCTTCACGGTCAGAGTCATTCGGAGTGGCGATATTTCGAATCTCTCTTCTTGAAATCGTCACCAGAGCGATGGGTTACACATTGGTGGCTGTGTGGGGGGGGGGGGGGGGAGGAGCAGCTCGGAGTGAGCCTTGCACACCCGAGGGGTCAGGTTCGGATCCGGGACAAGGCGGCCGTGTTAGTCAGCCACGTGGTCAAGGGCAAGAAAGCAGGAGTTGTCGATTCACTTGCCTTAACTCGAAGTCCTGGAGAGGATTTTGTGAAATCATAGTCCGGGAGGCTGGCACGTGGCACCCCCCCCCTCTCTCTCTGCTGCTGCGGTGGGGGGTTGGGGGGTGTGGAGCAGTGCCACGTGGTGATGGGTGAGCGAGGCGCCACTGAAGTGCCTCCAACGGCAATTTGGTTGCAGTCCACTCCCAGGGCCTTTCACCGCGGTGGCTGGGAGATGTTAACTACCTCGCCTGGTATACAGGAGGTCGTGGGCTCGATCCCGACCCTGACGCGTGCTGCTGTATATTTGGAGTTTGCGTGTCCCTCTCTCTCATCAATCACGGTGGCTAGGAGATGTTAACTACCTCGCCTGGTCTACAGGAGGTCGTGGGTTCGATCCCGACCCTGACGATGCCTGCTGTATAATTGGATTTTGCGTGTTTCTCTCTATCATAATCACGGTGACTAGGAGATGTTAACTACCTCGCCTGGTCTGTATGAGGTCGTGGGTTCGATCCCGACCCTGACACATGTTACATATTTGGAGTTTGCGTGTCTCTCTCTCCCCGTGGTCGCGTGGATGTTTCTCCGGGTCCTCAGGTTTTTCCCCTCCACATTTAGAATCAACATCACGCGTTTAGAGTATTTGGATGCTGCTATAAATGTCAGCATGATGATTAAGCCACTTGGCTGAGCTATCATTTGTGATAACCTGGTCGCTTCTAAAAAAAGAGCTACACAGCTTAGTGGGTCTTACTTGGTAAAATAAAAAAAAATTGTTCATAGTTCGTAAACTCACACAGGGACGATGGCTTACTTCTCGTGCCATTACTCTACTCTGAAAGCACAACTAGGACGTACAGCAATTGTCAATTACCACAGGTTAAATACATGCGTACTTGTCGGTGATTTCTAAATGGACACATTGTTAATTATTATAATTATTTAACAAAAAATAATACACATTTCGGTTCGTGCATCGCATGCGACGCTCCGGCTGAGATAAAAAAAAACACAAAGTCTTCCACGAGGTGCGTTGTGCGTGCGCACGTGGACATGAAGTTGGTATCAAAGGTGCATTCTAAGCCGCGTCGAAATGTTACTGAAAACACGGCGTTTGTGCGCGGAGACGCCGTTGCTGTACAATTATTATTCAAAATCTACGTCCCTGAAGACCTCTTTGCCTGAAGCTCAGCAACATTTGGGCAGCGGTGCCGTTACCAAAACGTCTTTGCGGTGACGGCGAGAGCCAGTTTGAACTGACACCAGCATTAACCCTGCCTGCCCCACATGCTACTCTGGGGTCACATCCAAACTATGGAACTGTTGAAACTGATAAAACTCTTCTTGGTTCTTTCGGTAAAGTCACGTAGAAGGGAAGTAATAAAATAATACAAATAAAACATAATAAAATCAAATAATTCTCACGACGTTTCGGCTACAACGCAAGCAGCCGTCTTCAGGTGAAGAATGAGACGGTTAGCGCACTGCACCACGAACCCGGCAACCCGAGTTCGCCACTCACAGCCAACACTCAGTGGGACGATTATCTGAACCGGTCATGTGCCTGCCCTAGGTCGACTCCGCCTCAAATGAGTACCTGGTACGGTGTGTAAGCATCGTCACTGGGGAGACAAAGGTGGTGGTGGCCACCCACCCCCTTGTGGGCCTTCATAGGTGCTCGCTAACAGCACTTGCCCTAATAATCTGGTCAGGCTATACGGGGGATCTTTGTCTTTGGTTGATGGTGGTGAGGACAGTCGTTCTCATAGTGATGATGATGATGTCAACCTTGGTCGGGATAACAAAAGTGGTGGCCGTGGTGGTGGTGGTGGTGATGGTGGTGGTGATGGTGGTGGTGGTGATGGTGGTGGTGATGGTGGTGGTGGCCGTGGTGGTGATGGTGGTGATGATGGTGGTGGTGGTGATGGTGGTGGTGGTGATGATGGTGGTGGTGATGGTGGTGGTGCATCGTCCAGTCAACTCAGTCAGTCAACCCAAGGCACCTGCTGGGTCTGCCCCGTGCCTTCCTCCTGCCAGCGGGCGTTCGACACTTCACGTGGCCTCAAGGTGCACATGGCCTGGCACAAGAGTCGTGGTGACGTCACCGCCACTTAGTGGCGAATGGCGGTTGTTGTTGTGGGTGTGTGTGGGTGGGTGGATATGTGTGTATGGGTGTGTGTGTGTGGGTGTGTGTTTGTGTGGATGTGTGTATGTGTGTGGTGGGGCGACCAAGGAGCGAGCGAGCGAGGAGGCTCCCACGTGGCATCCCCGGAGCGACACGTGGGGAGCGCTAGCGTGCAGGCCCCTGATCACGTCCGGGCCGGGGGAGGTGGCCGCCCACTCGGCCGGGAGTCCGAGGCGAGCCACGCGTCGATGGGTCCACGAGACGTCCTCGGCGGAGGTCGCCGTGCGCTGACGGGGGCCGGGGGGAGGGGGGCCCGGGGGGAGGGGGGGGGCAGGGGGAGGGGGGGGGGGCAGGGGGAGGGGGGGGCCGGGGGGAGGGGGGGGCCAGGGGGAGGGGGGGGTCGAAACCCCTCGTTGCGATCCCGTCGCTGGTTGTCATGCGCTTTCCATCGTGCAGGTGTTCGTGTGTAGGACAGGTGTGGGTGGGTGGGTGTGGGGGTGTGTGTGTGTGTGGGGGTGTGTGTATGGGTGGGTGTGTGGGTGGGTGTGTGGGTGTGTGTGTGGGTGTGTGGGTGGGTGTGTGGGTGTGGGTGTGTGGGTGGGTGTGTGGATGGGTGTGTGGGTGGGTGGGTGTGGGTGTGGGTGGTGTGTGGGTGTGGGAGTGTGTGGGTGTGTGGGTGTGGGGGTGTGTGGGTGTGGGGGTGTGTGTGTGGGTGGGTGGGTGTGTGTGTGGGTGGGTGTGTGGATGTGGCGGTGGGTGTGTGGGTGGGTGTGTGTGTGGATGGGTGTGTGTGTGTGGGGGTGTGTGTATGGGTGGGTGTGTGGGTGGGTGTGTGGGTGTGTGTGTGGGGGGGTGTGTATGGGTGTGTGTATGGGTGGGTGTGGGTGTGTGGGTGTGTGGGTGTGGATGTGTGTGTGGGTGTGTGGGGGTGTGTGTGTGGGTGGGTGTGTGGGTGTGGATGTGTGTGGGGGTGTGTGTGTGTGTGGGTGTGTGTGTGGGTGTGTGTATGGGTGGGTGTGTGGGTGTGTGTGGGTGTGTGCGGTAGTGTAGCGGTTAGCGCTGCGCTGCGCTATGAACCCGGCGACCCGAGTTCGATTCCCGCTCATGGCCGACTCGGCCTCAGATGAGCACCTGGTGTGGTGTACAAACATCGCCGCTGGGGAGACAAAGGCGGTCGGGCGTGGCGTTGGCCACTCATAAGTACTACTCGCTAACAGACCTTGCCTCAAGAGTCTGTGAAGGCTATACGAGAAATCGTTGTCTTTGTAGTGGTGCATCGGCCAGTCATCTCAGTCAACCCGTGGCACCTGCTGAGTCTTCCCCGTGACCTCTTGGCCAGCGAGCGTTGGACACTCCACGTGGCCTCAATGTGCACCTAGCCTGGCACAAGCGTCGTGGTAACGTCACCGCCACTCAGTGGCGAATGGCGGTTGTTGTTGCTGTTGTTGTGTGTGGGGCGTTAAGGCAAATGTGCCCACACGTGACACATTGATTCGATTGGCTCTGTCGGGTGGTGGAGGGTTTTAGTGGAACAAACACAAAAACACCGTGCCATTCATATCTTCGTCTTGAAGGGACCGTCTTCGTGACGCGCTGTTTGTTTACGGATCGTCAAGGACCATCGCCGTCTCGTGTTCACCACCGGGGCAATTGCCGATCTTGAAACTTTGAGTTGGGTTTTGACTTAAAACTTTCGTGACTGCAGGAAATTCATCTTCTTGGTTCTTGCGGTAAAGTCACGTAGATAGAAAATAAAAATACAATTAGAATAAAAAAAACAAAAATCCCACGACGTTTCGATCGCAACACAAGCGATCGAAACGTCGTGGGTTTGGCCAGCACCACACCCGACCGCCTTTGTCTGAGCTCACACCGATGCTAAAACCTATTAAACTATTTTTTTATTTTACCAGGTAATGCCCCCACCGAGCTATATAAATATTTTTCAGAAGCGACCTGGTCATCACAAATGACGGCTCAACGAAGTGGGCTTATCATCATCATCGTGTGGAAATTTATAGCGGCCAAATACTCTGAACGCGTGTTTCTAAATGTGGAAAGAAGACCCGGAGGGCCCAGAGAAAAACCCACGCGACCACGGGGAGAGAGAGAGACACGCAAACTCCAAATATACAGCAGCAGGCGTCAGGGTCGGGATCGAACCCACGTCCTCCTGTAGACCAGGCGAGGTAGTTAACATCTCCTAGCAACCGTGATGATGATGAGAAACACACAAACTCCAAAAATACAGCAGGCGTCAGGGTCGGGATCGAAACCACGACCCCTCCTGTAGACCAGGCGAGGTAGTTAACATCTCCTAGCCACCATGATAATGATGATGACGAGAGAGAGAGAGAGAGACATGCAAAGTCCAAATATACAACAGGCGTCTGGGGTTGGGATCGAATCCACGACCCCTCCTGTAGACCAGGCGAGGTAGTTAACATCTCCTAGCCACCGTGAGAATGATGATGACGAGAGAGAGAGAGAGACATGCAAAGTCCAAATATACAGCAGCAGGCGTCTGGGGTTGGGATCGAATCCACGACCCCTCCTGTAGACCAGGCGAGGTAGTCAACATCTCCTAGCCACCCATGCCCCCTTAGTGAACGGACGCTCGTGACGACCGCGGTTGGGTTGGTCGCGCGCGACGCGATCCCTTCCTGCGGCGGTGATCCCCGCACGACCCCAGATCTCAGCTCTCCCAACGGGGTCAACTCGGTGCCTCGACCCCGCGTTCGCTCCCCGCCTCCACGCGTCCCTTCTTCTGCCTTCTCGGTGTCGCTCTTGCAAGCGTGGGTCCCTCACCACGATCCCCCTTTTATCGTATCGCACAGCAACTCCGACCACGCGCACTTTTGCACGCACGCACTTTTTCACACGCGCACTTTGTGCACGCACGCACTTTGTGCACGCACGCACTTTGTGCACGCACGCACTTTTTCACACGCGCACTTTTGCACGCACGCACGCACTTTGTGCACGCACGCACTTTTTCACACGCGCACTTTTGCACGCACGCACGCACTTTGTGCGCGCACGCACTTTGTGCATGCGCACTTTTGCACGCACGCACTTTTTGCACGCACGCACTTTGTGCACTCACGCACTTTTTGCACGCACGCTGAACTTCTTTCGCGCCGCATGTAGCCAATTTTATTATTTCCCTTCTACGTGACTTTACCGAAAGAACCAAGAAGATGAATCCCTGCAGTCACGAAAGCTTTAAATCGAAATTCAATATATATGTTCTTTTTTTTATCGCGGTTGCCAAGCGGCCAGCAACACACAGCGCTGCTGGGAGCTCTCTGGCGGATAGGAGAGACTCGTGGCGATGAGATGAAGTGGTGCAGGTCGTCACAAGACGCCGCTGCCCTGAATGCCGTTCTGCTTCACGACAACCCTCCTCTCTCCGCCGCAGAGGTTTGTGTCGTCAGGCTCGTCACCTCCCACTGGCAACCCTCCGGGTTTTTTAGCTCTCCACATTAAGCATTAAACATGCGTTCGATTCTCGACCCTGACGCCTGCTGTATATTCCGAGTTTGCGGTGTCTCTCTCTTTCTCTCTCATCATCATCACGGTGGCTCGGAGATGTTAACTACCTCGCCTGGTCTACAGGAGATCGTGGGTTCGATCCCGACCCTGACGCCTGCTGTACATTTGGAGTTTGCGTGTCTCTCTTCGCGTGGATGTTGCTCCGGGTCCTTCGGTTTTTCCCCTCCACATTTATAATCAACATCACGCGTTCAGAGTATTCGTCTGCTGCTATTAATGTCACGTGATAAGCCCACTTCGTTGAGCTATCATTGTGACGGCCAGGTCGCTTCTGAAAAAAAACAACTCCATGGCTCAGTGGGCGTTACCTGGTAAAATAAAAAATAGTTTAAAGTTTCTTTGAATTAAAACTGTAACGGAGCTGCTTGGCTCAATGGGGCCTCGCCAGTTGAGATGATGTAAGTGTACGTATGTTGAACTTCTATCGCACCGTACGTAGCCAACTCTGCTAATCGGAGGTGCGGTGTGTGTACGTGTGTTGAACTTCTATCGCACCGTACGTAGCCAGACCATCTTCTCTCCCGATGCCGACTGCTGTGCCTTCGTGGTCGTGGCATCGCCTTGCGTGGGCCTGGACGGAGCCCAAACATATGGTGGCCAATCTGAGCCGCTAACCACAAAGCGCCTTCAGTGAAATTCCGATGGCCAGGGTAGGAACAAAAATATATAATAATAATAAATAAATACGCGACCAAAAACTGTTTGCAATTGTGGTTCCCTACGATGAGAATTTAAAAAAGCAAAGCAAAGCCTTCTGACGTTAAAAGGTTCTGCTTTTTAAACCGCCGTGGTACCAGGAACTCCGTTGAGTCTGAGACAACTCGTATTTAAACGTGCAGCGTTAATTACGATTTTTTTTGTGTGATAATTTAAAATATTTGCTGGAGGGGCGGGGGGAGTGGGGGGGAGGGGCAGGGGAGGGGCAGGGAGGGGCAGGGGGGCAGGGGGGGCAGGGAGGGGACTAAACGCGGCACGCCACAAAAGGCCCCATAAAAAAACAACCTGAGCTCGATGATTCTTGATTCCGTGCCACGGTTGTGAACGTCCACGTGTGTAGTGACTCTGTGTGCAACACATTTAAATATTTATTTTGTTCCTGGGTAGTAAGTGTTATTTCCTAATTGCCTATGCCTCAAAAGTACAGAAAAAGGCTATTATTCCACACAAACTTTGCTTTTGTGATCAGGACGATGATATTTTGAAATGTACCTATTTTCAACGAGAAAACGGGCGATTTTGTGTCTTTTTGTTCACATAAAGTCAGAAAAAAAACAACAAGAATCAAAATTAACATGTATTTATACTAAAGTAATACAAAAATGACTATAAAAGATTTAGACACCAAGGCGCACTACCACAGGCGGGACTGGCCACAGCGGACCGAGTTCTCTGTAGGAGGAACAACGTCAAGTGGGAGCCACTGGTGGACCCCCGGAAAGTGCTGATGCCACCACTGCACATCAAATTGGGCCTTGTGAAACAATTTGTCAGAGCTGTAGATAAGCAGTCGGCAGCCTTCAAGTACTTTCAAGACTTCTTCCCTAAACTGTCTGCGGCAAAGGTCAAAGCCGGTGTCTTCGTCGGACCACAGATAAAGAAGATCCTGGAGTGCAATGAATTCCCCAAGAAGCTCACTAGTAAGGAGACAGTGGCTTGGAACAGCTTTGTCGCAGTGGTTCGTGGCTTCCTGGGCAATCACAAAGTCGAAAACTATGTGGAGTTGAGTTGGTTGAGACTCTGGTGAAGAACTGTTCCTCAAAGTCCATATCCTTGATGTTCATCTTGATACATTCAAGGAGAACATGGGAGCGTACTCGGAGGAGCAAGGCGAGCGCTTCCACCAGGATATACTGGACTTTGAACGCCGCTACCAATGACAGTATAACGAGAACATGATGGGAGACGACATTTGTGGGTTGATTCGTGGAAGTGATTTACAGTATAATCGTAAATCTAGAAAAACTACTTACTTCTAAATCTTTTGTAGTAATTTTTGTATTACTTTAGTATAAATACATGTTAATTTTGATTCATATGGGTTTTTTCTGACTTCATGCGTACGAAAAGACACAAACGCGCCCGTTTTCTCATTGAAAATGGGAACATTTCTAAATATCACTGTCCTGGTGACAAATGCAAAGTTTGTGGGGAATAATAGCCATTTTCTGTACTTTTTAGAAGTCAGAAAAAACACAACTCTGATAATGTATGTGCACTGTCCTTGAAATTGATTGGTCCACACCCGAGACAGCTTTTCTCAGAGCCGAGTCTCACGTGGTGCTGGACCAGATGACGCCAAAAGGCGCACTCGTTACTGATGCTAGCCGTGGCCGGGAATCAAACCGGGCGTGTTGCGTAAAGCAACCCCACCCCCCCAGCCCCCCGTTCTTCTGCTTTTATTGATTAAACTTTTTATTTTACCAGGTAAGGCCCCACTGAGCTGTACATCTCTTTTTCAGAAGCAACCTGGCCATCACGAATGACGGCTCAACGATCTGCTTCATCAGCAGCGTCGTGTAAACATTCATAGCAGCCAAATACTCTAAACGCCGTGACGTTGATTCTAAAAGCGGAGGGAAAAACCGGAGAAAAATGCACGCGACCACGGGAGGAGAGAGAGACACGCAAACTCCAAATATACAACAGGCGTCAGAGTCCGGATCGAACCTACGATCTCCTGTATACCAGGCGAGGTAGTTAACATCTCCTAGCCACCGTGATGATGATGATGAGAGAGAGAGAGACACGCAAACTCCAAATATACAGCAGCAGGCGTCAGAGTCGTGATCGATCCCACGACTTCCTGTAGACCAGGCGAGGTAGTTAACACCTCGCCACCACGGCAGCCCAATTTATCGAGGGATTTTGCTTCTTGACGGACGGGTAGTGAATTTACCAGCGCGGCATTCTGGGCTCTCCCCCCCCCCCCCCCACCGGACGTTCTTGGAACAAAAAAGTTCCAACTCCAGTGCTCACCAGGCCACCGTTCACCTTCCTCCACGGGCCGTGTGCGACGTGGGAACCCAGAGGCAGCCTCCGTATATGTATCGCAAGGTGCTCTGCCCCAATATTGCCGTGCTGTGAATGCACATTTTTCGATTTTCAGGACGCTGTCTTTCCGACAGCTCTGTTCTTCACCTGAGGACGGCTGCTAGCGTTGTGGCCGAAACGTCGTGAGCATTTTATTTGATCATGTTGAATTTTTATTATTTTATTATTTCCCTTCTACGTGACTTTACCGAAAGAACCAAGAAGATGCAAGTGCAATGGCAACAATCGTTCACACAGGAGGCTCGGTGCTACGTGGTTTTTTTTTTCTCGTGCGTATGGGGAGCGGGGACATTTCCCATGCTCCACGCAAACGGCAACCTACTTGCGTTGCGCGTTGGGATCCTATGATGGAATTTGAATGATTTATTTGAAGCTTTCGTGACTGCAGGAATCCATACTCTTTGGTTCTTTCGGTAAAGTCACGTGGGTAGAAAAATAATAAAATAATAAAATCGAAACGTCGTGATCTATAACACTGGTCAACAAAATAAAATAAAATAAATTCTGGCCTGGACTTTTGCAGCTGTTTTAGACTAATTTCAGGGTGCTGATTCCAAATCTGATCTCAGATTTGCTCTATCACATCTCATTTTTATGCTATCGGCATACTCCATTTTCATTGATTGTACCCGAAATTAACTCTGCGAGTCAGTGACTGCTTTAGTGTTAAAATATGGCGCTGTATTTTTAGGATAGTGTGTTTATAATATCATTTTATATAGATATCCACATTTATTTAATATTTTTCTTCTGCAGTTTTTATTGAAAATGCAATATTTGATATCTCAAAAACCTGATTTGATAGACAGAAACTGATGCCAGATTTGGAATCAGCACCCCAAAATTACCTTATAACCGTTGGAATACCTTATGCCAGAAAAATTGTGTTGACCAGTGTTATTTTTCTACCGACGTGACTTTACCGAAAGAATCAAAGGGTACATCTTCTTGGTTCTTTCGGTAAAGTCACGTAGAAGGGAAATAATAAAATAATAAAAATAAAACATTATAAAATAATTCTCACGACATTTCGGCCACAACGCAAGCAGCCGTCCTCAGGTGAAGAACAGGTCTGTCGGAAAGACAGACCTGTTCTTCCCTTCTACGTGACTTTACCGAAAGAACCAAGAAGATGAATCCCTGCAGTCACGAAAGCTTTCAATCGAAAGAATCAAAGGGTATTTGAACTATTACTATAACACACGCAACCCCCAGCTGACCAACCTGCCCCTGCCCCTGGGCCACCGAGTTACACGCGTGAACTCGCCGCCAGCGTTGACCGATAGCGGTGAATGCTGGCGGGTGAACGCGATTCGTTTTTGTTGCGTGAACTGCCGCCGCTGTCTTGCTGACATCGGTGAACGCGATTCGTTTGGCGCTGGATGAGCGAAGCCGCTGTTTGCGTGCGTTGGTCTCACACGCGCCAACACCCGGGTACAAATGTTTTAAGCGAAATAAAAACACTCCCCCGGCAAAAATTCGCTCCCAAAATACCGGGTAGCGCCTCGTCACGCCTCCCATCAGCACCGTGGGCTACGTATGGTACGAAAGAAGTCCAACATACACACGTGCTTGCGTTACTCTTCCTGGATTTCTCTGTTGTTAGCAGTTGGGGGTAGAGCTTGTGATGGGCTGCAGCGCCGTAAAGGCCTTGGTCTGAATAACCTCTCTGATGATAATTGGATTTTTACCCTTCTATCTGGCAACAGAACTGACACCTTTTTACGAGGAGTCATGTTTGCATAGACCACAATACCTGCAGTCATAATGCAAACAAAAAGCACAACTCTGATAATGTATGCACTGTCCTTGAAGTTGATTGGTTCACACCCGAGACAGCTTTCCTTATAGCCCAGTCTCACATGGTGTTGGACCAGATGACGCCAAAAGGCGCACAACTCAAAGACAATGCACCACCAGAGTATGAGAGCTCGGGGTAAGCATTTACACCATTGGTTTTTTGTTTGCATTATGACTGCAGGTATTGTGGTAAAAAATGTGCTAGTTTTGTTGCCAGATTAAAGGGTAAAAAAACTATTATCATATTTTTTATTGGCAAATGAGGTACCAATGATGTAAACCTCTCTGATGCTGAGCGCACAGAGTCATTCACAGAGTCATCCACGGAGTCATTCACGGAGTAATTCACGGAGTAATTCACAGAGTCATTCACATAGTCATTCACGGAGTCATCCACAGAGTCATCCACATAGTCATTCACATAGTTATTCACGGAGTCATTCACAGAGTCATTCACATAGTCATTCACAGAGTCATTCACAGAGTCATTCACATAGTCATTCACAGAGTCATTCACATAGTCATTCACGGAGTCATCCACATAGTCATCCACATAGTCATCCACATAGTCATCCACATAGTCATCTACAGAGTCATTCACAGACTCATTCACGGAGTCATTCACGGAGTCATCCACAGAGTCATCCACAGCTCCTTTGTTAATCCGGAGGAGAAGGTGTCCCCACACCATGTCAGTCGGGTTGACCGTACTTCACCATGCTGGTCACTGTGTGGGGTGAGAGGGTAGTGGAGTTCGATTCCCGCATTGGACGGGAATCGAACTCCTGGTGCCGGGTTCCCAGCGGAGTGCCACGACCACTGCACCACCGCTTTGCCTCTGCCCCGGTGCTGAGTCGTGAGAGCCAAGGGGAGGGATCGTGATGTTCCATGTAATCGTGGTGTTCCATGGTCCAGTGGTGTTCCATGTAATCGTGGTGTTCCATGTAATCGTGGTGTTCCACAGTTTCGTTTGGCTACTAATGCTGGTCCGGTTACCTGTTCTAGTTTGGTGATTCATTCTGGTTTGCAAGAGGCCGCTCCTCGCTGTGGCGTTGCCGGGTGCCGCGATCAGCGCCGCAGCCGGATGACCGCGTCCCTCTCGGTCAGCAAAGTTCAATCTACTCCGAGGTCACGCCGAGAGCGGCGAGCTGGCCGAGTCTCGACAGCTCCACTCGCGGGGCGATCTTTGACAGGAGGACATCGATATTTTTGTGGGTCTCGTCCCTCGCTGGCTCTTATAACCTTCTCTGCATCCTTTGTACACTCCCCCCCCCCCCCCCCCCCCGTTGTTTCTCGGTCGTTACAACAGAAATGTGCAATGTTAATAAACACACAAGGTTTATTCATAATCAACGTTTTTGGGTTTAGATCGCGTTATTTATAAATGTGTCGTAACCCTCCACCACCCGACACGGCCAATCATTAAAATAGTGTCACGTTGACAAAAGACAAATAGTTCACTGCTTTAGCCCACCGGTGTGTTGAAGCGTGAACTATTTGTCTTTTGTCAACGTGACACTTTTTTACTGATTGGCCGTGTCGGGTGGTGGAGGGTTACGACACATTTATAAATAACGCGATCTAAACCCAAAAACGTTGATTAATAATAATATTGGTCGCGAAAGCCTACGTGTTAAACTGACACAGGGTTTGCTTAAACAGAGTGATGTTGTAACTCACGTGTCCCGTACCTAATTTGCGTTTTCGATTATTTAGCTTCTAACAACAAAAACAAATCTGTCCACGTCTCGCACGCCCAGGGGATACGGAGTGCACCCCAGGTGAGAGAAGACGAACCGCTGCTTTACGCAAGAAGGGGCTCACGTCCCGAATGCCCTCGACCGAGTTCTATCTCCAGTAGTTGAATATATATGGAGAGAGAGAGAGCGCGAGAGAGCGATGTTCAAGTAGAAAAAAATCGCCCGCAAAGTCTCTGGGGGTTGTTTCTAAATACTCGGTGGCGAGGTGGGGTGGGCATCGTGAACCACCCTCACCCCACGTGGGTTTGCTTCGGCCACGTGTCGATCCTCCCACCCACCCACCCACCCACCAACCCCCCCACCAAACCCCCCCACCCACCAACCCCCCCACCAACTAACCCACCCACCGACCCACCAACTAACCCACCCACCCACCAACCCACCCACCAACCAACCCATCCACCAAACCACCCACCCACCAACCCACCCACCCACCAACCCACCCACCAACCCCATCGCCGCCTCTGCACCTGCGTGCATTGAGCAGCAGCGATGGTGTGGGTGGTGGGGGGGAGTGGTGGTGCAGCGGTTAGCGCGCTGCGCCACGAACCCAACCACCCGAGTTCGATTCCCTGCTCACGGCCACCATCACCAGCAGTGACGATTATCTGAACCTGCCCTGGGCCCTCCTCCTAGGTCGACTCAGCCTCAAACGAGTACCTGGTGGCAATACTGGCCCACCCACCCCCTCGTGTACCGGCCTTCACTCGCTAACAGCACTTTCCCCAACAGTCTGTTGAGGCTACACGGGGGTGGGGGGGGGGGTTGCCTTTGGCAGGATAGGCGTGGGAGGAGGGGGGGGGTGTTCATCACCGCAGTGAGAGCCACCACCACCACCCTCTCCGCGGGTGTCGTACGCTCGGATTACAAATTGGCGTGGCGGGAGTGAACCTCCTCCACCACTCAGAAGCTCGGGGCGGAGCAGCGTCGCCATAAAGGCGAAGGGGGCGGCATTCTTAAAGTCGTAAGCGATTGAAGCAGCGCGCCACTGCGTCTGCGAAGAGGGACTCGTCGACCGGTGCCAGGCAGTCCCCCCCCGTCCCGACCCCAATCACCACCTCTCGGTGGCGGCAACAGCGTCAGGAGCGAGCCCGTTATTAACAAATCCCTCTTCCCCGTGGGACTCCTTAATGCGCACGTGAAATATTGAGGACCTCTGAGCAACTCTGCTGCTGCGTGTCTGTGACCCCCCGTTGTGTCGCTCACGCCTGAGCACGATGATGATCCGGAGGACCTTTTGGCTGCTGGCGGTGCAAGCGTTATTGGCCGTCACTGTGAGATGTCAAGACGATGCACCCCGTGAGTCGAACTTTGCATTGTTTATGAGTTTGCGCGCGCGTGTCTGTGCGTGTTTGTGTGTGTCTCTGTGTGTGTGTGCTTCTGTTGGGAAATGTCACGCTTATGTGTGTCTGTGTGTGTTTGTGTGTGTGTGCTTCTGTTGGGAGATGTCGCGAGTGTGTCTGTTTGTGTCTGTGTGTGTGCTTCTGTTGGGAGATGTCACGGGTGTTTGTCTGTGTGTTCTTCTTTTGGAAGATGTCATGCGTGTGTGTCTGTGTTCTTCTGTTGAAAGATGTCATGCGCGTGTGTGTGTCTGTGTTCTTCTGTTTGGAGATGTCACGCGTGTGTGTCTGTGTGTTCTTGTGTTGGGAGATGTCACGGGTGTGTGTCTGTGTGTTCTGTTGAAAGATGTCACGGGTGTGTGTCTGTGTTGTTCTGTTGGGAGATGTCACGTGTGTTGTGTGCTCGTCTGTTGAGAGATTTCGCTCGGGTTGGCATGCGCCCACCGGTGTGGTTTGTCACAAGTCGCGTGTTTCTATTTTACTTTATTGTGGTGCTGCTAAGAGGAGGGAGCCCATTGAGACTGGGAGTTTTGAGTTTCGATTCGCTGTGAACGCTGGAAGGATCGTCACGCTCGCTTCGTTATGACGGCAACGGTGCGAATTAGCGTTCGTTGTTTTTGTTCTCTCTGCAAAACATAAATAGTTTTAACTTTCGCGATTTCAAAATAAAACTTTTTTGGATTTGATGGCACGGTCAAATGTGACGTGCACCTTGGGGCGCTGATGAACTTCGCATCAACGCATTCCTCACTCTGGGTTACATTTAATTTATTTTTAAGCAATGGTGCCTTACATTTTTATTTAAAGCTTTCGTGACTGCAGGGATTCATATTCTTGGTTCTTTCGGTAAAGTCACGTAGAAGGGAAATAATAAAATAATATTAATATAAAATACAAATTCTCACGACGTTTCGACTTGCTGTGAATTTCACACCTGATGATGATTGCTTGTGTTGCAGTCGAAACGTCGTGAGAATTTTTATTGTTTTATATTTATATTATATTATTATTTCCCTTCTACGTGACTTTACCGAAAGAACCAAGAATAACAATGGTCCCTTCTTAACAAAAACACATTTTGATTGAATGTGCGATGAATTATTGAACGCGTTGTGCATGACAGAACGCCGATTATAATTCATGATATCGTGAGTGTCACGCGAGGCGTATTTGTTATCGATCCATAAACATTCGACACTTGCTGTTATTTCGGTTTGCCAACCGCCGCTCTGCGTGAACGAATAACCCAAAAGCAAACAACAATTACACACCACGAGTTTATACACTTTTAGCTATTTCCTATAGTTCTTTATGTATTTATATCAATATATTAATTCGTTTCGTGTGACTTTCCTAACTTCCCCGTACACTTTGCGCTCACGTCGGAACGTTTAAATGTGTTGCTGTAACTCTCTGACCCCCGTGGTCCTACTGGACAGCTGTGAACAGAAGGAGCTTCATAGCTCATCGGATTCCTCCTCCGTTCCCAGTGATGGTCACGATTCGGATGAGCGCAATTATACAATGCGCTCGAATTTTCCACCGTGGCGGCATCAACAATGAAGTGCATTATACTGTTTGGTTATTTCGGTAAAGTCACGTAGGTAGAAAAAGAATTACAACAAAGAAAAAATAAATTTCGATTTAAAGCTTTCGTGACTGCAGGGATTCATCTTCTTGGTTCTTTCGGTAAAGTCACGTAGAATGGAAATAATAAAATAATAAAAATAAAACATAATAAAATAATTCTCACGACGTTTCGGCCACAACGCAAGCAGCCGTCCTCGGGTGGAGAACAGGTCTGTCTGTCGAGCAGACAGAGTCTGTCTTCTCAACAAGAAAAAATACATACATAATGATATATAATAAAACAAAAATAATACATACATTATTATTTTTGTACCTACGTGACTTACCGAAAAAACCAAAGAGTATGGATTCCTGCAGTCACGAAAGCTTCAAATCAAAGTTAATTATCTTTGCTCGTTTCATTCATCGCGATGCTAATGGCAAATCGCAACACGACTAATCGGTAGGCTGTCTGTGGCGGGGTAAAAGTGTTACGCTTAAGTCAATGCATGCCGTGTCCACCCGTACGGTTTGCTCCGTATTCTTGTACAGGGAAATTGTAAAATGTTTGTTAAATGTTGTTCGATGTGATGAGCGGCTGTCATCATAATGGAGATTTGGGCTATCTTCTGAACCGAGGAATTCAGCCGCGGTGTTGTGACGTGAATGGTGTCTCTGATCATCGCTATTGCAGATACACAATTGCCCTTCTGAAGACATCGCTGTCAACCCATCACGGCTTACCCCGTGTTCTTGTACAGGGAAATTGAGTTTCGAGGTCCATACCGCGTACAGCCGTTTCAATACGGGCAACAAAATATAGGTTTTTTTTGTCTATTTGTGTTTCTCCCTTGTGATGGGACTTTGTAGGATGAACGTTGAGATTTATAAAGGGCACGAGGTGACCAATAAGGTCTGAATTGGTCTGTAATAAGGTAGGGCACTGATAAGGGGTTGACAGGTATGTCGTGGTGAGTGTAGTGGTGAGTGTACCAGTGGTGAGTAGTGGTTAGTGTACCAGTGGTGAGCGTAGTGGTGAGTGTACCAGTGGTGAGTGTAGTGGTGAGTGTACCAGTGGTGAGTAGTGGTGAGTGTACTAGTGGTGAGTAGTGGTGAGTGTACCAGTGGTGAGTAGTGGTGAGTGTACTAGTGGTGAGCGTAGTGGTGAGTGTAGTGGTGAGTGTACTAGTGGTGAGTAGTGGTGAGTGTACCAGTGGTGAGTGTAGTGGTGAGTGTACTAGTGGTGAGCGTAGTGGTGAGTGTACTAGTGGTGAGCGTAGTGGTGAGTGTAGTGGTGAGTGTACCAGTGGTGAGTAGTGGTTAGTGTACCAGTGGTGAGTGTGGTGGTGAGTGTGGTGGTGTTGATTGTGTATGTGTCTGTGTGTCCCCCATGTGATGGAACTTTGTAGGATGAACGTTGGGATGTATAAGGGGCACGGGGTGACCATTAATGTCTGAATTGGTCTGTAATAAGATGGGGCACTGATAAGGGGTTGACCGCTGTGTCAATGTACCTGCGATTCATCTTCTTGGTTCTTTCGGTAAAGTCACGTAGAAGGGAAATAATAAAATAATAAAAATAAAACATTATAAAATAATTCTCACGACGTTTCGGCCACAACGCAAGCAGCCGTCCTCAGGTGATGAACAGGTCTGTCGGAAAGACAGACCTGTTTGCGTTGTGGCCGAAACGTCGTGAGAATTATTTTATTATGTTTTATTATTTTAGTATTTCCCTTCTACGTGACTTTACCGAAAGAACCAAGAATATGATTCTCATCAGATTTCGGAAGCTAATATTGGGATCGTCGTCATGATCATCATCATCATCCTCCTACTCCTATCACAATTAAGTTCTCTACTCGAAGTTAACAACAATGCTGTGTTGCTCATTGGTCCCCCCACTGCAGCTCGGGGCAGTCGTGCCGAATGTTCCTCGCCGATGCTTCCCTGGTTCACCGCCGGCAGTTGTCCCCAAACCTTCCCTGCCTCACTACCGACCATCGTCTTTGGCTGACCGCGTGCGGACAACAAATATGGGCGCATCCCACCTGGATGATCCCACCGCGATAGGCGACGCGGATGTCTTTGGGGGTCGAGGGGTTGGTGGCGGAGTGCTTCGAACCCGGCCACCCGAGTTTAATTCCAGACCGCGGTTGACGTCAGTCAACCCTGGTGTGCAGGAGGTCGTGGGTTCGATCCCAAACCCTGATGCCTGCTGCTGTATATTTGGAGTTTGCGTGTCTCTCTCTCTATTATCACGGTGGCTAGGAGATGTTAACTACCTCGCCTGGTATACAGGAGGTCGTGGGTTCGATCACAACCCTGACGCCTGCTGTATATTTCGAGTTTGCGTGTCTCTCTCATCATCATCATCATCACCATCACGGTGGCTAGGAGATGTTGACTACCTCGCCTGGTATACAGGAGGTCGTGGGTTCGATCACAACCCTGACGCCCTGCTGCTGTATAATTGGAGTTTGCGGTGTCCCTCTCTCCCTCTCTCGCTGTGATCGCGTGGATTTTTCTCTGAGCCCTGCGGGTTTTCCCCGCCACATTTGGAATCAAAGTCAGACGTTTACAGTATTTGGCTACTGATATTCATTACCACGTGATGATAAGCGACTTCGTAGAGCTATCATTTGTGATCGCCAGGTCGCTTCTGAAAGAAGAGCTACATAGCTCAGTGGGGCCTTACCGGGTAAAAAAACCCAAAAATATTTCATAGTTTTATACCTCAACTGGTCCGAGGTGCCCACACCCCCTTACCCACAGCTTCACCAGGCTGCACTGACCAGCGTGGTGAAGTATGGTCAACCAGACCACCATAACCAACACGGCATTGGGTAAGGCCTTCATACAGCGGTGGATTGACAAACGGCTGGAAGTTATGTTTTCATTGATTTATTTATATTTCCAGATGTTGCTCATTTAATCTACGGTCCCCCAGGGATATCATTGTCTCTGATCCGATGTAGAACGGCATCGTTAATGTTCGCCCAGCCGAGAGCCCCAATTCGATGCCAGAAGTCTCGTTTTTTTGCAGGGAGACCTCTGCGAACACTGTCTGTAGTTTCCCTTCGCACCGTACGTAGCCAACCATGCTCATCGGCGCAGCGTTCAAGTGCAGCCGCTTTTTGGCTGCTGGCCGTCGAACAAAGTCGGGTGACCGCACCGCGCGCCACATTCAGGTTGTGCTGCCGCGGCCGTCTGGAACGCTCTTCCTCACGACATTCGGAAGCTTCTGGGAGCTGCGCGATTGTAAATCGTCGTCTCGATCGACACACTCATTTCTTCAGAACTGATTGTTGTGCGTTTAGTTTGTTGTACACAACCCCCCCCCCCCCCGCACATCGAATTCGATTAGCGCGGTTGGCTACGTAGGGTGTGAAAGAAGTTTAACGTACATACGTGCCAGCTCAGGGTTAGGGGTGGGGGGTAGAGCCAGGTAACGTGGCCTTGCTGGTGGTACCATTGGTGCGCTGTGCATGGACGGGAGCGATATTCGTGAGAACGCTCCCCCGGTCATTGGGCTTGCGCTTCGAGCAATCGAGCGATGAGAATTCGTGGCCGGTGAACCCCCCAACAAAGCGTCCGAGGCTTTGATTTGCAGCAATAATTGAAAACGTTATTCGTTTTCAATGATTGGTTCATGGTCATCGTCTTCATCACTCCCGTCTCTTCGACCACCCACTATCGTCGTCATCATTGTCGTTATCGTCGTGGAAAACAAAAACCCATCGCTGTCCACCCATCACGGTTTAACCCGTATTGTCGTGCAGGGAAATTGAGTTTTCAGGTCCATACGGCATACAACCGTTGCAATACCGACACAAAAAAATGTGTTTTGTCTATTTGTTCGTGTTTCATCCCTCGTGATGGGACTTTGTAGGATGAACGTTGAGCTGTATAAGGGGCACGGGGTGACCAATAAGGTCTGAATTTGTCTGTAGTAAGGTAGGGCACTGGTCAGGGGTTGACAGGTATGGTAATGTGTGACGTCACCACTACCATCATTCTCAGCATCATCATCCTCAGCAGCATCGATGTCGTCAGTATCATCAAACACATTTGTATTGCGCCCTTCGCCAGCCAGTCGGGGTGGAGTTGGCGACATGACATAGTTCAAGTTCATGTATTAGGTGTAGCCCTGTGAGCCATTCGGCTCTTGAATCGGGTGCAACCGCAACAAACAAAAAACATGAACAAGAAAACATCTTAAAGTGAATATGTTACTAAGTGCAAACAGAAATTCCAAGAAAAGACAGCAAACATTATGTATGCAGGTTAACTGTGAATAACCCAACTAATAATAGGGTACGGGATATTCCCAGATTGACGTGATCCACTGTAACTTATAAGACTACGTGAACCCCTCTCTCTGGTCTTCGCACCTGATAGGCTCACAGCGATGACGTCACCATGGAAGTCTTCGCAACTCTGTCCGTCGCCTGATGATGCTAGTTGCTGCTGTAATCACCAGCGAAACGTCACGGTAGCCTCAGCGTAAATGTTGTGGGTTTACTCTGCAACACAGCGGTGGTGCTGTACTAGTGACGAATTGGCCACGTTTTGTTCACGTGACACACCTGTTCTAGTTAAACTGTGTCGGGTGGTGGCGGGTTTAACGACGCATTCGTATTCACGCGCTATAACCCCCAGACTGTATTATGAATATTGGCCGCGAAAGCCTACGTGTTAAATTGAATGTTTTACTGTTACTAGTATTATTGTTGTCGTCACACATCAAAGAGCTTTAAATGTGTGCCCCATTGTAGAAAAGAGATGCACGAGACCCTCAGTGATTTTTGTTGTTGCTCCGAAGCAAAGTCACCAAAGGCGAAGTTTCTCCACTTAATTCATAACCGGCATCTTTCTTCATTCTTGAGGAATCCGCAAACTCCTCCAGGCCCTTCCCGCCTGAAACGGTGTAGGAACTCGCCCGAGTAAAGCGTCAGCCCTCGTGACGGTTGCTAACTTCTCACAAACTTTGGCCTTCTCATTTTCATCAACTCAAGTGCGATGACGGATTGAGTCAGCACCCCCCCCCCCTCACCCTCCCTTCCCGAACCAGGATTTCAACTCACAACCTTTTTCGATTCGCGAGTCAAATCTTTGCAACGTCATTAGGTACAGCTCTCAAGTTATTATCTTGACCTTCGACCCCCTCCCTCTTGCCCTCTCTACCTCTTAAAAAGAAAATTACGCATTCGCTCCGTATGTACGGTTGAACTTCTTACGCACCGCACATTGCCAAACCGTGCTCGCTAACCCTCGATGCGTGACCTCGCCCCCGTCATTCGCGCCGCGTTTCGAGATCCGACGCGTCTTGAGCAATAAGACCCTCAAGCGCCGTCACGGTCACAGCTCTTGGTCATCGACGACCGCCCAGATTAGCAGCTTGCAGGCGCCAGGCGCGACCGGCTGTGGCCGTGCTGGGTGGCTGCGTGGTTCGTGCCTTCGAGCAGCGGTGGCGTAGCCGCGGGTTGGCATCGGCCTCCGCACACTCTTTGAAGATCCCTCCCCCACCGCCTGCTTCAAAGCCCGGCAGCTGGGCCACTCCGGTGCAGTTGCACCGCCTGCACTCTTCTCGGTAGCTAGCCCAAACTGACCTGTGGGACGCTTCGTAAGTCCGTGGGCCGCTGTGTAAATACAGGGTGCGTAAATGTTTAGTTTTAACACTTTTGATGGGACTCTCGTTTTTAATGGGAAAAGAACGGATAATGCATTGTAACATGATAACTAATGTAACGTTAATAGCTTCAAAAAGTCAACGAGTCTCCCACTTGTTCGCCAGCGTTGTCAACGCGTGGCCTGGAATCTTCTCGAGGTGGTCTCCAGAGCTCGGAGGCGCATTTCTTGTGGTGTTGTTACAAATTCTCAGAAGTGTTAAATAAATTTCGATTTAAAGCTTTCGTGACTGCAGGGATTCATCTTCTTGGTTCTTTCGGTAAAGTCACCCCTTCTACGTGACTTTACCGAAAGAACCAAGAAGATGTTAAATAAATGTTGAAGCACCCCGTATACGAATGACCGGTGACCAATCTGAAACCATTGACCCGCTCCCGCTACATTAGTTGACAAACCCAGTTTAATAATCTATGCAGCTCCAAGGGATCTCTGTGTGAGTTCCATGGTGGTGGTGTGATTGTGGAGTAGTGTGACCTCCCGGGATCTCGTGGTAGTGGTGGTGGTGTGACCGTGGGCTGCTGTGTGACCCCTCCCGGGGTCTCGTGGTGGTGGTGGTGGTGTGACCGTGGGCTGCTGTGATCTCCGGGGTCTCGTGGTAGTGGTGGTGGTGGTGGTGTGACCATGGGCTGCTGTGACCCCCCGGGGTCCCGTGGTGGTGGTGTTGTGACCGTGGCGTTGTGTGACCCCTCCCGGGGTCTCGTGGGGGTGGTGTTGTGACCGTGGCGTTGTGTGACCCTCCGCTCTCCTCTCCCGTTGTGCGTCACGGCGCGAGCAGTCGGGAGCTGTGAGGACGAGATCGGGCAGCTGCACGACAACAAGGACGTGTGGAAGTCCGAACCGTGCACCCTCTGCGTCTGCGACAATGGCAACATCTTGTGCGATGACCTCATCTGCGAGGACCTGATGGACTGTGCAAACCCCGTCATCCCCGAGGGGGAGTGCTGCCCCATCTGCGGCGACGGTAACTGCACCCACCGCCCCCTAACCCCCCGCCCCCCACCCCCGCTCTCTCCCGTCACCGATGTGGGTTCTGACATTTCACAGGAGGCGGTGACAGGCCACCGTCACCCGTTGTGTGGCTATGGTGCCAGCAGAGGCACTCGCTTGATGCCAAAATTCCACTTTGTCCGACCCAGGGAAGGCCTCACTGAGTCTCAAGACTCTGAGTCGGGGGGGGGGGGGGTTTCGAGGAGGGGTCCTGACAAGTTTGCGGAGCGATGTTGAGTTGCGTAATCCCAATTTGGTTAAGTTGTGGGTTATTTTTTTCACCATTTGGCCTGATAGGGCCAGTAACCAGTTACCACACCGTGTGCCATGCACGAGGAGAACCCGGAGTGAAACTCGCGTACAACAGGGGGAGGGGAAAAATAGAAACTCCACACACGAACAGGCGTCCGAGTCGGGGAATCGAACCCAAGATACTAGTGATGTGGTCCACTGACATTTAAATATTTTACTTGAAATATTTTCTGATGTGGCTTTCCCCTGATGTGGTTTTCCCCCCGACTAAATAATGACATCCATGTAAAATTACATGTAGATTTCTGTTTGTTTGTTTGTTATATATAGCAAGCTAGTTTTGGAATTGTTAAGTAAGGTAACCCGATGTTATTGTACTGTAGAGGGTGTAGCTCTGTCTCACTCACCAAGATCAAGATCCTTGATCTTGGTCTCCCAGCGAGATGCCTTCCAAGGCATCATTAGTCACCGCTCGTTAAATACTTATCATCACAGCCAGCCGCGAACCTCAGTGACACCACGGGTTGGCATACACGCTCCTTATCCCGCTGATCGGGCTAGCGTTAGCACGCAGACAATTACGATGTGACTCCCGTAGTGCTTCTGCCAGGGTCTGCAGATCAGCTCCTGGGAATATCGCATCGGCATTTTGCTGCACCTTTTCGATGAGTTTCAAGCGGGATCGAGGATATTTCTCCACGCCGACAACCGCGTTGGCTGCAAACGGTTAAAGCGGCCCAGGCAATTACAAAATGAAATGAAATGGGAACATCGGACGCAATGGTAACTGCGGTGTAAGCGATCGGTCAGAGTCGTGTACAAGCCAATCGGTGTGCACGGCCATCGAGGCTGAACGCGCGTGACATCTGCTGGATCTGCAATATAAATGTACGTGTGTCGAACCTCTTTCACGCCGTACGTAGCCAACCGTGCTAATCCGAGGTGCGGTATATGTTTGAATGTTGAACTTATTCTGCACAATACCTAACCGACCGTGCTAATCGGAGGTGCGGTGTATGTACATGTGTTGGACTTCTTTCGCGCCGTGCGTAGCCAACCGTGCCAATTCTTCGTCTCGTTTTAGTCTGACACAAGTCTCTCTGCTTCTCTTTGTGTTTCAGAAAACGGCGCTGCCAAGGTACGTGATCTCCCCTGTGCGTCTGCGTGACGCAGCGCTCTTCTGCAATGCGCAGCATCCGACAGATGCGCTTGAATGAGGGTGCCGCCCGTTGTTGAATGATTACACAGCCACAGAGACTCGCGGAGATGCGTAGAGACCAGTCGTAATACGTAGAGATGCATGGAGACCCAAAGATGCTACATTAAAAGCAAGTTACAGGAGTGCGATTGTGGCCATGCAACACAAACTCTGGACCCATTGAGTAGAAGCCACAGAGGCACACATAGACCTCGTATGGTTAAACACAGAGACCCATAGAGATACACAGACACTCATCTAGAGATACATAGATTCCCATAGAGATACACAGATACTCATCTAGAGATACATAGATTCCCATAGAGATACACAGAGGCCAATAGAGATCCACAGCGAAACGTTAAAGGCAAGCCACGGTACTGTGATTTCGTCCACGCAGCCCAAACTACGGACAATATCGTAAACCCACAGAGACACGAAGAGACGCACGTGGTAGAGATCGCACGACGCACGTATCGTGCAAAAAAATGAAATAAGCCGCGGAATTCTTGCGCGCCCGGTTCCCTTCTAACCTCTGCCGACGTCTCTCGTTTTTTGTGCCGCAGCTTCAACTCACCGAAGAGCCCAAGGTGGAGGTGAGAGAGAGAGCGGCGATCCTGGCGGGAGACGCCGGCCCGGGCCCTGCTGTCGGCCTGGATGAGACCTGCAGAGGCAGCACAGACCAGATCTCCCCCCCACCCCCCCACGAAGTTTCTCCCTCCCCCCCCCCCACGAATGGGTTCTCCCCAAGTGGAACAAAGCATTTAGTTCCTTGCCAGGGAAACATCATCATCAAATTTCGATTTAAAGCTTTCGTGACCGTAGGGATTCATATTCTTGGTTCTTTCGGAAAAAGTCACGTAGAAGGGAAACAATAAAATAACACAAATATAAAACAATACAATTCTCACGACGTTTCGATCGCAACACAAGCAATCGTCATCATCAGGTGTGAAAACCACAGCGAGAACATTTTATTGCTGTGCTTTATTATTATTTTATTATTACCCTTCTACGTGACTTTACCGAAAGAACCAATAATAGCATCATCATCATTACTAGTAACCCCCACATACACCCACCTCCCCCCTGCTTAGGGTTAGCGGCGAGCGGGTTAAGACGCCGGGTCGGTACGTTGGCCGGGACCGAGTTAGAACCGCGCGGTCGACCGGCGAGCGGCTTGAGAGCTCACACCGGCTCTTTCAAACGCACGCTTTACGGAATATTCACGATTGTGGGTCCCGATTTAAAGCTTTCGTGACTGCAGGGATTCATCTTCTTGGTTCTTTCGGTAAAGTCACGTAGAAGGGAAGTAATAAAATAATAAAAATAAAACATAATAAAATAATTCTCACGACGTTTCGACGGCTGCTTGCGTTGTGGCCGAAACGTCGTGAGAATTGTATTTTATTATGTTTTATTTTTATTATTTTATTACTTCCCTTCTACGTGACTTTACCGAAAGAACCAAGCAGATGATTGTGGGTCCCTCGACGGCACGGATGGAACAAATGCCCCGTGGCTGGGAAACCAACGTCCCTGCGTCTGGGGGGTTACGACTGGGCATTCTCTCCACCGCGGCCGCACCAAGACGATCTTCGCCGCGTCGTCCGCGTGCTTTGCCGCTTGCTTTTGGCACGCGCCGCCCCCGAGGCAAAGTGGCGTTTTCTTGCGGTCGCGGAAACAGGTCCCCGATTCGGCTGTGGGGGTCAAAGGCCGTCAACGATCGATCGTAAACTCGTACGGGGGATATTGCGGGGATCGGCTCGCTTTTCGTTGAAGTTACTCGTAACGCATCACCATCGCTGGCCATATTGCCGCTCAACTGTGACGATTTGCTAAGTGCAGCACGATTGCTGGTGGTGCCGGCTAACGGAGTTGGTGGGGTATTGATGGCTAACGGCGTGGTGGTGGTGGTGCCGGCTAACGACGTGGTGGTGGTGCCGGCTAACGACATTGGCGTGGTGGTGGTGCTGGCTAACGGCATTGGCGGGGTGGCGGTGGCTAACGGCGTTGGCGTGGTGGCGGTGGCTAACGGCGTGGTGTCGGCGCGTGTCCGTGGCGTGCGCGTGAGCAGGTGAAACCGGCGCGTGGGGGCAAGGCAAATGCTCGCCGTCCCGGTCGGCCACCCGTCCCCAGCCAGGTGAACACCGCCTCCCCGCTCGTCCCTTATCTCATCTAGATTGACCAGATGTAGATTTATTATATGTAGATTTACTATACATATTTACTATATATAGATTTACTATAGATTTACTATATAGAGATTTGCTACATATAGATTTACTATATACAGAATTACTATATTACAGAATTACTATATGTAGATTTACTACATATAGATGTACTACATGTAGATTTACTATATACACATTTACTATATACAGATTTACAATGCAATTGTACACAAGATGATCGTGGCTGAGACACTAAAGAGTAGACGGTGGGGTTGTTATTAAAAGTGTTGGTGGTGTAGTTATGGTGACAGGACAGGCGGGAGGGGTTAAGGAGGGCTTGGGGTAGTGATAGGGGTCGTGATAGGTGTAGTGGTAGTGGTAGCGATAGTGAAAGGAGTATGGGGTAGTGGTAGGGGTAGTGATGTTTGGGTTAGTAGTAGGGGTAGTGATAGGGGTAGTGAAAGGGGTAGTGGTAGGGGTAGTGATGTTTGGGTTAGTAGTAGGGGTAGTGATAGGTGGTAGTGAAAGGGGTATGGGGTAGTGGTAGGGGTAGTGATAGGTGGTAGTGAAAGGGGTATGGGGTAGTGGTAGGGGTAGTGATGTTTGCGGTAGTGGTAGCGGTAGGGGTAGAGGTAGCCCTGGTCGTAGCTGGGAGCAGGGAGTAGCCGGATGACGATGATGATGACGATGATAATGATGATGACGACGACGATGATGGGCTAGGGAGGGTTATCGAGCCGGGGTTTGATTGAAGGGAGGAGTGGAAGCCGCAGGTTGTTAAAGAGCGACCACGCGCTGACTCCGCGTGCTGCTTCTCGTTCGCACGGCACCCGCACGCAAGCGGCGCTGCACCACGCGCGCAGATGTGCTCGGATAACGTTTCGGTCAATGGCCCTTTTTCAGAGCCGAAGAGGGCCACAGCTCTCGACGTGTGCCATTGTCAGGCTATTGTTACTCACATTACACTGGCTATTGTTACTCACATTACACAGGCTATTGTTACTCACATTACATAGACTATTGTTACTCACATTACACTGGCTATTGTTACTCATATTACACAGGCTATTGTTACTCACATTACACTGGCTATTGTTACTCATATTACACAGGCTATTGTTACTCACATTACACTGGCTATTGTTACTCATATTACACAGGCTATTGTTACTCACATTACACTGGCTATTGTTACTCATATTACACAGGCTATTGTTACTCATATTACACAGGCTATTGTTACTCACATTACACTGGCTATTGTTACTCATATTACACAGGCTATTGTTACTCACATTACACTGGCTATTGTTACTCACATTACATAGACTATTGTTACTCACATTACACTGGCTATTGTTACTCATATTACACAGGCTATTGTTACTCACATTACACAGGCTATTGTTACTCACATTACACAGGCTATTGTTACTCACATTACACAGGCTATTGTTACTCACATTACACAGGCTATTGTTACTCACATTACACTGGCTATTGTTACTCACATTACACAGGCTATTGTTACTCATATTACACAGGCTATTGTTACTCGGCTTTCCGTCAAAATTTCCTTTAGGGGCAGACGCGGAGAGCCGCCGCTTTGACAACCCCCACCACCCCCCCTCCCCGCCTCGATCAGGCGTGCACGCAGTGCCGCAGTTGGGGTTGCGTTGAGCGCTGGCGAGCGTCGCAAGAGATTTGGTCAATCGCGGAAAATGCGTAACGCCCCTTGGTTTGGCGGTCGTGAGCGCTGGCGCCGGGAAGCACGTGCGATGTTCGTGGTGCCGCGTCACTCACGCTGCCACTCTCTCTTTGTCTCGCTGTCGTCTCAGCCCGAGAACGGAAGGCGGCCGGTGATTCCTGTTCCTTCGTACCCGGAGTCCGTTGGGGTACGTGTCTCTCACTCGCTCTCTCCGTGTCTCCTACTCGCTCTCTCTGTCTCTCCCTCTCTGTCTCTCACTCGCTCTCTCCGTGTCTCCTACTCGCTCTCTCCTTGTCTCTCCCTCTCTGTGTCTCTCACTCGCTCTCTCCGTGTCTCTCACTCTTCGTGTCTCTCTCTGGCAGTACATGTTCTAAAATTGGAACGATACAGAGAAGATTAGCATGGCTCCTGCGCAAGGATGACACACAAATCCGTGTCTCTCCCCGTGTCTCTCCCTGTGTCCCTCCCTCGCTCTCGCTCTCACGCCGTGCAATAGGAATAATTATTGTTGCACCGATCGTATCGTGTTGCTTGGGATGAATCCCCATATCGAGATGTACGAAATGTGAGTGCTGAACCCATCTGTGCAGCCCGTTGAGTGCGATCCACTCCCACGTGTGCGGAGTTGTTCCCTCCACGTGCTCCGCTGTCCTCCCACACGCCGGCCATCCATGGAGGGAATTGGCCAAACATGTTGATGCAGGACACCTCCTGAAAATCATCTCGAGACTCTCAGTGAGGCCCTCTTGTGCCGACGCACCGAATTCACGTCAATCAGTTGATGCCTTTGACTGGCGCTTCGGTGACCGTGATGTAACTCATTCACAAAGCATCTTGTCAGCTGCTTGTAGCCCCCCGCCCCCCCCCCCCATCTACTAGAATAGGAAGTTGAACTTGGAGTTGATTTATCGTGG